>NC_139700.1:18920114-19520114 GCF_964188405.1 Protomyctophum parallelum | reverse complement strand
GTGTATCAATTTGTGTGTGTATTGAAGGAAATTCAAATTGGCAAATCAATCTAGTTGGCTGGCCTGGGGTGGCTCAGTGGTCCAGGGACCTTGGCTGGTAATCCAGTCTGGCAGTGTGCCGTGGGTTCGACTCCCGATCGGCAATGGCCTTTACTGCATGTCACCTCCCCCCCCCCCCATCTCTTTCCCCATTTCCTGTCAGCCTACTGTCTGTCCCTCTAAAAAATATATAAAATAAAGGTGAAAGCCACAAAAAAAAGCAGATCTGTTCTGTGATCCAAGGAATCTAGGAGACAATGATTCTATGTATGGTTCAAAATGTAAAGTAGCCTGGTATAGCCCCACCATGAGGCCGATTTGACAAATGTCCGAGTGGATTGTCTTCCTTGGTCCTACTGGGAGTGAGCATGGAAAGTTTCACACTGATTGGACCGAGATTAGCTGGACATGGTCAGGAAAAAACATAGTCGCCTGTTGGCCATGCTAAAGACAGTGATGACTACTTGACTCACCAATGCAGCTTGGTAAAATTTAGACCATGGGAAATAGGCACTTGTTGTCCTCTAATATGGCCGTAAACTGGATTATACAGATGCATATATCCAAGATGATGTAAATATGAGCTGAATTAGCATAATCCGTTTTTATTCCAACCAGGTGGAGTCAAGTGTATAAAATGCACGACTGATAGCTAGCCTTACTAATTAAAGGTATGATAGAATAGAATAGAATTATTATGAGCCTCATGTGAAGTATCTATGCTCTGTACAGCTGCAGTTTCTTTCTAAATTCCTGCAAATACACTGATGGCTTTTAACCATATTTCTTGAAAATGAGTGAAATGGATTGCAATGCAAATAGACCCATTTCCGGCAGAGGCTATACTGTAGGTCCGGTCAGTTCCTATTTCACACAGGAATCACATTAAGGAGTTGACAAGTCAATTCACTGGACGCTCTCTTGTGTCTTGTGAGAGATATACCGTAAATTAATTGTAGAGCAATGATGGTGATCTCAAGTTTTTTTAGTTGCACTTTACTGGAATTAAATATGGGTGTACAGTAATGCACTGAAGCAAAGAATACTGATCTGTATCATAAATCATGTTTAAATATATTGCATGCTGTATACACAGTGAATATGCCTCTGTCATAGTCTTCTTCTTCATCTTACCTGGAGGTGGTTTAGTGGTTACATCAGCCTATGTTCCACATCATACTGTCACTTTCCCCAAATGATATGCTAGCAACTTTCCTCTATTAATATGAACAGGGTTCCTCAGGCTGCATTTATGAAACATTACTCACTAACTTCACTGAACTACATGTTCAATTTTCAAGGTTGGTTGATCCTACAAAGTCATATAATGGAATTATCTTATGGAATTGTCTTTAAACATAAAGGTGTTTGAAAACTTGGCTAGTGGCAATGCTACTGTCTCCCCTCAGTTCTCTAGAGAGCTGTGTGTGTGTGTGTGTGTGTGTGTGTGTGTGTGTGTGTGTGTGTGTGTGTGTGTGTGTGTGTGTGTGTGTGTGTGTGCGCGCGCGTGCGTGTGCATGCGTGGCAAGTACGAGGAATTCTCAGACAGTGTTAGATTGGTACAGGAGGTGCAAGTTATTTATCATACTTTAATAGGTCTTCTGAGCTCCCATATAATCTCTACCTTTGAACTGCAATATGAGCCTGCACGACCAAGTTTTTCACCCACCTTACTTGTAATGTGATGTGACTTCTAAATTACCACACAGTAATAATAATAATAATAATAATAATAAAACTTTATTTGTATAGCACCTTTCATGACATGAAATGCAGCTCAAAGTGCTTTACAGAACAATGGAGAATAAAAGAAAAGCAAGGCAACGACATTAAAAAACAAGCAGTAATGCAGTACAGTGAGGACATGAAAAAAAAAAACACAAAACACAAAACACAAAACAGATTTATTCTGGTATTTTTATGCATGATAGAACTGTAGGTTGACAGGAAATGGGGAGAGAGAGATGGACGTGACATGCAGCAAAGGCCATCAGCATCGGGACTCTAAAGGCCTATTCATAGTTGGGTTTTCGGTGGTCAAGCTGGTCATACTCAAAACTCATCCAAAGTGCTCCAGTCCCCAGAATGTCCTTACATCTCTCCACTTCTGGTGCTCTGAACTGGATGCTGCTTGCATCCATTTCAAAACACTGGTGATGACCTAGAAAGCAGCACAAGGGTATGGCACCCCCCTACCTTATGATGCAACCCACACACCCCATCCTGTGATCAGTGGCTGCAGGCTGCCCATCTCTCTCCTCCCTACGACAACCTTGCCTCCACATCAAACTCTTCTCCCCACCTACATGGTATTGGCTACCAAGCTGTGTAATGACCACCCTCCTTCGGTCAGTATTGCAGAGTTAATTCCCATCTTCAGCTGCAGACTCCGTCTCCATAGCCATTCTCAACACTCCTCATAGACCTTGTACCTTTTCCAGTCTGGATAAACTTGTCTGCTATTAAGTGCATAAAATGTCAATTAAAAGCAGAGGCATGAAATCAGAGAGCCATTGCATGGTGGTTTGGAAACACTCCTCCATCTAACCAGGTTTGATTTGGTAAGGTTTGGATGATGGTTAATCTAAATAATAATACTAAAATAAAATAAAAATGCCAATTTGTTTAACAACCACTTTGTGAAATATCATGGGTTTTTTTGGGTGGTGGTGGGGGTTAACTGTTGTGTTTTGTTTTACATGCTCAATCATTTCGAAAAGTTGTCTAGTGCAAATTTAGACGCAATTTCCCATTCAGGAAAATTTGCTAATGTCCACTGTAATATTAGGTTGACGATATTTCATTGATTTTACTACAGCACCGCTGTAGGGTGAAATATTAAATGAAAATGATACGTTGAGTCTATATTCATTTTATGGAAGCACACAGGTGTAATGTGATCGTCGTAAAAACTGTTCCATTTCGCTCTTTTCCTGGCTAACCCATAGCTCGTCAGAATCATTTTCCAGGACACAACGACAGCCTTCAGAACAGAAAGCATTGTTTAATTGAATGCAAGGCTTTGTTTGATAGTGGGGAGGGACGTTTTTGCTATTGGCCAAGAAGAAGACTATGGGACATGGAACAACGGACAACGAGGTCGACAAGGAGAGATATCGGCTGTACCTTTAAGACTGTGGTCCTCATTTCGCTCCCATGGCAATCCCCAGGCACACGCTTTGAAAGTTTGACTGGGGAATTATAGATGTAATACTGAAACAGCGGCGGTTCCACGCGTTTAGAAATAGGAAAGAGGCGATCTTTCGAACGGGTCCCGCCGCATCTGGCTGTGAGCGACACACTTCGTGCTATAAGAACAATGGTGAACGCGGGGCTGTATTTCAGAGCGACTTATAGATGAGAAACAGGGCCAATGTAACATTGCAAGGAGAGGGGAGCCTGGCTGCAGTTAGCCAGCCCGGCAGCCGTTTTGACCATGCCGATCGAATTTCGCACCTTGCTGTTCGGCGTAGTAACGCTGCTGGTTGTATTTCTCATCATTTCAGATATTACTGAAGTGGAAGAGGCTGCGTAAGTACCGTTACGTCAATATACTCTACTGTACTCATTGTACTGTGTGTAGCCTATGTGTGTGTGTTGTGTAACATGATGATCCATGTTCATTTTCAGTCAATTATATTTTCTTCAATGATAACAAAACAAGTGGTTAAAGTAAGCATATAAAATTATAATACCCAATTAAATGCATTGAAATAATTTAGTTTATATTCAAGTCAAAGTTTGGAGATCTGAATCTAGAATAGTCTCCTCCCATCTTGACACTGGGGTCCAGCGGGAACAGCTGTTCTGCTGTAGCCTGCATGGGTCTCTATTTCTCTATGACTTTAGTCTCAATAGTCTGCAGTGTAGCCTGCCCTGCATGCATGCATGTTGTGCACCAGACCCGTGCTTTTGTCTGTGTGCTTGCTCGCGCGCGCGCACACACACACACACACACACACACACACACACACACACACACACACACACACACACACACACACACACACACACACACACACGCGCGCACACGTGGTTGTGGTGTGTGTTTTAAAGAGAGAATGCAACAAAAGGCTATGAGACAATGGGAGCGCTTTGCTTCTGAAATCCTATTAATCCTATCCTAGTATATGCCATTGCCATGTGCTCTTAAAGATTCATTGTCCACTCCACAATCCACCCCTTGAGTTTGCAATAATGATCACTGCATGGCTTGGTAGAAGTGACTTTTCAGTTGTACATTTTTGTTTGATTTGATTTGTTTCTTTAGTTTAGAGTAGACTGGGGACAAAGAAGAGTCTTATGCTTTTACAGACTTTAAAATTGATAGAGGAAATGCAGCAGTATAACTGTATAAGGAAGGATCCTATTTCTGCAAATGTGATACTTTAATGTGATCAATTTAGCATCTGATAAGTCTTATCACTGACAAAACACAGCCAGTCAATATAATATAACGAGACAATTGTTTCCTACTAAATGCATTAATGCACCATGTGATAATCACCATGACCATAAACATGTTGATTGACACAGCTTTTGACCTCAATAATGCATCCACCCAGTAAGGTTGGTTCTGGATTGGTGAGTGGTGACCCCAGCATCAAATCCCCTTTACAGCACACATTGTTTGCCTGTTTGGATATTAGAGTGACGTTTATTTATGCACATAGAGCTCTGCTCACCTGGCATGAGATAAGAAGGGCTGCATTTTCCAACAGGTGGAACAGCAGGTCCACCCCATTTTGAATGTTGTTGGTTATCTTATAATTTATTTAACCAAGAAGTCGCCCTGAGGGCGACAAGCACGCACCCACCCACCTGGGTGATGGCAGCCTGCTGGGTGAGCGCTGGTACTTTGGCATGGGGGGGTCAGAACAACATATGGAATGAATTCTGTGCTGGCCATGTATGGAGTGTGTCTTCAGTGTACAGGGTTTGATGAGGTCAAATCAACATATGGAATGTCAGAACAGGACATGGCCATAGCCTATATGGTGACGTGATGTGTCATGATGAGGCGTGACCATATATGGAGGCGTGACGTGACACACGGAAATGTGTTCAGGTTCAGTTATATGGGTGAAATACCCAGCATTGCCCAGGTTATCGCATGGGTGAAATAGGCTTTCTCTCCCAGTATCAGCCTCTCTCTCACGCCTAGAATCCTCTCTCTCCCTTTTCCCCTCTCTCTCTCCGTCCTTCGCCCATGCCTAATTTGTGCAGATCTCCATGTACAGTATGTGCATGTGATGTCAGACAAAACGCAAACCGTCGCATAACCACGCCGATTCGTGCTGACATCCCATGTCCACCCCTTGGAACTTCTGGAACTTTATGGGCATGTGACATCAAACACAACAGAAACCATTGCCTAACAATGCAGCAGATTTGTACTGATGTCAGGCATTTCCACATTTGGGCATAATCTGCCTACCACAGGCAGACAGACAACTTAAACTTTATCTTGAAGATTTGTGGCCAAGATGGATTCTTTTGTCATATCTGATGAAAGAATATGCTCAAAATACAAACAGTACTTGGTGTCCCAGTTTTCCTGTGGGCTGACAGACATAATCAACATGATGGTGAAAGAAATAGCCACGTCCTCTGTGGAAAAAGCCTCCAGAGTATGCCTAGCCCTAGAGATTCACGTTGCATTCCAAAATGGTCCTAGTATGTATTTGTATGTAGTAAATATATAACCATACAAATGCATGCTTTTTTCATAAATTTTTTCAGATATCCTGAATGAACATTAATACCTGAGTTAGACATGATCAATGGAACTTTACCAGGTCTCATACCCCCACCGGTAACTGGAATGCTCAATTTAAAACACACTCGCCAGTGGCACGGCGGCGCAGTCGGTAGCGCTGTCACGCCTCATAGCTAGAAGGTCCGGGGTTCACTTCCCGCTCAGGTTCTCCCCTCTGTGTCATCAGTGCCCATAACCTAGGTGGGGGTGGCAAAGGGGCCTTTCTGTGTGGAGTTTGCATGTTCCCCCCCCCTGTACCCTAGGGTAGGTACCCTCACAATGCAGTAATCCTGGACTCTAAACTGCCTCCCCCGGGTGGTTCTTGTATTTGTTTACCGAGAATAAGGTTCGAAATAAGTTTAGGGTTAGGCATAGTTTTACTGAGGATACGTTTCTGTTTCGGTTTTGACACCGTTTTACTCACTTAGGAATTAAGGTTAGGTTTAATCGTTTAGGAATAGTTTACTGAGGTTATGTTTAGGAATACCAGGCGCAATTGCGCCAGCTGTACACCCGAGGCGACAGTGTTTTGAGGCGAGTGTTGTTATTCCCCCCACCTTATCACCTTGATGTCCTCATGTATGTGCTTTTTGATGGAAGCTATAATTATCATTTGTCTAGGAATATGGGAAATTCAAGAAAAATGGCCTTGCACAGACTCACCCCGAAGCCCAACAGGTATGACACTTTTATGTATCTTTTTAGGTCCTTTTTAAATTGTCCACTAACATTGATGAAGCATTCTAGTTTGGAAATTAATAATTGATTACAAATTTATTTTGTACTATTTGGATTAACAGTGTTCAATGTGGTTTAAGTTGTAAATGAACATATTAAGAATGTTGGGTGGATTATGGTTGCTGCACTAGCGCCTGCTACTGGTTCCACTCGCCTGTTCAACAGGGATCAGAATGGAAAGATGACATGTATAGAGCATAGCAGTGGGCGTGGTTTTCTGGACCCACGTGTGTGTGTGTGTGTGTGTGTGTGTGTGTGTGTGTCATATAATTAAATATTCAATTATATTTTTTCCACAGAATCAAAGGTTTTATGGTCATGAATTCACCAGGATCCTGGATGGCGTGATTCTAGGCTAAAATAATTGATATAAATATTTTAGTTAATCTCTATGGAAAAAATCACTTGGAGCTCCTCACAGTCAGGTGTAAAGAAGTGACTGGTGTGGTGACATGTGTACAGTATAATCAGAGAAGGCATGTGGTTGTCTACACCAATTCGTTTTTTTAATTATTTCAAAATGATGAAAAAAAGGGAAATATATATATTCTAAAGATGATTTTATTTATTTAAGAAAAAAAACTTTTAAGGACCTTGTAGATCATCTATTCTCACTAGCTTGGGTCCTGGGCACAAGTACCGTAATTTCCGGACTATAAAGCGCACCTGAATATAAGCCGCACCAGTTACATTTAGGGAAAAAACATATACAGTAGGCTACAAGGCACTGGACTATAAGCCGCATAGAGGACATAGAGATAGATTTAGAAGGTCCCCTAGTGGCCGTTAGCTGTAAAAATGCATAGATTAGCCAAAGCATGGGAAAAAGTAGCGGTTTATAGTCCGGAAATTACGGTACTGATTTCACCACTCGTTTGAGTAAAATGGTCAAGCACCTTGGTTTAGTTAGGACGCAGTAGTGTGTGGTGTCACTCATGAAACGTTACTACTTTAAGTACTTTTGTATTAAAATTTTGCTACATTTATACTGCTACACAGTACAAATGTCGGCCGTTCTATACATAATAAAATGTAACACTATATATCCACATGTTTCACACAGATTGTTCTCTCTCTCTCTCTCTCTCTCTCTCTCTCTCTCTCTCTCTCTCTCTCATTGTACTGTATTGTATTGCCATGAATTAACCAATACGTATCGCTGTTAAAATGTATTGTTACACCCCTACTAAGTAAATTGTCAACTAAAGTGAAGAACGGGATTATGTGCCAATTACTTGAATCTCAAGGTACTGTGATCTCTCATTAGGTATGCTGCAGCTAAGGCAGATCCCACACCTTTGTCAAGCCAGAGACAACATAAATTCCACTGTCCTTCTGCAATCTTGAATAATACTGCCAACGTGTCATCAAATACCTGGGCCTTCAACAAAACACTCTCTAAGCTCATTAGGTATAATATTACCTCAGCATTTATCCCACTATAAATTCACACAACACTGAATGGGTCCTATAATGTTCTGTTGATTTTTTCCCTTGCACAGGAAAAACATTCTGAGATTCCTTGATCCGGAGAGGGACATTTCTATTCTGAAGGGTGCTTTGAAACCAGGAGATGTGATCCATTATGTGTTCGACCGCCAAAGCACCACTAACATCTCAGAAAACCTCTACCGTCTTCTGCCATCTGTATCACCCTTGAAAAACCAGCATCACAGACGCTGTGCTATTGTTGGCAACTCTGGGATTCTGCTGAACAGCAGTTGTGGACGAGAGATTGACTCCCATGACTTTGTCATCAGGTTAGCCTTCCTCAGCAGTTGTCAGAGGCGTTTGATGCTTCACGGCAATGGATTCATATGTTATCGCTGCATTAAATGCACGTCATCAACCGTTATCAGGACGATGTTGGAATATGGCCAATATTGCCATATTGGCCATACTGACGTTGTTTTCCGCGATGGCGCTCGGCTGTGTTCACTTGGAGCACGCGCAGGACGGTGCAGACATGTCGGGGACATGGAAAGTAGGGGGGACTAATATTTACTATTCTGTGCCTATCCGGTACGCAACTCGAACACCGCGCTGCGTCGGCTCTGATGGTGCTCGATGGTGCCTCGCGTGGCTAGACGGCACACCTCCGTCATGGTCATGGTCACGTTCATGGTCACAAAAAGCAAGCGCTCCCGAACATGTCAGTAGTTCCACTTCCGCGTTGCCTAGAATGTCTGATTATCACATATTGGCTCTATTCCAAGCTTCTGATCATGGACATATTCTTGATTATAGGCTGATAACATTCGAAGCGGGTGTTCACGGCTTCCACTGAAGTAAAAGTATGAAAGATTTCAAATTTGATCATTGCTGTAATGCATTATCTAGTTTGTTTAACTTTTAATTTCACTGAAGACAGTTTAGTCACCACCAGTTTAATCAGGGCACGCTCTTAAACCCCTTTTTACGGTAATTGCTTCTTATGAGTCAATGCTCATACTGGTGAATATTTATTAGAAAACAGCTGTCAGAGCTGTTCGTCATCTTTGAAGTTTTGTGTTCCAATGATTTTAAAGTTGGAAAGGAGAAGACATGCTGGGAGCATAATAAGCATATGTACTGCTGACTACACTTGACATTTTGAAAAGTTACAGATATCCTCTGGAAATATAATGAGCTGCTTGGAGTGGTGCTGCCTCTAAGGATGCATACTCACATTTACTGGGAATTCTTTCTCAGTCACGCACACAATTGTGTGTGGTCATGTCAACTAAATCAAATATTTTAAGATGAAAAGTTGAAAACAATAGAAATGGAGTACTCATCGAGCTGATATGTCTGCTTCTGTTGCAGTAGATCTGAAATCCTACTGTTCCAATTATTCTGACAGTCATTGTTTTTATTGATTTTCTTCTCCCTTGGATGTACTGGAATCCTTTCATTCAGTAGCAATCCACATCATCCAGCATGGCCAGAGAAGATCTACAGTATATTGTAACATAGCACAGCACAATGAACATCTACAAATGACAATATGCAAAACAAATATACAAATACAATAATAGGGGGACAAATGCATTGTACATGGCAGGTTAAAAATGATCACAGTTCTGTATGCCTTGTATTGTGTGATGGGTCTAAAAACCGGTAATCTGGGAACCCATTGGGGGGGGAAAAGAAAAATCCTTTGAATTCGACTACGTATCTCTGAATCTGTCTTGAGAGATTACAAAACAAGATATGCATTACCTTATTGCAAGTAGTAGGCCATTCCAGCATGTTCCCTTTACTGAAACATGGTGTGTCATGCACCTCAGTCCCTTCTAGTGATGACCATATTGCCAATGACACTCATAAATATATAAAGGTAGATGCCCCAGAGTCTAACGGCTCTGGGGCGTCTGTTCTGGAGAGGCGGCAAAGCTTTCCCGAGATTCCTTGCGAAGCATAGTGGAAGCATGAACAGAAGGGGAAGCTCAGTAGGCCAATCAGAGGCGTGAGCCGTGCCGCGCGACTCCCTCTTTCCCAGTGGCACTTGTTTTTCCTCATGCCAATAAAGCTCCCTTGGATTGAATTTATAAGTCCCGGAAAAGACACGCTGTGATTGGCCAGTAGTCACTTCCGCTTGACTTCCGCCCTTCGCTGCTAGCGCTAGGACGTTCAGAGCTTCGCTGGAGATCCATCGCTCCAATGAACTGCAGCGGCCAATGAGGCATCTATATCTTTTTTTATATCTATGATGCCACTGTCATACTTTCTTTTGATAACTCCCTAAGAGGGTGGGGAAAGCCCAGGCAGACAAAACCATATACATTAAAACTATTAAAAAATTAATCTCAACACAACATTCTTTTACACAATGTTACAATACTCAAACCTTTGGGGCCTTCCTGGAGAGTAATTCAATGTTCACAATAGCATACAGTAGAACGCAGGTAGTGTGGTATTTTATGGGGCTGAGGAATGTGTGCTGGCCTTTAGACTTCTCATGGGAAATATAATGTTTCAGCTAACTATTCCCATACCATGGCCTTGCATTCCTTTGCAAGGCAAGGCAAGGGGTGTTCGGCTAATTTCTGATTTTACTTCACCCCACATCGTTTTAGAAAGTATTTTGTACCCTAGCATACTGGATCTTTTAATGATAGTGTTTACTGTTAAACTATTTGGCATGTTTTCAGTTATCATACAACCCATGTGCATACTATGTTTGATATAGTGATATTGGCTAGGTAGTCTGTACAGTATGTGGAAGTTGTGTGTTGCTTCTGAGAAGTGCTATGGGTGTTTTTGTGCCATATCGGAAGGCTAACTACATTCTAAATGTACAAGTAAACCCATTTGAACTTAATTCTACAGGGAATAAGGAGTAATGTGGAGTACAATGTACTTAAATGCGAACTGGGTGACGTGTGGCTGCTTATCCTCAGGTGTAACCTGAGGATAACTGGGTGACCTGTGGCTGCTTATCCTCAGGTGTAACCTGGCACCGGTGGAGGAATACTCTGGAGATGTAGGGCGGTGCACCAGCCTGGTGACCATGAACCCCTCCGTGGTACAGCGGGCATTCCAGGATCTGGCCACTGACGAGTGGAGAGAGCGCTTCTTGCAGCGGTTGCAGAGTCTCAGTGGCAGTGTGCTATGGATTCCTGCCTTCATGGCAAAGGGAGGAGAGGAGCGTGTGGAGTGGGCCATTCGTCTTATTCTGCTGCACACCGTGAATGTACGCACTGCCTTTCCCTCACTGCGCCTTCTCCATGCAGTCAGAGGGTAAGTTTATTCACACATTCTCATTGACACATATTGGGGGGTGTGGGGGGCACATACAGTACGGTGCTCAACATCGCAGCACCTGTGAGTAATCTAGAGGTTGACGAATTCTAATCTAGCAGCACTGACTGATGGCTATTTTTAAACTGAGCATTAAAGCTGATCACCACAGGCAGTCTGTGTAAGAATGCTCCGCTGCCTTGTCCTCCCAACTAGATTAATTCCCTAAATCTACTTAAAATAACCCCCCAGTTAAAAAATTCAATTTATTATTATCTTACATTATGGAAGGTGTGTTCAAGGCTAACTCAAGTATTCAACTATTCATGTCATTCAGTTTCACTTACGTGGTTTAGGACCAGTTCATGTTTCAGGCATTGGTCCTGCAGTGGAGTAGCCGTACAGTAGTAACAGGACAGGTCTCTCCGTATCAGTTATTGCTTTATTGAACACCTTTTGAACCTTGTTTTAAATATATACAATATTGTTCTCAGGACATTACAAAAATAATCCAGACAAATATACACAGCCAATTTACTGAATATTGTACAGCCTAACAAGGTGTTGCAAAAGGGTAGCTTTATGTTATTTATTAGCCGCTAAATGCGGTGTTTTTTTCCAAATAAATAATGGCTCTTGCATGCAGGTTTGTATAACATTTCTATTGTGTTGTCTGATAAATGCTTGGCATGCCAAACTAATGATCTATGCTTAGAATTCTGCTCAGCTTGTCTGCTGGCTACCCTTTAAATAGAATAGCCTCTGGGCATGACCTTACTGTTAACTGGTAAGGTCATACTGAATGGCCTGCCAGATTTCTGCCAGTGGTAGTTTTAAGATTAGAGATTAGAGTAGTTGGGTAGTATCCAGATGGTCATGGGTATGCATCCATGGGAATGTGAGGTTGTGGGTGAAGTAATTTACTAACACTCTTCGCCTACTTAATAATTACCACCGAAGTGCCCCTCAGGAAGTAACATAACCTCAAACTGTAGTCTAGACTAGTTTACAAGAATGTGTGACTGTCTGTTACTGATCAGGTTGCCGCCTTGTCGGTCAGAATGTGCACTCTGAAGAGTGGCATTGTGGACAAATAAGATATTTGCTTAGCAAACAGTCCCTGACCTGTGTAAATAAAAACTCACTCAAAAACTCAAAACACTTATTGAGCCTCCCTACGCATACAGAGGGTCTTACAGGCAATTTAGAGGATCCAGAAACTGGGCTTTGTTCATGCAAGTAGTAAATTGTGACTTTTCAGGATTCTACTTCCGCTTAATGCAACCACTACCCCCCCCCACACACACACACACACTGACTTAATACCGCATGGGTGAGGATATTGTCACAGTTTGAAGCTGATTGCTTTTTAATGGATCTTGGCCTCAGTGTGCTCTGCATGAGCAAACTGAGAAGAGTGTTGTGGCAATGTGTGATAGGATATGAGAGCTAAGCATGTGGTCAGTCCGTTGCTCTCCCCAGGTTGGCAGAGGAAATGTAGCACCTAGGATTACATTACACCAGGGGTCCTCAACTAGAAATGCTGAAGGTCTACTAATATTTTTTGAAAAAGACTAAGGTCCGGTCCCATGAGCGCGACGCGGGCCGAAAAGTTTGATTAATTAATGAATTAGATTAATGAATTAATTCATTAATTGTATTAATAAATTAAGATTAATTTGTATTATTGCTCTTGTATTGCTATTGGAGACACTGGGGAGGCACTGCATGGGGAGGCACTGGGGGGACACTGGGGAGGCACTGCATGAGGAGGCACTGGGCAAACACTGGGGAGGCACAGGGGAGACACTGGGCAAACACTGGGGAGGCACTGGGGGGACACTGGGGGAACACTGGGGAGGCACTGAGGGGACACTGGGGAGGCACTACACTGGGGAGGCACTCATGGGGGACACTAGGGAGGCACTCAGAGAGGTGGACCACGGTCCGCCTGTTGAGGACCCCTGCATTACACAAAAATGCGTGAACAAAATGGGTTACAAAAATTGTGGGATTAATAATAATATAAGTAGTAGTTAGTAGTAGTTAACGGTTGACTAAGTAGGAGTTATTCTACCCCACGTTTTTCTTGTCATGTAATTTGATTGTTAATGTTGTTTTGTTGCTATTATGTAATTACTTCATCCTTTGTCGACAGGTATTGGTTGACCAACAATGTCCAGATTAAGCGTCCCACTACTGGACTGCTGATGTATACTATGGCCACACGCTTCTGTGAAGAGATCCATCTATATGGCTTCTGGCCCTTCCCTCTTGATCCCCAGGGCAAACCAGTCAAGTACCACTATTATGATGCTCTAACATACGAGTATACCTCTCATTCTAGCCCACACACCATGCCACTGGAGTTCAGGACCTTAAGCAGATTGCACAGACAGGGGGCACTCCGACTCCACACTGGGTCTTGTGATGCAGAAAAAACATCACCGACATAGCTACAAAGGAATGTTTTCAGGGAAATGTCCCCTATACTTTTCGGGAAATACCTCTTGCTTGACTGAACACTCTTTTAGCAGTTTGCAGAGTATTTGTTTGAATGAATGTTCTTGTACTATGTAATTTTATGAAACTTTTATCACTTTTAACGTATTATTCGGTCATGGTGATGAACTTTGGTTACATGGAGCTCTCTTTATTAGAAATATGCACTGACTTATTGTAATTTACATTTACAGTTTTTAAATTTTTTGCAACTTTTCAACTTTTCATTGATAGGACTAAGTTATTGCTACTGATATCCCTTCGACAAAGATTGTGATGAGTCTGTGAAATTACCATTTACTTTATTTTGGAGGGTAGAATGTGTTTACAAACTTTATCAATGTTATCAGTTATGGATATAATATTTACAAGAATAATGAAATGAACTAGGACTAGATAATGGCATTTTCTGATTGTATTTTTGAAAGATTGTTCAAATTACCCCATAGATTTAAATACCACTATATGGTACTAGCCACTGTTAAACATTTTGCCAGAATATAACTGACAACTTTGTGTTTGAGATTTGCAAGGCACTGATTGGACCACAAGATGGAGGCACTTAATTACAAGGGAACATGGTTTATATATATATATTTTTTTTCTTCCTCATGCTAAACAAAGCACTGGCTGAATGAAAAAATGTTAAACTGAGATTTGAAGTGAATTTGTATGAGCACATCTTTAACCAACTCTTTGCTCATAAACTTAAAATATTTTGAAATTCTTAATCGGCTCAATTTAGTGTTAGACCCTTCTGAATGGTCAGGAACCAGCATCACTAGTACTTAGTGAATGATCAGCCTACATATACCAACCAATGACGACTTTTAAACCAAATGGAAATTCTCCACCTGTAGAACATGGGCAGACATTTGATATTAAGGGTTTACTATAGAGAACAGAATGGTCATGGAACCGTCTTAAATTGTATTTCACCTCTAGAGAGATTAAGGGCAAGGAATGCACCAGCTGTTCACACAAGACGGTTTACACAGGCCCAGCCAACAGCAAACTCGCTTAGAAAATGTTTCTCCAGGAACATCAGGGCTATTTGTCTACTCTGCACTGGATTTAGTGATCTCAGATTGTATGTTTGTAGTGCTATTCGACTAACTTTGGTGACCTTTTGTACTGTTAACACTAATACAAGCCTCCCAGTGTCTGTTGCTGTCAACAATTGATTGCAGTAGAATACTAAAATTGTAAATACCCAGTTTTTTTGTTTATCAATGTATATGAATAAGTTTGCAGTTTGGATTGCAATTATAGCTTGTTTCTACCTGAAACTCTGAACTGAGTGAGTTTGCTTAGTGCTTAGTGAGTTTGGAGTAATTTTGAAAATGTAGCTTTCAATAAATGTTTTATTCAGTTGCAAAATGCCACTGAATAGAAGTTAGCAGAAACATGGGCCACTTCACCCCTTTTGCAACCAGATCTTATTTTAATGACCACTTTCCTGGGGGTTTTTACATAATATATGTACGTAATATGCGTTTTTAGATATTTTAGTGTCCATGGGCTCCATGATGTCATGGACACTGGGCTCACTTCCTTCCTGGACTACAATTACCATAATGCTTTGGTACATTGCTCCTCCTTGTGGATAGGGGGAGGGCTGTCTTACTGACACATGTAGTCCAGGAAGTAAGTGAGCCCAGTGTCCATGACATCATGGAGCCCACGGACACTTTGAAATACTGAAATATCTAAAAACACATCACCCACATAAGAACCCCAGGAAAGTTTTTCTTGTCTCCCAAACATCATTAAAATAAGATCTGGTTGCAAAAGGGGTGAAGTGGCCCTTTAAGTTAATGCCAGTCTGACAATTAAGGGGCCTCTCATCTGCTTTCAGACATGTGATTGCTCTATAAAAAGTGTTTTGACAGGATGCTCCTGTAAATCCTGTTGACTTAAATGTTGATCTTAATTATGCTGCCAATTAAAGAATAGACATGAAAGTTGTACTACAGACGTCAGCAGGGCATCTGAAGTCATGAAAGGCATGTCTGTTTGGCAAAAATAGAAGCGGCCTGTGAGGAGAGGATCTGCCATGGGGCCACAGTTTTGATTCTCCAGAAATATACACTTCCTGCTGTCCAACTGTGTACATGTTTACAGTATTATTCAATTTTCTTCTAAATGTCATGTACAGTGACTAGGACACCTTGATGCTCACAACTTGTATGTGAACAGTTGTCAAATACTCAATACTTAGATAAAAGTGGCATTGTGGTACTATAACAGAATGGGTGTGTTCTTTTGTGTACAGTATGTAGATACAGCAAATTAGACATGACTGCATCAGAATAAACAAATAAGAAAATATGTCAAATGATTCAGTTGCTATGAGACGCGCACACAATGAAGGAGGTTTATTTCAGTATTTCTCAAAGAAAATGGAAACTGCAGAACCAGCCATGGGTTGATTAGTGTATGTGTACAATAATAGCACTCTTCCAGAGAACACAAAAGGAGATCTCCACCAATATACTTCAAAAACTGGTGGAACATTGGCTTACATTCTACAAATAGCTACCACAATGACTTTGATTCATTTTATGAGAGGAAAACATTTGATTCAAATTCAAATAAAAGTTTTTAAGAGGCCTGTAAATGATTTACATTCAAAGACAAACACAGGAGGTGGGATAAGATATAACCATCTCTAGAGGACAAACAAATGGCAATCACAGGATTACAAAATAAAAAAGACAAGTACTACTACATGTCATTACAAAAGAACTCAGATGCATACTATAATTAAGCTGCAGTGTAACAGTTAAAATCTGACTTTAAAACGCAACACACTACCCATGTAGCCTACATCATCCTCTATACATTTAAAATTATATTATTTTTAAACACTTGAAATAATAAACAAGCTAAATTTACAACCTAAACATTGAATGTGATTAAAATTGTCCAACACAAATATATTACTATCAGGCATACAGTAGAGTAGATGGTACAGTAAGTGTTTTCATGTGTCTACAGCATATTCCGAGTGAGTGAGAGTGTTAATTCAGTAAGGGTGCCCTTCTCCCCTATCAAACAAGAATCTTGATTAGACCACAAGGTCACCCACAAGTTACAACACAAACACAAATTATGCTTTGTTTAAAAGTATCACACTAAAGGTAGCATGCCATGGGGAAACTTGTGAACTCCCTTAGGTCTATCGTTTCCTTTTGACGATTCAAAAGTATTTTCTTAATCAGAATACCCTCTTCTTACATGTATATTATAGTATATTATTTGAGCATACTGTAAATACAATATAAAATGTATATGACTTTGATGGAAATTACGATATAGCCTATAAGATAAAGAGGTGAATTTATTTTTCAGGATCATGGACAAATTTCACAAATACCTTTTGCTGTGCTTTTGACAGATGGATCGACATAGGATTCAATACTCATGTCTGCCGTTTGTCATTTTGATATATTTTGATGAAGCACTGCCATATAATTCCACTGTATATGAATAGCACCTAGTTTGATGGTGCTATTATGTTATATGTCAACCTGTGGTGTCACTTTTTGAAGTTCCTTAACCACTTAAGCCATATTTTATACTAAGTCATACAACTGTGTTGCACAAAAATAGCAAATCTACAAGATAACAGACATGAGCTTGTACTTTTTGCCTATGATATGCCCAAAATATGCAAGGATGAAAGTTAACAGAATCTAAAAATAGGTGATTCACTATCAGTGGTTGCATAACAGTTCAGAAGAAAATTGTATGAATGTCATTGTGACCAAGAGATTCAACTTTAATGAGAATATGGTCATGTTAAGTCGAAAGCGCCAAATTGTACTTTCATTAGTTTTTTCCTCAACATTATCCATTTGATCTAAAATAACTTTTACAGATTACTTCAGTGATACAAGTACAAACCTGATCAAATTCTGACGCAAATTACTGTCTTCCAAAATACCTTAGAAACCTTAGGTAAGGTAATTATGTCTGGTATAAAACTTAACAGGTTAGGGGAGTCTAGTTAGATACTGTGCCCTAGTAATAGATACATGTTCAATCTCTCTGCCAAAACCCGTCCCTACTTGCTTAGGTACTTCCTCATTCTAAACAACCTTGGATGAACTTGAGCAACACAACTTAGAAGAAAAGACTGAGACAACTTTTATCATATGGAGCCATTTAGATAAAAATATAAGTTCCACATTCCATCAACTCAAAAGTAAAAAAAGTAGTATGATTGCCTGATACTGTTTGGCATACCAACATGCTCCAGCAAGGACTGATTCCTGACATTATACATATTTCAAATCAAATATGTGCAGTTAACAAACAAACCCCACTGAGCTAGCAGCACAATAGAAATCTCTCATAGAACAGTAAAAATATATACACTTCAATCAGGACATAAAACCTCATACAGTATATGGACAATAAAGTGTTTAGTAGATAATATTTGGTACAACAGAAAGGTAAAAATGAAAAGAAAAAAAAAACATTGTGCAAACTAAATATTTGAATGAACAGTTCTTTGCGGAATGTACTTTACAATGCACAATTGAAGCAATAATGTTGGCCATCAAGTTTCCTGTAGGCTATGCATTTATCATCCAAGAATATGAACCAACTCCAATCACATGGCATGTAATGGGTTGATGAACTTTGTGCAACACATAGTGTTATAGCAGGTATTGATTCATATTACACATTCCTCAATCCAAGATACAGCCCACGTTTTACATTCAGTGTGTAACAATGCAATATAAATTATTATTACTGTTAAGACGATGCACAATACTTGTTAAAGGATGAGAGTGAACTCAAAGATTCCTACAGTATTTTAAGGTTTTGGAGGGCGGCAAAGTTCCACTTCCAACATTACTAATAGTTCAGATACTTGACAGAAACTTCACTAAAGCAGCAAATAATGATTAACATGCTGTACGGAGGACGGAGGTCTTGTGTAGTATGTTAGGCAAGTATTAGGAACACAAAATTGGAATATACTTAGAAAAACATATTCACTTTGGATTTCCTGGGTAAAAGAGGTGTGACCACCATACTGACTTCATGCTGCATGGCATTCACCTGAAAAGCAAATTAAAATGCATAATTACTTTCTAAGGTTTAACAGTGAGTTTGGTCTTTTCAGTAGGCTACAATCCCCATGGTGTTGGAGGAAATACGAATGTACTGTAGTCCTTTGTGGAGTAAAGAATGTCAGGCAAACAGGAGGTCATACCTCCCTTTGAGGAAGTGGTTCTGTGTTAAACAACAATTGAAAGAAGGAAGGGAGAAACCCAATGTCAACATTTGATTTCGACTCAAATGTTAAACAGTGTTTCTTGAACAAGAATGACGGAGCATTTTGGCTTTAGTCTGCAAACATACATTTGGGAACATTACAATTATTTAATTAAAACAAAGGTATATATATATATATATATATATAACACAGTACACACACACACACACACACACACACACACACACACACACACACACACACACACACACACACACACACACACACACACACACACACACACACACACACACACACACACACACACACACACACACACACACACACACACACACACACACACACACACACACACACAAAAACAAATGTGTGTGTGTGTGTGTGTGTGTGTGTGTGTGTGTGTGTGTGTGTGTGTGTGTGTGTGTGTGTGTGTGTGTGTTAGATATGGCCTAGGAACAGTATACAAAACTGTTATGATTTGCTTTAGGAAGATTAACCAAACTTCTTACTGATGGACATTTTAAAACCAACCTGTATTTTACGTCAAAGAGGGTCGAGTCATCTTCATCATCGTTTTCTTCATTGAGGGGGGCCATTTCTACACGCTCTGCTGGTGTAGTTATGATGTCATATTTTCGTGTTTTTCGAATTCTTCTTCCAGATCTGTGTGGGGGGGGGGGGGGGGGGGGGGGAGAGACGACATGTCATGTGTCCTTCAAGTGAGTCTACTCATTGTGTGTGTACGTGTTTGCGTCAATTAGGTAGGATTGCATCCAGCTCACTGATGTGCTATCAAAACAAATTGCTTTTAGCTTGTTAACCAGTGGTTCACATGTCAAAAGCCTTTGAGGTCCAGCATGACCATGCCGCAGTATTTGCCAGCATCCACCTCATGTTTGATGTAGTCGCTCAAATAGAAGGCATTAACATATATAGGCTACAAAACCAGCTAAAAAGGCAATGTAGCCTACAGCAGGCCTTTTCTTGTCATAACGTTGTTTGCCACAGGGAAATTAAACTGTATGCAAGTTGTGCCACCCGCCCACCCAGGGTGTAGTAAAATATATTTTACTACTACTATACTACTACTCTACTATACTATATTTTACTTGTGTGTTTTACAGTTTTTATAGTATATTAAAAAATGAAACAAAAACAGACGGCCTCAGGAGTCTGTAGGCCTACGACCCTACGTACCAACCTCTATTTCATTAGACTAGAGACCATTACCCATATAGGCCTATATGATTCGGATTTTATAGACAACTTTATATCAGACTTGAAATTTGAAAGATCAGGTATTACTGAGATACAATTGTGACAGTAGCAGTATACTGCAAAGTGTAGGCCTAGTTGGCCTGTTATCTGACTGAGACACGCGTCCTACCTGATCACTTTGATGACCAAACAGGTGATGAGAACAGCTGTTAACACGCAGATACAAATGACGATGTTTTTCAGAGCTGGAAGATGCGTCAGTATGGACGAGATTCTGGACTCGGTAGTGACATCCTGTGTGATATTCTTTGTCGACCCATCTTCAATGATGGGTGATGTTGAGTTTGACGGCGTCGCGGGCGAAGAGATAGTTTGATGTATAGCAGTGACTTTCCAGGCAGCCGCAAGAATACACGTTAAAATTATATTAGAAGCGACCATACTGAAGTCAAATGCAAGGAGGCAGAAATACGGTAAGTATCCCTTGTGTTCGCTTGGTAGACCCACGATTAGCTTCCAAATTGTATGCGACAGCACAGTCACATTATAGAGGACATTAGTCAGATGTTATTAAAAAAGAGTCGTAAATCCATGTGTAGCTCTATACATGTGGTCCAATCTTCCGAACGATAGAGGGACTCGTTGGTCGCAGCCTCGCAGGTTGTATTTGTGTTGTTTCTTCTCTTGGCTCTGTGTGAGTCGATTTGCTCCAGGTTGCGGCGCAATTCCTTCCTGATTGCATTTGGAATGCGTGGAGAGAGATCTGAGGATTATCTACCACCGGAAGAGCTCTGCAGGCCGCTGTGCGTGATGATGATGATGCCGTCTAGTCATCATTCATTCAAACATTTACAATTTGGGGCTGAGCCTGGAGCCCACACCCACTTATTAAACAAAAAAGAAAGATCTTCACCAAACAGCAAAAAACAAACAAAACCTTGACATCACCAATCACCTCGGTCTTATACTCTTATTTCGTCTCTAGGCAGCCAAGTAGGCTATGCTTTTGTGAGGACTGGGGGGATCCGTTGTTGCTACGTGTGGAAGCGGTCCACGACGTTTAGCCCATCATGCCAACAAAATTCTAGGCAGGATATAGTTAGATCTATTTCTATCTATTATACTTATTTGTCCATTTCTTTAGCCAGTGTGTTTGTGACTGTAGGCTACTGTGTAGGCTAAAGTAGACTCCCACTGTGTGCCCACTAGATGGCAGTGTATATATATATATATACACTGCGACACTATATATATATATATATATATATTATATATATATACATATATATATATATATATATATATATATATATATATATATATATATATATATATATATATATATATATGTATATATATCTCTCTCTCTCTCTCTCTCTCTCTCTCTCTCTCTCTCTCACCATATGAGTTTTGCTATGGTTGAAAATTCTGAAGAAATGAGGAATTAAATGTTTCAATCTTGATTAAGAAGAATTATGCTTCACATGAAGCATAATTTCCTGCACAATATTCAGAAGGTTTTTGACAAATATATTTTTTATTTCTACGTGTTTGACACTGAGGACAGCAAAGGGCAGCATGTCACGTCACCCACCCATATATATATATATATATATATATATATACACACACACTCTAGTGAAATCTCTACTGATGCCAACATTTTCACCTGACATTTCGCATTACTTTAAAATGTTTGATTGGTTAATTGAATACTACTAACAGTTATACAGATAATACAATGGTACGTTATTACAGTGTTTGTTAAAAGGATAACACAAAAAGCCATAAGGGCTTGTATGCATTGTGGTCATGTCATAGGCCTAATAGAACTCCGTACTTCAATGCATTTAATATGAATTGTTAGAAGAGCTTTGTGTAACTTTTTTGATGTTGAAATGATGTTGAAATTACAACATATATTGCATTTGATTGACCAAACGTTACAGAATATCAATCAGTTCAGTCACTAAACTCAGAAATAAAACACTACTGTGCAAGTCTGCAAGCAGCAAGTCTACTTTATTAACAATTTAGCAAAAAGGATTAGGCTATACAATGCCGCTAAAAGGACACACAAAAATCCCTAAGGGTTTGTTTCCATTGTGGTCCTGTCTATTCAATTCATCAAGACATTCAAATACATACAATAATAACCAAGTCAACACATCATCAATAAAACATGTATTGTACAGTAAACAGTTGGGGTGTCATTTCTGGTGTTAAGCTTAGACTTTATACAGGCCCCAGTAAAAAGTCAAAGCGTCCCCTGCCGAGCTGATTACTGTACATATTTTTTTTCTTTTTGTTTTCTACTTGTTTATATGATGTTTTTGCATGCTTATTGTATATTTGTCTATCATTACATCTTTTTGATTTAATGAGATTTGGATTCATCCTTTTACCTGACCTTGTATTGTACTTCCCTGTGCCTGTCCATGCAAACTGTTAATAAAGTAATCAATCAATCAATCAATCAATCAATCAATCATCCATATTTGAACCATAGCCTATTTGTGCCGAATCTGGGTTGAATGAGATTATGTTGTGCCTGTCTCTTTAATGTTATTAAAGTAGTTTGACAGGTACATGAGTCTCTGTAGTCTTGCATATCTTGAAAACCAGGCCCATATGCAAGTCGCTGTACTCCAGGCTGGGCTCCAGGATGAAATGACTGAGGGGGCATTTGAAAATGTTGAGGGGGCACACATCATTTATATATAACCAGTAAGACGAGGTGCAGGCCCGGATTGGACAGTCTGGCAATTCTGGCGAATGTCAGAAGGGCTGTGCAGTCATGGGGCCGGGGCTGAGCCAAAACAAAAATAAAAAGTAATAGTAGCGTCTTTGAGCCGTCTTTGGGCCGGTGAAGACCACAAATGCCAGGGCCGATTTTCTGTGCCAGTCCGTCCCTGGCGAGGTTGCGCTGAAACAACAGAGCTTCTTTATACGGCAAGGTTGAGAAGCAAGAGTTAACTGGTGTCTAAAAGTAAAGTTGGCTCCCTATATGCAGATGTAGGTGAGACTCCGGCGGTATCGCTGCCGGCGTTCCCTGACCAGACAGCGGCGCTGCTCGTTGGCAGTCTCCTCCGTGAGTGTGGAGGTCGTGCTACTGGGGCAGATGGGTGCGTACACGCATCCGCCTGGGTGACAGCAGACTGCTGAGCAAGTTCTGGCTCTTTGGCATGGGATCAACTTTGACCATAAAATGCACAATGAAAAATACTATTGGACACTTGGCAGTGTCTTGAGTGTACAGGGTTTGATAAGGTCTGACCATATATGGAGCGTATCTTGAGTATACAGGGTTCGATGAGGTCAGATCAACATATGGAATATCAGAACAGGTCAGCTCCATATATGGATATCTAAGGGTGGCAGTGTCTTGAGTGTACAGAGTTTGATAAGGTCAGATCAACATATGGAATGAATTCTGTATTGGCCATACAGTAGAGCGTACCACGAGGCGTGACGGACTGACTGACTGACAGGTTTTGCAGGTTTTCATAGTAAACTACAACCTACGTTCTCAATAAAACATTATGTGCATAAAACTTGAACTGAGGGTGCCAGGCCCCCTCTGGCACCCACATGGCGCCGGGTGTCCTCTACCCTGAGCCATCCCACCCTGGCATAATGGGTTATATTAGGTGAGTTCTAGGTGTGAGGCTGGATGACTATGATCAAGGAAAACCAAATATCTGATATTGGCTTCCGTTGTATAAGGTTAGGTAGTTAGGTCCTTATTAGCCCTGGTCCTGATGGGATTTTGGGGGGCAGTTAGGGGCTGCCTGTTATTGAACAACGACTATCTATATAGCAATAATTCAAAGCTTAACTTAAAATGTTTTTTTTACCCAAAACGATCACTTACACAACCTTCAAAGTCTTCAACTACCTGTAATAACACACAGACTACTCTCCATATGACTCATAACTCAAATCTGTGGATATGCATGTGCGTTTTCCCGTTTTTGGGTCGCTAGATTTAATTGTAAAAGACCCCACAGAGCCACCTATAACAATATTTCTGCTTTGTCAGTATGCCAGCTGTACAGGGTGTACATTCTTTGACAGTTAACTTGTGACTTGTAATTGGCTTATGTCTGTGTAGGTCTGGACTGGAGTACAGACATTACACAGAGGTGCCACCTGTAGGTCACATTTGGAAGTTGCACATAAAAACATGACACTCCTATGAGTCCTATCACACCAGATTGCTACACAGGCTTCTGGTGAACAGAGCTGACTTTGAAATTGTGCCGATGGTCTGTAAAGTAAAAACAGCTTTGACATTTAACATCTTAACCACATATGAGCCTCCAACAGTAAGTCTCCGTATACTACATTTAAATTCAGGGGCTAGTCAAAATAATTCAAGTTCTCTTTTGTGAAATAAATACAGAAAGACAGACATACATAGGCCTACATAGCCTATATACTGTACTACACACAGAGGCCACATACAAAATAAATAATAATTCCGTCAATCCAACTAAGTCACATGTCATGCAGAGATGTCATGTCATGGCAGTGATAAGACCAAAGCTTTGATAATGGCACCTGTTTTCAACCGGAACTGTTAAACTAATAAGATAATTGCAGAGCATAGATCCATGTCCATTGTGTATAACGTGGGGGTAAATGATTTGTGGGGTATTTTGCATAGATTGAACAAAGTTTGTATAGCCTACAAAACATACAACATACAAATTATACTAAAGATTCCCAGACCCCTAATGTTGACAATTTGCAATCAATTCCAATTCCTAACCTCCCATACATTGTAGGCTATATGCATGTCCATTATTAAAGTAAGTGTAAGTTAAGGCCTTCCCCTAATGCTTCGGTTTCCTTTTCACATTCAGAGTCTGCTAGGCTAGAGTATTTGAGCTGGTTGTGCTTCTTGTTGCTAGGCCAAGGATCTTTTAAAGGAAATCTTCCACTGCAAAGCAGCATGCGCAGTTTGATCTCACATCTCATTGGTCAGTGATGGGGGTGGAGTATTAAGAGCAGCAAAACAACACTGGCAGACCCCAAATATTGATGGGTAACTTCATTTTGGGGGGATGTTAAATTGCTAGGGTGTTTCAAACTTTTGTGTGTGTGTGTGTGTGTGTGTGTGTGTGTGTGTGTGTGTGTGTGTGTGTGTGGTGGGAGATTATGATTAATTGTGTTTATTATGCTATTATGACAATTAGTTTAACTTTATTCTGTTATTATTATTATTCACAAGACAAGGTTTTGGTATGAAACCTATCTACAAAATAATGAAAACATACAACTTTATGGCTGACTCCTTGAAAGGTGTTGTAGGCCCTATATAGGCCTATGTTTTGTATGATTGGTGTATACAAATTAATCACATTATCTTCATTAATTGCACAAAATAATATTAATTCTGTCTGTGGTGTCTTGAGGGACATAGGTGGACATTTTTAAGGTTAACTGTCTGTAAAACGTAAACGTTTGGATGGAATATGCCTACATAGCAGCCTACCTAATTTAATGAATTAAAAATCGAATGGAACCAGTCAGTTTAGTTAATTTGTTAAAATATATATATTCAGTTCGCATGAATTGGCTTCATTGGCTTGTCTGTGTGATTTGGTTAATCAAACAACCAATTATTATTTTCTTTCTATAATATGTAACCTACACATCAGAAAATACAAAGTGTGTGAACAGCAGGGTTCCTGCCCCGGCCTGGAGGACACAGAGGAAGTTGAGCGCGCTTACGTTGATAGAAAGGGGGCTGAGCTCTGACGGATAACACCCTAAGCACAACCAGGGAAGAAGACAGATACAGCAGAGGAAGGCGAGCATCGAGGACTGGATGGAGAAGAGACCTACAATGCAGCAAAAGAACACACCAAAACGACGAAAATCGTCCAAAAACACGACAATAGACCGTGCCGATGATGGGGGATAGTGATGTCCTGAGAAATTGGTAAGAGTTTTTTAAAGAGTAACCGTTTTTACTAGTTGTAAAGTCGAGTTGGAGGTATATGGCAATATGGTGGAAAGAACGACAGCTAGACACGGTGTTGTTAAAATGGCCATGGTGTGTCCTCAGCCAAGAATAAAGAAAACGATTTTCTTCACTGAATCTGTGTTTGATTGTGCTCTTGTTCACGAGATAAGCATATTTGTCACCTGTGTTTATAGTTTACTTCGGTCATGTTAAGAGAAGCACTTTTTCTAGGGAGATTTATGGAGTTTTATCAACCTACGCATTTTAAAATGTGCTTTGTCCTTGAAAGGGCAAATGCCCTTGTCTGAATTTGTGAATAAAATGACAAAAACTAGCCTTACTTCGATGAAATATTATCATTGAGATGTACTGATGTCAATACAAGGATATTTACTTACTATTTTGTTTATTTTCGTTATATTTAACATTTATGGCGTTTTAGTGACATTTAAATTTAATATTTGAAAGAAACCTGGAATAGTTTTAACAGTAGAATTCTAAGTTTGTTAATGGAGAATACAAAATCATTTCAATAACTTGCCAGTGTTTATAATATTTAAAAAAAAATGTTTAAATGAATTGTGACAAATTGTCAGAAATCTAAAAACGATATCAGTGACCACATTTGCCTATCTCTAAACATATACTCAAATTGTTGACACATTTCTTGTTAACTGAAGCTTATAATGTAAAAATTAAAGGAAAAAGAACAAGAATGGTTCCAAATCCAAAATAGGGTGTTGGCTTTTAACCCTTTGAGTTCCTGAATGGAGAAGGCATTTACATATTTACATTTATTTAGTTTTAACCTCTTAATACTACATCTGTAAATTATATGCATTTTAAAGTTATGGAACACAACTCATTAAGAAGAATGTTTGGGAATAAAGACTACTGCCCCAAAATAAATAAATACAAATAAAAGCTTTATTTTTTATACAACCTAGTCTCTCAAACAGGATTGTCTATTTAAGACTAGTATTATACATGTCAAAGACTAGTACTATTACATACACATTTGAAACAATGTAATACTTCTGTTCAACATGATTACAGTATGTTATGTTGAATATAAAAATAGGTATTTGACAAAATAATTTCTTCTGCATTACTCCCAATGGTATATCATTAATTCTAAGTGACCGATCTGCAATTGTAGCAGCTATATTGGGTCATTAAAGTTGTCATAAAATGTAAATATATTTAATTTGCACAACACATATATATTCTTGAATCATCCAAGTGTTTTTCAACAATATGTTGCCTTCTACTTATTGCATTCTGCCAACCTTATCAACACAAATCAAAGTAAAAATAAGAATCTCAGTCATCTGATTCTGCCAACTGGAGTGGTGATTTTCGTTAAGTTTCGTTGTCAACACTAATCATTAATATTTTTGTTTTTAGGGATTCCATTGACCATTCACGTAAGAAGAAAGCGCATCTTCTAACTCAAGAGAAATGGTATGTTTATGCGAAAGTCACATTTTGAGTATTCTGCTGTGTTCGTAGCGTACTTTATATTTTCTTCTGCACATACAACCAACCAGTAGGGTGTGCTGTTCTCATTTTTGTTTTACGAATCTTCCTTTTTGTTCCCATTTTAAAGGTGTCACATTTAGCTCCGATGGAACCAAAGGATTGAAATGTCACACTTAAATGGAGACTTGTAAGTGTAAATACATAAAAAATATACTTTATATAATTACGGTTATTGTGATTGAACAACTTCATCTTCCTATTGGTGTATATGCACCAAGCCCCCAGTAAGGCCAACGTTGAAGATGCCACTGCCTACTGGCGAAATATGCAATTGCAGCACTTTAATGGAGGTGGACGGACGTTCATGACGTCATGTGCGTAAGCCCGGACCTCAAAATTGAGGTCCGGGCTAGGCTAAACTTCCGCTCGCTCGAGCCATTGAGTTATAATTATACTTCCGGCAGTCTTCCGGGTGCTTCAAAACGCCACTGAGCAACTTCCACTGAAAGGAATAGCTTGGGGGCGGGGCTAGCGCTGTGGTTCGGTCTCTCCTTTATAGCTCTATGATATGCACGTTCAGATTGTTTTTATTAGTTTACGTATCATATCCTGCTTAACTATATTAATACAATACATTTAAAATACATTAAAAAATTGGGAACAATTTTGTCCCACCCCCTTAACCTGTGATGAATTTGGAAAATATGTGGGTATATTTTCTTCAACACATTTCTGAAAATAAAAAGCGCACATTTTGTTAATTATGCAAGTCGAAAAAAAAGTTTGTAAAACGGTCCATGCGGTTACTGTCTGTTGAAAATCGTGGGAGTGGATGACTCGGAACGGTGAATCATGGGTTGGTGAAGAGCGCCATCTAGTGTAAAATCCAAAGACACAACTAGCATCAAATTACGTCCTTGGCGGTGCGGGCTTTCAAAAAACAACTCTTTCACTACCCCCTTGTGGCCATTGGTGGTAGTTAGCTTCTGCAGACTGAAATGACTCCTCCAATCCACTTGCTTTAAGTTGCTCAAAAGCGCATGAGGTGATTTCACTCCTCCTTCCTGGTAGAAACAGAGTGTATTCTGGGATTGATTGGGCCAAACTCATGAACGCGCTGGCCGTTGACTGTCATTGCACTGAAACAGCGTTCACGTGTCACCATGAACGTGCGCAATGATAGTCAACGGACCAGTGCGTTCATGAGTTTGGCCCAGCGCTGCAATACCAAATTCGGCCATTTCGCCTCAGGGTTTCCTCTGGGTGCTGTCTCTATTCATATATATATATATATATATATATATACTCCTAGATTACTACTCATTCACATCCGGTTTCCCCGCCTTGCAGACTGAGGGAAGAAGAAACGGCTAATGTTAGCATTAGCTCACGATGTTTATCTTTCGCCAGAAACCTTAATATTTGTGAAAAATCACAAATTAGATCCCGAACATCGGATGGATGATCAAAACCGCGGACGGTGCCATTTCTTCCCGAGAAAACAGCCAAAGAATATCCTATTGGCTAGCGTTGCCCTAGCAACCGGGACAGGGTTAAAGCTGGTTTTCAGCTAAACCGTTTCATGTTGATATAAAGCGATCAATGACGCCATATCAATTCTTCAGTGTTAAACAAGTTTCAATTATCTGCAACGGGCTAAACATCACAAGTGAAAATTACATTTTGTTTTACTAATGGACTACTACAGATTTGGATGATACAGCTTTTGTAGTGGTTTTCACCTCATACATACAGCCAAACAATAGAAATTGACATTTTATGAATTCGGTTGAAGCCCATGAGAATATGTGAAGTGAAAGATAATGTTTGGTAGCCATAATGCCAGTGTATGCCACCACCATTGCAAAAATCGTGTGGGAATCGGAAATCGGAATCAATACCGATGGACTCAAATCAGTTCTAAGTGGCATCACTGCCTTAATATTACAATAAGCCTATGATAACATTTTAAATTCCATGTGGAAAATTCAATCCATTTCTCCTGTATAACTAGGCTCACCAATAAACACAATTGGCTGTATTTGTGTGGGAAGCCAGCATGGTATTATGTCCTTGTCACAACACTAGCAACCCCTACTGGTTGGTCGGGGTATCTGTTCACTAGCTGAGGTGAAAAGAAGCACCTGGGCTAGTGCCAGTGTGTGCATTATTGGCACACATTGTAGTCTACACCACCCCAGGTCAACTGGGTGGTGGGAGGGGTTAGCAACAGCAACAATTGCAGTACACATGGGAATTGGCATCTAGTTTGGGGAGACAATTAGAGAAGAAATCTCAAGCCATAAAGATGAAACAATTTAGTAACTGAGAACAGCCAAAATACCATTCTATTTTCACTTAATTAAAAATAAAACATTTTGCTCATGCTCTATAATATAATGGGAAAATAATAGTTTTGAATTTGGAACTATTTTTAAGAATGTAAAAATAATGCATTTTAAATGCAAGATTCCCTGAAATATTCACCCTGTTGAGTGCCTTCCTAGTTGCTACATTTACAAAGTTAACGTTTACATAAGAGTTTTCAAATATAAAGTGCTCACCTGGGGCCATGGATGTTAAACTTTTGCAAAGGTGGCTAAAATTGGTGTGTAAAGCCCTACACACCGTCTGCGAACGCCGCGCGTCAAAACAGCCTCCTCCGTTATTTTCAATGAACCTATCCCACACCGGCGGCGTCCGACTAGTTCACGCCTCGCCTGACGCTCCGATACGCCACCGCTCTATTTTCCACCGCGTCGCTGCGCACCCGGTGTGTGCTGGGCTTAGTTGTGATGCAGTTTGAAATAGTTGTGTACAGGGAAAGATATCTTGACTGTATTGGGGAAATGCATACAACTTTAATGTAGGGATGCGCCAAATGGGAAATTCTTGGTCGAAACCGAATATAGGAAACAGTTGGCTGAAAACGGAACACTAAATGCTGAAAATGAAGGGGAAAAAAAGATAGATATTCATCATCAGTCTTTGTACTATGCCGTCATGGCCGTACCTTGATAATGTAGCCATTACATGATAATGTAGCTACAGCTACATGATAATGGATTATTTATTTAAATTATCACGTTTTGATCACGTCATCACAACAAAACGGTAGGTTATGAAAAGTAACCCCGGTTCTTTTGACTATTCGGTTTCGGCTCTAAAATAAACCGAACCAATACCGAATATTCTTTTCTTTTTTTTTGCCACTATTCGGCCGAATATTAGGTGCATCCCTACTTGAGTGACCTGGGATGTTTGAGAGAATGCCAACTTGACGCTAACAACGTTCATTTCCATACTCTTTTCTCTGTTTTTTCAGTCTCATTTTCCAGATAGTATACACACTTGGGACACTCATAGTTCCATAACGGGGATTTCATTATTTTTTTCTTTATCACTTACAGAGTGGAGACATGGACTGACTCTGTGGTACTCAATCCTTGAAACAAGAAGTCAGCACTGTAAGTATATCACGTTTTGTTAGAATGAGCTGCTTAGTCAAACATTTGTGTAAATGTGATGTAAATTCTGCTGACATTAGACAATTACTCTGTTTAGTTTTTTTACTCCCTTTTTATCATGTTATGGCTTTCTCATGCAATATTTTATAAGCCAAAACTGCTTTGATTTGAGCATTGCAAAGTTTGTACAGCTACTATACTACCACCCCCCCCCCCCCCCCCCCCGGGAAATAAAATGCATTTTTCACGAGTACCTTTTATCGGAGGCCATTTTATCTTCTGAGCTGTAATGGTGGATGTGGGACTCTTGCCTGCATTTGGAAGAGTTTCATTCAAAGAATGTAGCCTACATAGTGTGGGCAGAGGGTGCTTGTTTCAAATGTATGGCAGAGAGGGGTTGACTTTGCATACCCTATGAAATTTCCCAACATGGTCATTGTATTTGTTTTAGATGTGTCAAGGTATGGGTACATTTTATGTATTTTCCCCCCAATGTCATGAATGACACAGGCTAGCATGTAGGCTAAGCTACCCCATTGTCTTGCTAAATCGCATATCGCACCCCTTGTGGGCAGCTGATGTTAGTACATGCTTTATTTTTTATTTTTCGCTAACTTGGTGGAAGTTTCATGTTGAATGTTCGAGAGTGCACCAACTCTGCTGAGTGTTTGCATCATCCTGAGGTTTTTTTATTGTTACATATTTGAAATTGACATTTTGTTGACTTCAATAATTCGGGCTAATTTGCTTTCAAATAAACTAAACTAATTCATTGTATATAATTTGACTTTTAGCCATGTGATACTTCACCAGCATTGTAATGGCTGGGTTAACCATAACAGTAACACATTTTTTTTTAATAAAGGATATATTTGGAAGGCTATCCGCATAGGCTAACGATAATTCTGAGGTTGTGTTAGAAAGCGTAACCATTTCTCCTTTTTTTTTTCCAAGTTTTATTTTAACATGTTTGTCAGTGCGATCAATGCACTAGCTATTTTGATTAATGGCGACAATTCATTGTCAATTACCAATTTATTAGCAATTTGTACGTGTACTTCTATGCTAGCTTCTGCTCTACATATCTGCTTCTTTAAGCAAATGTGTGGTCCACTACTATCTTGCTTTAGCGTAATTTAAAGCTAGCTAAATACTATAGTGTTTTTGGGATAACTTAGCAATGCCTTTTTAGTAGTGGACAATACAACGTTATTCATTTTCAAATGCGTTGTGGGCTTACGTCATTTTTCCTCTTTGTTTATCTATTAAGACCCGATTGAGCTGGATAATGCTGGAGCGAAGACGGCGTTGGTTGCTATGAAGATGGCAAGTAATGCGCCACATTTTGAAAAGATGAAACTTTATTTTTCCCTGGACAACTTTGGACATTTTGATTTTTGTTTTTGAAACATGGACATCGGAGAGCTCTTTGGAAATACTGGATGTTCAGTGGACTACTTGAAAATTGTACTTTTTGCGAAGAAAAAAAATCAGCCTTTGTACGATTGATATTCAAATGTTGACTTTTAATAAACTGTTTGTTGTCCTATTTTTTCCTCCTGGCTTTCCTGTTTTATTAGCAAATGGGTATGCTACCTAAATGTTTATAAAGAAGGTTTAGCACAGAAGATCTTAATCATCGTAAAATGTTAGCCCAAAGATGATATTCTATATTAACAGTATCTTCGCATTACATATTTAAAGAATAAGAGTTTACACTAACCATGTGCCAGTAAACATCTAGACTTGGCCCACAACATTATAAGTTAACATTGATCTCATTATTTTTTTCACTTGCTTTCTATTATCCCTCTATTGCTATAATAATATATTGGTTATCTGAAGTTGCTTTATAATTTCTTAATGCCCATCTGGTAGAAATAGATTTTTTTCCAATGTTCTATATATATATTTTTTTACTAATACTATATAGACCAGTTGAAGGTTGCACTTTTCTGTAGGCTTATATCACAGTATTAAAACAGCTTTCAGTCTGAACTGAAATGGTTTCCAAGGGCTGTGTAAAATGGCTCCTGGTGCCCTGTTTCCTGTCTTCACAGGAAGTGATGCAAAAGATGCAGAACTAAATATTTTACTATATTTGTACAACCTCTGCAATATTCTAACTTATAGTATGGAGTAAAAGAGCTGTTTCATTCTCTGTCCTTATTATCTGGGACTGGGAAAATGTAATGTTATGTTATAATAGTTTTTAAACAAAAATAGAAGGGGTGGGACTTTGTACTATCACCTGAGTGTGGAGTAAATGGAAATAACGTCAATCAAAGGCAAAGCTTTCAGAGCTAGGAAGGAGCTCTAGATGGCGGATGAGCCTAGGGAAGGGAACTATGGGCATTCGTCTGACTGATTTCTCTTGCCTTTATTTAGTGGGAAGTAGCTCGTTGTGATCCGTAATTATAAATACGGACGAAAGAATACTATTCCGACTAGGATTTAGACGTTTTCGCCGTTTTTTGTTGCTTTTTTCGAGTCGCCAGAACCGTGTCTGTCGAGCGAATGGTCGAGTCGTTGTTTTCCATACTGTGCTCTGGCAGCCATGGCGCTCCTCCATTTTTAGTGTGCTCCGTCTGTCGCCTGCTCTGAGGAACACTCAATAGGCCTAGTCATAGTTTTCAACATGGATTGTTGTGCTTAGTTTATTTTTTATCTATGTTGTTATTTTTTTAAATTGTCGATCGCTTTTTTGTTTTTGTTTTTTTTACTGTATTATGATACATTTTTATACGCCGTTATAACTTACTCAGAAACTACTACAGCTTCATTATACCTTCATGTAGTACATGGAATTGGTATGTTTACATTTTATAATACATGTAATTATCTGCCTTTCTTCTCCTTTTGCTAATATTTGGCTTGTCATGTTATCTGATGACGCAGTTGAAATTAATGCATGCGGCTTGCTCGGTGGATAATATTGAAACAACGCCGGGTATTTAAGTCAACGTAATGGCACATGTTTTTTTGTTTTGTTTTTTTTAGATATTTAAACTAAATGTAAACATCATTCTATAGTACTTTACCATCGAGATTAACGTTATGTATGTTTCACTCCCTGTGCAACGTCAGTGTTTTAACTGCCACGAGCGAAGGCAATTTTACGGGACTTGTATGACAGTTCATGTTTCCTATAACTTTTTGACAGTAGCCTACTAAATACCAGGACAAACAATCATCTTTAATCAAAGATTGCCAGGATACAACGATGATGAAGAATAAAAATAAAAAGCAAGAGGATGAAGGTTCGACTCAAAGCAATGCATCAAGGTATGATCCTATACTTTTTTTTACCTTTTTTGACATCTCCTTCGATTGTTTACCTTGTCAAGCATGGTTGGTCACCTGTGCATATATTTTGAGCATGGTTTTTATGATGTGCTGTTGTGTCATACGAATGACCTTGCTATTGTTTAATAGCCACACCCTGATTTTCTTCTACCATTTCATATGCTCAATACTGGGGATTTGGGCCTTTGTGGGAGATTATTGCCCATAGCCTGTATGTATAAAACAAATGTAAACATGACAATTATGCTGTTAATAACCAATGGACAAAAATGTTTGTTTGTTTGTCGATCTTGCTATCATGTAATATGACCTTGTCTTACAATTTAGTACTGCATTGCACCATTTTATTAACGTTGATTCATTTTCAGAGACAATGCATTAATTTAGGCCTATTGTTGACCACTTGGACATTAGGAGGGTTTATGACAAGCATGCTTTGCATACCTTTTCGTTTGCATCAGTCATAAGCTTGTTTATATTTTGTCTGGATTTTCAGTGAAAGTTTTCACTTGTCACCTAAAGTTTCTAACCAAGTTACCCCATGGTCTGCTCATAAAAGGCCTTCAGATAATTGTTTTTAAATACCATTTTACTTGTCTTAAAAATATTGACATGTTTTCAGCTCAGCAATACCTGATATCCTATAGTACAATATCAAGAGCAATTATTTTATCCTAGCCATAATATAGAGTTTCATTGCTTTCTATCTATCAAAAGCTATATAAAATGATGATTTATCATTGTTTTCTCTTTAAAAAATTGATTGTTTTCCTTATTGCCTTGTTATTCACTGGTTATGAAATTGATAGTTATGGAAAAGTTCTTAATATTGGTCAATATGAGTGACATTTTTTAATAGTCTAGGCACAGTCTTTCAATTACCAGATGGTGAATATCCAAGTGTGTTTTCACAGGTATAGGTGTTTTATATTGTCTGTGTATACATGTTGATTAATATTTCAATAATAATAAAGGTTTTCTTTTTAAACTGAAAGTGATGTTTTTAAACGGAATGATATCAGAATCAGATCATTTGGCAACACTAAGGGCAGTAAGATAAAACTCCTGGCTTGCAATATACACAAACCATATTAACTATAATGAATTCTGTCTAAACTGCAGACTGCAGAGAGGTCTTGATTTCTAAGATTTGTACAGATCCCTCTGAAACAATTTAAGCACAACATGAACAGTCACAATATAATCATTAAGACTAGGGGAACAATGCCATGTTCAACCCATGTAATATTGTCTATGTTGCAATGCCAGTACACTACAGCCACACTAATGTAATTGCTGTCTGATGGCAGCCATTTTATTACCCTTTTTTGAGTTAAGTGTGTCATCACCCAGCAATTGAAACATTTAGTATTAAAGGTCTTTATTTGTCTCACAAAGATTAGAACAAGAAAAGAAAATATAATACATTTTGGTAATATTTCACGTTGTTACATCTCTAGGCTAACGTCTGATATTAAGTCACAAAATGGCCCTTTGTGCACAGCCTGCTGATTAGCCTGCTGACTTTCTGTATTTGAAGTGAAGGCATAGAATTACAGAGGAGGAAACAGGAAGTGTTTCAAAGTTCAATGGCTTGCATACTGAGCTGAGATAGGCTATCTTTGTACTTAGCAACACATGAGCCAATAGGAATTTGAGATGGGTTCATGTCCCGCCCAGGTTTGACCTCACTTGAAATGGAAAGAGCCATTTACTTCCGTGTCTGGTCACTAACTACACCCTCTGGCACTGTGGGGTGTCTGGCTATTTTGAAAGAGAGCAGGTGTTTAAACAAAACCCAAATCGTACATCATTTACTGTATTTAACAACACCAAAATGACGAAACGAAATTCTGAAATATTTACATCTTTACTGAAACACGTACACAAATAAAATAGACTTGTCTGTTTTTCACTAAGATACTGCATGAACAGAATGCCAGACAAAAGACTGTTCAATGCATCATTGCACAAGACAGCCCAGTAGTGTCAATTGTTGTAAGTTCTCATGTAAGAAATGTGCTTTGAATAAATATAGGCTATTGTTTTTTATTTGTTAACACCTACGTGTGCATAATGTTCCCAGAAAGCGTCAAAAGTCATACATATTTGATAAAGCTTTGATTACTATACTGGGGAGGATTCATACAACATCACTTACTTGAACTACGGTATAAAGTTTTGTGATCAGGTCTTAATATTTTGAGAGACAAAAACCCTTTTGCACAACAAGATGTAAATGGTGATTTATTTATCTACTGCAACAACCAACACTACTAGTTCAGTAGGACCCTTGGCATGGAATTTTTATGACACCATTTGGTGTCTTGTTACTGAATCTTGCTCACAGTGGGAACAGTAAAATGCTTTGTTTGTGTTTTTCCTAATCTACCACACTACAGCACAGAATGGAAATTTATTTTGAAAGTGGTTACTAGTGATTTCAGGCAAACATGCTGTGAAAAAAAAGTTTAATTTGCCCTCAATGTTTGGGGATTGAGATTATGGTTTCATATTGCATTTAAGTAGGTAAACGTAAAACTGAGTGTTTTTGCTCCTTTAGCAATTCTGCTTCAGAAGAATCCAACCACTCTGGCTCAGAATCTGGAAGCCAGTCTGAGAGTGAGCACGCCAGTGAGAGGCGTAGGTCCCACAACTCGGAGTCCAACAGCTCCTCGGAGTCAGAGAGTTCTCAGTCAGGCAGTGAATCTACCGAGTCCAAATCCCAACAGAACTCTGCAGAGGTCAAAGACAAGCCAGTCCGAAAAAAGAACAACCTGGCAGATGTAAAGAAGGTAACTTGAGCATAAAAGCCCTGGCACACCAAGCTGACTTGTCTTGACTATTACAGTCTACGTTGGTAGTGCTATTTTGTTCCTACCTGAGAGGAAACAAATCAACCAAACTGCTTACTGCTTGGGGATTCAAGATTAAAATTGGACGACCAACCCACACAGTCGACGCAGACGTCTCACTGCTGATGGCATAGTGCACAGTGCATTACTATGACCAATTTTCGCCCTCAGACGCTAGTCAATCAACATCCCCACGTCAGCTTGGGGTGTCACAGCCTCAATGCCCATCACATCTTGAAATTGGTTACCATGTTTATTTAAGATTTATTTTGGGGCTTTTATGCCTTGTTTAGATAGGACAGTAGGCTGACAGGAAATGTGGAGTGACATGCAGCAAAGGCCGTTGGGACCGGGACTCGAACCTACAATGTGCTGTCAGACTTCGTACAGACATATCAGACGAACATGCTCTGTGCTGTCCGTGTTTCATGGCCGCCTCAATGCTTTTCCAATGGAAGTCACGTGGTTTGACCAAACAAGTGTTTGGTCAAACCACGTGACTTCCATTGGAAAAGCATTGGGGCGGCCATGAAACACAGGCAGAGCACAGCACAGTTGTTCTTTATGTGTGTACGAAGCCTCAGCCTACAATGTAGCCTAGGGGCCTGAAATTGGTTACTATGTTTATACAATATACAGCAGTCAAAAATGTGTCTTTTTATAATATGGAACAAAGACAAGCATTCCCAATTTCGTGACTTTGTAAAAAGCTTTTACATCATACCTCTGAACCAAACAAATATCATTACTAAAATAGAATTTGATACATTTCTAATATAGCATTTGATTAATAATTTCACCCCATGTCATTTAAAATCTTTGTTTTAATCACTTGTTTTATGAAGGGTAGGCTTACGAAAACGCAGTGGCTGATTAACTGCATTGTGGTTACAGATGTGGGAAGAACATCCAGATGTGTATGGGGTCAGGAGGTCTAATCGCAGTAGACAAGAACCTGCTCGCTTAAACATTGGAGCTGAGGTAAGAAGATGTACATAAAAATGGAATAGCAGCATTCCAAAAGAACTAACATGACACACAACACAGCATGACTCCAAAAAGCTAAGCTTTTTTTAAATTGATTGCTTTCTTTAAAGTATTGCACCATCTAGTGGACATTCAGAAAAAGTGCTGCTATATAATTTACTGCATAGAGCCTGTTTAAGCTGTGGTGACCACATTTGCAGGGTAGCAGTGACTCTGAAAGTGAAAGTCCCAAGAGAAAAACACGTTCTAAGAAAAAAGAGTAAGTACTATTCATAATACATTCGAATTATAATTTTATGTGGTGACATTTTCCATACATTTATTGTCTGGTGCATACAATCATCCTAATAGAACACGTATACACCTTTTTGCTTGTGTCATATCCATTTTTTGCATTATTCAGTTGGCTGAATTGTTTGTGTAAGTGTGTTAGTATTGTCATGGTTTACATTCTTTTTTTACACACTTGCACACTGTCTGTGCACACTTTAGCGGACAGCCGCTGACAGAAGTAGTTGTCTTTTACGTCATGACGCGATGGACAGATTCCCGGAAACGCTCTCCTCCGCGGCAGTCAGCCGAGGGGGTGGAGCTTCTTTTCCATCCACCAGCTGTCTAAAAACTCGGAAATTACGTAAAAGACAGCTGCTTCTGTCCGCGGCTGTCTGCTAAAGTGTGCCCAGATGGACATGGGTATCTGTTTGATCCAATAGGGATACAAATGGGATGTTATAGTTAGATAGAAAGGTGACTCCCCAAATCTCCAATCAAATTTAATGATGTGATCAGTCTGACCAAATCAGGTTTTCTTGAGCACCTTCTTGAGGGTGAACTTTTGGTATTTCTGTGTTGTAAGAAATACCTGGAATGATGATGACTCAAATGATGAAGAGGATGAGGAAGATGACAGCAGTTCAGACAGTGAGCAGGAAGAGAAAAAAGTTAGATCCAGACGACTTGCTGCTAGAAGGTAAGGGTAAAGGCAAGACTAACTGACCAACCCACTGATAAACTCAGATTCATTCCACTTTGTGTGATCAGTTTCTTAATAGCTTTGCCATTGAGAATTCATCACTGTGCTCCAGTCTGTTCAAATATTGGAATTTTGACCATTTTAGTATTTCTGTCTTTATTTTCTTGTGTCAACATTTGTTTAATCGTGTAAAACTGTTAAGCATTGTGTATAGCTGAAGCTGTTTCTAGGCCATTGGCTGTGCTGTCCATTGAGCTGGAAAGCACAATGAGCCCAAGCTCTATGACAGGCCTGGTGTCTTGCGTGTTGTCTCTAAGTGGTCCGTGTGTCTGATGTTTTACAGACCTCAGACCAAATCGGCAGTAGCCAAAAAACAGCAGTCCCAAAAGGGAAGGAAATCCAGAAAACAGGAATCATCTGAGGATGATGATGACGACGACGATGATACTCCAAAGAGACAAACTCGCGGACGGGCTGCTACAAAAGTCAAAAGGTAATTACTGCTGTTTGCAGTCTATGGTAAATTAGAGGTCATGTGACTTGTAGCTTTTTGCATTTGTTTCTTTCATTGGTTTTTAAATAGAGAACGGGAAGCTCTAACATTTCCTTCAGTCTTATTTCTCTGCTCTTGTCGTACTATGATTTGGTTGCTGTTGATCGTTCATAATGCCGGCAATAGAGGAGCTTTTAAGCAAGCAAAATGTACAGTGGCTTTATTTGCAGTTAGTTCATCATCTTACTTCAGCTTTGCTGGCATAAAGCTGTTATCCTCTTCTCTTTGTCTTGCGTTGCAGTTATAAAGAGGACCAACATGACATTGAGACAGACTCCGATGACCTCATTGAAATGGCTGGCGATGTGGCGGAGGAACAGCAGGATGATGACAGTGAGAACATTGAGAAAGTTATGGACGTGAGGATAGGAAAAATTGGAGGTAATCTTTTTTAATCTATTTTACAATTGAAGTCACAGTTATAGTTTATTTTAAAGTCTAACTGGCAAAAAAACTTAAAATGTGTGTGCATGTTTAGAATTTGCATCAAAGCCCTAATGATGACAAGACATTATTTTGTAAACATGCGTTTATTAACACTGAACACTTCCGTGGGCTACAGCAGCCTATAACAAGGCATATGTTTAACAAATTAGGAGAATGAGGTCAGATTCGTCTCTCCTTCCCGATACTAAATAATAGTAACAACACAAAAAGTTCAACAATATGTATTTATATATATATATATATATATATATATATATATATATATATATATATATATATATAAATATATTTTATTTTATTTTCTTATCAACTAGTCAACTAGTACCAGCAAGGTCAACTAGTAGAATTTCTAGTCGACTAGTTGCTTAAAGCCCTAAAACACAGACACACAGACACACACACACACACACACACACACACACACACACACACACACACACACACATGGTTTCCTGTGCAAGTGCTGGAATGTTTACCATTGAGCTGGCCTGCTTGCTCGGGGGATACATTGAATCTTGACCCAGTTCAGTTCAAAATTCATGTCAGAACCTTTGTCTAGGTGAGACATGACCTTTGACACAATCTAAATGTCTCAATAGAAGAGCAGGGACTCGGGGACACAAAATACAACCACCCCAATGCAATGCATTCCGTCAAATGGCTTTGGCTAATAGAGATTTCCTCTTCTAGTCACTGGGGCTTCCACTACTCTGTATGCTGTTGAGGAAAATGGAGACCCAGCAGAAGGCTTTGATCCAGAGAAGGATGAGGGGGAGACTCAATATCTGATCAAGTGGAAAGGCTGGTCCTACATCCACAATACATGGGAGAGCATGGATACTCTGAACCAACAGAAAGTCAAGGGTCTAAAGAAACTGGAAAACTTCAAGAAGAAGCACGATGAACTCACTGCTTGGTAAAATAATTAATAGATATATATTTTATTTTATGGCATGGGCACAAATACACAAACTCTTCACAATTTACACAGCTCATGTCATGTTTTACAGGATGAATAGGGCATCCCCTGAGGATATAGAGTATCATAACTGCCAACAGGAGCTCACCACTGACCTGAACAAGCAGTTCCAAATTCTGGAGAGAGTCGTTGGTGAGAACAAGTTAACATCACTTATATATAAACTCTAATCAGAGGAAACCTTGTACAGTATGTGTAAAACGGTTACTTTTCAGGGAATTGGGAAAATACTTTTCATGGTTAAAGTATAAACCTGTCTGTGGTATAAATCCCACAGACAGACATGACCACTTTCAAACTGGCATCACTGTTTTGGCAACTTTCAAGAACTTGAAAATTATTTGTTTTTCAGAAACAGTGAGAATAGCAGACCAGTAAGCTCACAGCGTGACGAATTGTGATGCGCTGTGCGCTTGTAGATCAGCTATTTTCACTACTTCTGCGTGACACTGTCATACGATGGGTATTCATTTCAATTTGTTTTAACAGTATGGATGCATCCTTACATAAAAAAAGATGTGTGGTTTCTCGCCGATAGTGCTGATATGCTTTGACAGGTGATGTTTTAGTTGGGTACATTGCTGTTCATTTGAATGAACCCAAATGATTGCATTTTATTTTCAGTTGCTAATTCGATTTTTCTTCTTTACAGCCACAAGAACAGGAAAGACACAAGGCCCCAACGACTTTCCTTGTAAGTCCATATTCATCATCAAAGTACTTAGTTGTTCCTTTTATCAATCTGTTCTAAAGTGATTTATAAAGGCTTGCACATAAGCAGGACAATAAGGGGCACACCTTTTGCCTTCCCATAATAAAAATGATATCACAAATACATGATGAACAGGTGAATATTGTAAAATAAGACATCAGTATCACAGCGTGATCCTAGTGCTTTGTTTTTATAGTGTAGTTCACAATGGGACTCAGTCAGTCAGAATCAATCGATGGAACTATCTGTTTTATAATGGCCATTTGATGTTTTTATTATTTAACCCCTTTATTTAGCTCCTCAGCATTTGCCTGCAATTAAAAATAAACTTCTTTCTACATCCTCAAAAGCACATAGTCACAAGACATCATCGTCCAATGAGCCAGAGTACTTGTGTAAATGGATGGGCCTACCCTATGCAGAGTGCAGCTGGGAGGATGGAGCTTTGATTACGAAGAAGTTTCCGCGCTGTGTAGAGAACTTCATTACCCGAAGTATGAACAAAACAGTCCCCTCCAAAGAATGCAAAGTAAGTGCAAGTCAGAATGACTTCCAATGTCACCTCATTAATGTTTTGCACATCAGTTCACATTATTGGGGGGAATGTTTAGGAAACCAAAGCTAATGGTCACTTTAGTGTTATACTTTAGTGTTGATTGGTCACTTTAATGTTATTGCATGGTTTTCTTATCACAATTCAAGGTGCTGAAACAAAGACCAAGATTTCTTCCACTAAAGGAGCAGCCAGTTCATATTGGAGACGAGACCCATATCCTGAGAGATTATCAGCTTGATGGATTGAATTGGCTGGCTCACTCCTGGTGCAGGTAATAATAAAATAAACAACTACAAATGTACTTTCTTTATTAATATCCAACAATTGTATTGGGATGACACACAAGGGTGTAAGCAAGATCACATAATGTTCTTTTGTCTTTCTCTTGGTTCGTCAGGTGCAACAGTGTTATTCTCGCTGATGAGATGGGTTTGGGGAAAACCATCCAGACCATTTCCTTCCTGTCCTACTTGTTCCATTCGCACCAGCTCTATGGACCCTTCCTACTGGTGGTGCCCCTGTCCACTCTCACCTCCTGGCAGAGGGAGTTTGACACCTGGGCCCCTGACATGAATGTGGTGGTCTACCTCGGTGATGTCATGAGCAGGAAAACGGTGCGGTGAATTCCGTTGATGACATTTTTTGTAGATTTGTAGTGAACTCATACTAAGAAGAAAAAAGTCATATGTACATCTACGGAGGACAGGCGCGTCGGATATAGGAACTGGAGAAGTAGAAAAACATTGAATCCCGCACACTGTCTTTCACTTAAAGCGTTTTATTGAGCAACGTTTCGGTCGTTCAGACCTTCAGGCATAGATGCCTGATGACAGTGCAGGATTCCATTTTTTTCTACTTTTTTTTTTCTTTGAGTGAACTCATACTGGAAGCTAATGCCCTGCCTCCTGTGCTCTTCATTTTGTTGTTAATAGATCCGTGACCAGGAGTGGGTGAACCATCAAACAAAAAGAATTCGTTTCAATGCACTTATAACAACATATGAAATTGTACTGAAAGACAAGGTATGTGGTGCAATTGCATATATTTCCTATTTTCTATGGTGTCCTATCTGGCGATAATGGCCACTGCAACTAATCAAGTTATAATATTAATTATTAATCCAAACATTTCCCCAGGGGGTTCTGGGAAACATTAACTGGGCCTTCCTGGGTGTGGATGAAGCTCACCGGCTGAAGAATGATGACTCGCTACTGTACAAATCACTAATTGAGTTCAGGTCCAACCATAGGCTACTGATTACCGGCACCCCGCTACAGAACTCCCTCAAAGAGCTGTGGTCGCTTTTGCACTTCCTGATGCCTGAAAAGTATGGAATATGTTTTCCCTCATTAAACTTTAAGCCACAATTGTAACTGTAAAATTATTATAGAACACAACACTTATAATTTAGATATGCCAACACATCTTTTACCACCTTTAGGTTTCATTCCTGGGAAGATTTTGAGGAAGAGCATGGAAAAGGGAGAGAAAATGGATACCAGAGCCTACATAAAATCCTCGAACCTTTCCTTCTGCGTCGTGTCAAGAAAGATGTGGAGAAATCTTTGCCCGCCAAAGTGGAACAGATCCTCCGTGTAGACATGTCCGCCCAGCAGAAACAATACTACAAGTATGACCCCCTTTTTTCTTTTGTTCCGTTTCATCCTCCAGGTCCATTCTGCTAAAACCTATTCGAACAGCAGTCAGACAGTTAAGGCTGCACCTCCCTCTCAGTTAACATAAATTGTTACCTGACTTCCACCAGGTGGATTCTTACAAGGAACTTCAAAGCTCTCACCAAAGGCCCCCGAGGCAGCTCCTCTGGCTTCCTCAACATCGTTATGGAGCTGAAAAAGTGTTGTAACCATGGTTTCCTCATCAGACAGTCAGAGGAAGAAAGTGAGACCCAACAGGAGCACCTGCAGGTACACTCTCCTAATCAACTTCCCATCTTAGCTCTGAGTGTCACCTTAGGCCAGGGTATAAGTCCACAGCGCAGTGAAGTGCAGCTTTGGAGGAAATAAAACGTATGAAGCTCAGTTCCCATTCTACTCAGTATTTTCAACGTTGATGTTCTTTGTCAATGTCTGTTACCTCAGAGTCTGGTGAAGGGCAGTGGGAAGCTGGTACTGTTGGACAAGCTGCTGACAAGACTTAAAGAGAGGGGCAACAGAGTCCTCATCTTCTCCCAGATGGTCAGGATGTTAGACATTTTGGCTGAGTACCTAGCCTTGAAACGCTACACTTTCCAGGTAAGGTTTCCTGCTTTTCTTGACTGCACTTGATCTAAGGAGGTCAATGCTATGCAGGTGTAACATAAAATAACACATTTCTTAAAGGAGAATGCCGGACCAAACGTTTTCTTACCTAATCTGATGTTATTCCAGTCAAGAAGTGGTAGAGGTGAAAAATCACATACCTCCATCCCTAGCCCATGTGCGTGGTGGGTCTTACACTAAATCGCTTATTTTGATGGCTCGAAATAACGCTCCATGGTGTTTTGTCAAAAATGGGCTGCCGTAAAAAGGTGAACTGCGGTGCACTCAGTTATGTAATTATTTACCTATACCACTCGTGCTTGGATAATATAATAACATTAGATTAAGGTAAGAACTTGGTTACTTGGTTAGTCTGGAATTACAATGAAGGATCTGTCGGGATGGTGGGGTATTTAGGGTTTGATTCAGGTGCTGGTAGGATCAGATGTCAGTGTTGCAGGACACCTAGTTTGCCAGACTGATAGTAGTTTATTTATATCTACAAGTTATTGTTTGACTAGAACTGGCCAGTTCCCAGCAAGCCAGCACACCCAGAGTGTGATTACAGAGTTGGTCAGTCTGTGTGGGTCAATCGCTATAGACTGTAATGCTCTAGGAGAATATATAAATTCATAGATGCTGTGATTGCATGGATAGCAGGTTGATGACAAAGGCTCTGTAAATGTTATGCAAATGATTTACTTCTCTTTATTTTTCTCTTCTTCAGCGGTTGGACGGGGGTATAAAGGGAGAAATCCGAAAACAAGCATTGGACCACTTTAATGCAGAAGGATCAGAGGTATGTATACAGTATACAGTAGGTTTGAGATATTGAAGAAGGTTCTTGTTCCCAACCTTGCATTTATGTTTACAGAACGGCGCCAGCCTACTTGGGCCATGCATGTTTGAGAGTTTGAGACACATGCCAGTCCCTTCATATTGCTTTACGGCAGAAATGTTATGCAAAGTTCGGCCAATTAGTGTAATAGACGGACAGACACGCACACACAGATTCCATAAATTATAGTATATACTAGTCCATATACCCGTTTGGGGATATGATATGAGTGCATTGTGAGTACATTTCACCCAGGTGAAGGAGGGTCCGTTATCTGTCCTCGTCTTTCCTCTGTCAGTAACACGTAGGTACTTGAATAGGTTAAAGGGACACTTCACCCCTTTTGCAACCAGATCTTATTTTAATGATGTTTGGGAGACAAGAGACACTTTCCTGGGGGGGGGGGGGGGGTTATGTGGGTAATATGTGTTTTAGATACACTTTGAAATACTGAAATATCTAAAAACACATATTACCCACATAAAAACCCCAGGAAAGTGTTTCTTGTCTCCCAAACAACATTTAAATAAGATCTGGTTGCAAAAGGGGTCACATTAACAGTTTGACTGTTTTTTACGATTAACCCGCATTTTAATCAACCCCCCTTCACTGCCGAGATTGTTGTATTACCTTTAGAGCATACGCTGAATTATTTGGGCTTTTAATCCGCGAAAATCCATCAAAAAAAGCTCCCGTGGTTTGTTATGATCTGTGTGTAGCATCCACCATCTTGGTGCACGCGGAAGACGCACACAAGATTGGTTTCAATGAGGCGTTGCACCCAATGCATTTCCATTGGCCTCAATTTCCCAGAAGCCCTAGCAGCCCACAGCATGTGACGATTTCCGGTTTTGTCATCTCAGCGAAGGCATCCAGTCTCATACTCCGCTACGAAGACGGATTTTCTTTTGATTCATTACATTACGGCGGATTAAACACATAAAACAAAAGGCGGGTATGTCCGATACGGCAGCGACATTAACCTGGAGTAATCCATTCAAGGCACGGAAACTGTTAACCTACTTACCGGTACACATTTCGGCACCAATTCCGTCTGATGAAGTTTGTCAGTGTGACTACGTTATTTGTATATGTTTTAAACGGGTAGCGCACCTACAGTCAGAGCGTGGTGGTCACGTGAAGAGCACAGAATATCTGCATCTTATATATATACCAGGTGTCCCCTTGGCACACCCCTTATGCAACGCTCAGCCAATCACCACGCAGAATGGCACACTTTCCAGCCAATCACGGTGCCAAACATGGTAATTTTTCCTTCCTCAAATTTTGCCGCCATACTTGGTCATTTTTCCGTCCTCATTACTATAATTATTATGGTAGTTATTAGTTAAGATAGTCCATACTTGTGTGGGCTTAAGAACAGCCAAACTAACACTGTGAGGCTGTATGCCTCACAGTACTACTCCGTACTGTACTGTACTCTCTATCCCCTATCTCTACCGTCTGAGGACGCATTCTATCCATGCTTTCTGAGGACGCAATCTCTAGAATTAGTAGTTAGATGGATATAGATTAATGTAAAGAGCCAACATGAGAGGCTTTTTCTAACGTTTTTCCTGCTGTATAAATCCCTATGATTTTGTTTGGGCAACTTCACTTTGGGCATCCGCATAGGATAAAGTATTTATCAGAGGGGTTAATGTTGTCAAAAGGGGACGTTAAATATAGATGGGTCTATACAAAGGGATTTCACATAGATATCTTATCGGTCATGCTATTATCATGATGATAATCTCATCCTTTGTCTTATTTTACATGACAAGACCTTTACTGCTGTATATATTTTGGTGAGTTGCTGTGTTTGATTTGCTCATATGTGCTTACAATTTCCATTGGTTTCTAGGACTTCTGCTTCTTATTGTCTACCAGAGCTGGAGGGCTGGGGATAAACCTGGCCTCAGCAGACACCGTGGTCATCTTTGACTCTGACTGGAACCCTCAGAACGACCTACAGGCACAAGCCAGGGCTCACAGGATTGGTCAAAAGAAACAGGTAAACCTTGTGTCCCATGTCTAATATGACCTTCACAATACAGTACATAGGACATAGGTACATGTATCACTACAAAATAAACGTCTACTTTGCTTATTACAGCAGGCTTAATTAATCAACATGAATAAATATTAAACATTTGGACGCTTTCATTTTACAGGTGAATATTTATCGACTAGTTACCAAGGGATCAGTAGAGGAAGAAATCATCGAGAGGGCAAAGAAGAAGATGGTTTTGGACCATTTGGTTATTCAGAGAATGGACACCACTGGTCGGACTGTACTGGACAACAACTCTGGACAACTCAACAACTCAAAGTGAGAACTTGAACATTGTTCTACCATAATTACCGGTATGTAAGAACAGTTGGATTATGAATCAATCCCCACCACACATCGTAACATTGACTGCCTTCTGCTTACAGTTCAAATCCTTTCAATAAAGATGAACTGACTGCCATCCTCAAGTTTGGTGCAGAGGAACTGTTCAAGGAGCCAGAAGGAGAGGAGTCTGAACCACAGGTACTATTAAGCAAAAACGTCAACTTGAAAATAAATTAAGCTTTATATATATATATATATATATATATATATATATATACAAAATGAGGTGGCATAACACTTAAATAAAGTAATTAATTAATTTATATATATTATTTATTTATTTTTTATATGTAAGCCTAAGGATAAATGGGTTCAAAATGATTAAAATCAAGATTTATTTATTTATTACACCCAAATCTGTTTGCCTGCAGGAGATGGACATCGATGAGATCCTGAGGTTGGCGGAAACCAGAGAAAGTGACCAAGGCTCGAATGCTACTGATGAGCTTCTCTCGCAGTTCAAGGTACCAGTTTCAGATTAAATGGTATTTGTAGTAGGGGGGATAAGATGAATGGATTGTCTGAATAATGTATTGAATAACATTTTAGTAATTGAATCATGAATTTCAAGCTTTGCCAAAATGTGAAACTGGTGATGACCATGATGTACTTTATTTCCTTATTTTACCATATTATGTTTATCGTCTAAAGCAGTGATTCCCAAATGGTGTGCAATTCATCATAGCCTGATCCCAAGTTTGCTGTCGGATAGCAACATGTTTCTTTGACTCTTCTCACTGTTACCCTATTCTCACTCTGTTACTCTCACTATTCTCACTCTGTTACTCTCACTCTATTCTCACTCTGTTACTCTCACTATTTTCACTCTGTTACTCTCACTCTATTCTCACTCTGTTACTCTATCACTCTATTCTCACTCTGTTACTCTCACTCTATTCTCACTCTGTTACTCTATTCTCACTCGGTTACTCTATCACTCTATTCTCACTCGGTTACTCTATCACTCTATTCTCACTCGGTTACTCTCACTCTATTCTCATTCTGTTACTCTATCACTCTATTCTCACTCTGTTACTCTATCACTCTATTCTCACTCTGTTACTCTCACTCTATTCTCACTCTGTTACTCTATTCTCACTCTGTTACTCTATCACTCTATTCTCACTCTGTTACTCTCACTCTATTCTCATTCTGTTACTCTATCACTCTATTCTCACTCTGTTACTCTATCACTCTATTCTCACTCTGTTACCCTATCACTCTATTCTCACTATGTTACTCTATCACTCTATTCTCACTCTGTTACTCTCACTATATTCTCACTCTGTTACCCTATCACTCTATTCTCACTTTGTTACTCTATCACTCTATTCTCACTCTGTTACTCTCACTATATTCTCACTCTGTTACCCTATCACTCTATTCTCACTCTGTTACTCTATCACTCTATTCTCACTCTATTCTCACTCTATTCTCACTCTGTTACTCTATCACTCTATTCTCACTCTGTTTCCCTGTCATGCTATCACTACTCTCATTCTGTCTTCTCTCTGTCTTTCTCTTTATCGTTGCAGGTGGCCAACTTCTCCACCATGGAAGAGAGCACTCCAGAGTTGGAGGAGATGACTGTGCGAGACTGGGATGACATCATCCCTCAGGACCAGCGACGCAAGCTGGAGGAGGAGGTGAAGCAGAAGGAGATGGAGGACATCTTCATGCTGCCCAGAAGCAGGAGCTCCACCAAGAGGGTGAGGAGTAGAGCCCAATTGATATATGGCTCTGGCCCATATATCATTCATTATACTATAGCATACATATAGCAAACATTCAAAGTAATAGCAGGTCTACAAGCTCACAACATGTCGCAATGTGAGCTCGTAGATCAGCTATTTTTAATGCAGCTTAAGTGGTTCTTTGTGTTTGTTTGCTTATACATTAATTATTCTCAAAGAGAAACTTCAAAGTTAAATCCAAGTTTTTGTTTCAAAATTCGGATTGGCATTGGACCCAAAAGTCTGGCATTGGCTGGGCTCTAGTGAGGAGACACTTGGTTCATTCTTTGGGAGCTGGGAAAAGAACACTATGTGCTTGTGCCTGCACGCACATAATACAAATGAGTTTGAATGGATCGCTAGCTTTGTTATTGTTAAATCCCCCTGTGGTGCATTAGGTATTACTGATGTGGCATGCTAATTATTTATTTGGCTCATCTAGATTCATGGAACATAAAAAGAGGGCTGCAGTGAAATGGAGCATCTCTGTATAAAAACATATTTTACTGTGTTTTGGGGAAAATTCACCAAAGCATTCACAGTATATCCATTTGACTATATTCACCATTTCATATAGCGGTCATTTTGATCTTACGTCATAGGTAACATAAGAGCAGGATGTGTAAATATAAACAGTTGGATGATTGATTGATTTGATTTGGTGATAATGCATAAAAAATAGCACAATAGCACTTTCCCAACACATACAGGCATATCATCAGCGAGGATAAAAACACAATAAAGCCCAAGGGCCTATTTCCATTGTGGTCCTCTCTAGATTGTGAGCTCTCTTGTACGTGTGGAGTCTGAAGGTTGTTTTGTGTCCATCAGGCTCGGGCCAACGACAGCGACAGCGATGTGGGCGATAAGCTGAAGAACCGAACCTCTGGCTCTGAGAGTGAGACCGACGACAGTGATGACGACAAGAAGCCCAAGAGGAGGGGCCGACCCCGAGCCCGGAAGAACAATGTGGAAGGCTTCAACGATCCAGAGATTCGCCGGCAAGTCTTCGATTTGATTAATTAAAATTATTATTTCATAGTATTATTTCATTTTTTGTGTGTTTGCAAGTCAACTTAATCATACGTTTTTATTTCTACCTTTAACAGCTTCATTAAGGCCTATAAGAAATTTGGATCTCCGCTTGACAGGTATGCGTATGTCTGTCTGCACCATAAATGTATGAATTAACCTTTGAGCAGCTTTAACATGCCTTCTGTTCCTCCAATAGTTTAATGGTAACACCGTTGCCTTTTGCTGTTTTGCAGGCTAGAAGCCATCGCCAGAGACTCTGAGCTGGTGGACAAATCTGTCGCAGACTTAAAGAGGCTCGGAGAGCTGATCCACACCAGCTGTGTGACTGCAGTCCAGGAGCACGAAGAGCACCTCAAAGAGAACCCCTCTGAAGGTAGTACTGTAGATGCTGTAATAGTGGTATGGCCTGATTTCAATGTTTTGAACCACTTTATCACTTATTTCACCATTTGTCAGCCTTCTGATTGGTCCCCGACTGACTAACCAGCAGGCTCTTTCTGCCTTGTCCCGCCCTGGTTCCGCCTTCTTTATGTTGAATTTGCTAAAACATCATTACATGATATGATATGCCCAGTCACTATGCTTTTTACTTTTCACTTTTTACTGACACCAAGTTTAATAAACAGAATATCAATATGAAGCAACTGAAAAACATCTTATTTCAATGGTAGTGGATGGAGAGAAAGGATTTTTGTCCAACCACGAAGCCAATTAACCAATAAAACAACAAATTTCATCTACCTTGGATGAAAAATCAGATATTTTAAATTATTATTTAATTTAAATGTCTTAATTCTAATTTGCTTTAGCTAAAGGTCCTGGAAAACGCAGAGGTATCAACATCAAGATTTCTGGAGTGCAGGTCAACGCTAAATCCATCATTCAGCATGAGGAAGAGTTTGAACCACTGCACAAAGTTGTACCGTCCAACCCAGCAGAGAGAAACAAGTACGCTGTCATTGTCATTTGGTGCACAGAATGTTCTCTTCTCAAAGTAAAAGCGCTTAAATGACAGCATGCATGGTTCTACACAGGTTCCAGCTGACATGCCGGGTCAAGGTAGCACACTTTGACACTGACTGGGAAGTGCAGGACGACATTCAGCTCTTGCTCGGCGTCTATGAGCACGGCTACGGCAACTGGGATCTGATCAAGACCGATCCTGACCTTAAGCTGGCCGAAAAGGTAAATACCAGATGGCCGCTGAGAAGCGAGCAGGTTATTAGTCTTCTTAATGATAACCACAGTAACAACAACAATACATCAAAGTTATAGAGTGATGTGATACACTATACAAAACAAAATAACTTTATTTAAGCCAAATGTTTATTATTGTTATTTTTTTTTTACAAATAAATTATATTTACAGTGTATTTTGCTTCCGTGTATGAAGTTGGTGCAAATTGGTGTCATTATTTTCAAAGAACAGTCCCAGGGCAAAACAGGCTCACATTTGCTGTGTTTGTGTGCGTGCGCAGATCCTTCCTGACGACACGAGTAAGAAACCCCAGGGCAAACAGCTGCAGTCCAGAACAGACTACCTTCTCAAACTGCTGAAGAAGGAGCAGGACTCTAAAGACCCGTCTACACCAGGGGATGAGGTACGTTAGCGGGGTTCTCAACGATTTTGGTCGGGGACCCCCAGAAATACATTTGCAATGTCTCGGGACCCCCGCCCCGTCCCCTCCCGACCCCCAATATAAATTGACTGCTACAAAAACCTTAATAATAGAGACAAAAGGGTTCCCCAATGAATTTTCCTCAAGGGCCATATTTTGACTAGGGTACCAGGCTGGGGGCCGAGTCGTCACGCGCGAGGTCGAGGTCTTGCCCTGAAAATAAATTTTCAGGCAAGACCCCATTTGAAAAGGACCCCCAGTTTGACATGCAGAGGCTACTGACCCCCATTTAATGCCATTTATATTATATATATATATATATTTTTTAATTCTTCCGCAGGCCACAAACGGGCGCTCCGCGGGCCGCAGATGGCCCGCGGGCCGCTAATTGGGGAACCCTAAATAAATACTGAAACCAGATATAATCATTAGGGAAGGTGTATGCATGTACTATGTGTACTATATTCAGTTGCAAAAAAGAATTTGGGGACCCCCCCCAAATAATTTGGGGTCGGGTTGCGACCCCTTGGGTCACGACCCATGTTTGCTGATCCGGACCGGATCGGATCATTCGGTTGCTGTCAACAATATACAGTACACAGAACGCTTCTCTTACGTATCAAGTGTGACCTATAATGAGCAAAATGGCAGCCATGTGACTATGGTCAGTAGCTCAAACTGTCCCACCCTTAGAGTATACGTATATGAATAGAGAGTTGAGACGGCACCGGATTTCTCCTCTCATCCACTTGCATTAAGTTGCTCAAAAGCGCATTAGGCGATTTCACTCCTCCTTACGGTTAGGAACAGAGTGCATTCTGGGAAGAATTGGGCCAAATTGAGAACACGCTGTGCCGTTGACTATCATTGCATGCATTCACATATGAAACAGCGTTCATGTGTCATCATGAACGTGCGCAATGATAGTCAACGGACCAGAATTGGCCCAGCGCTGCAAAACCAAATTCGGCCACTATGTCCATTTCGCCTAAGGGTCTCTATTCATATATACTCTAATGTCCCACCCCTCCCCCACAGGTCAAAGTGAGAAAGAGGAAGCCTCGGGTGAAAAAGGACAAGGTCCTCAAGGATGACCAGGGGAATGACATCCCCTCTCCTCGTCTGTCGGACAACCCCTCTGAGGAGGGAGAAGTGAAGGTCAGCCAGAAGCTTCATCCCCTTTTTATTATTATTATTATTATTACAGTGAAGCCCCAGTGTTAATTACATCAACACAATGTGTAATGTGTTTTTGTTATTGGTGTTTTGTTTCTTTGAAATGGGCCATTTCACACTGCTCTTCTCTCTCTGTCGGACCAGGACGACGGAACAGACAAGTCACCCGCCAAGAAGAGGCAGAAGAAAAAGGACAACAAGGAGAACAAAGAAAAACAGGGAACGCCTAAAAAAGAGAAAGAGGGCGACAAAGAGAAAAAGGCCTCCAAACCCAAGAAAGAAAAGGTACTTGTGTGTGTGCGTGCTACGTGCGTACGTGGGGACAGGAAGTGGAGGGTACATTAGGGAAATGCTTTCCCTGGGGGGGTTCATATAGCCTGTTCTGGTGTTGTGTGTGCTGGAGTGCAAAATATGTATTGTTTTCTACCTGTTTCTTTGTAGAAGCACATGGGGAAATGTGCATAAAAACATCTTATCATGTGAGTGTAACATTGATCACTCAGAGCTGTAAGGTGATCTGTGTTTGTTTGGCACTTTGACACTTTCCCAGGCTAAAGGAGGCAAAGGGAAGAAGACCCAGGGCCCGGTCCACATCACAGCTGGCGCTGATCCGGTTCCTATCGGAGACGAAGATGATGAACTAGACCAGGAGACATTTAGCATTGTGAGTTGACGCCCTGTCTGTTGTGACACTCTCAAAGCACGACTGAATTCAAACAACATGCATACCACCATGACCAATAACTCCCCTGGGATGAATATTTGTTAATGCTTTGTGGTGTGTGTGTGTGTGTGTGTTTCCAGTGTAAGGAGCGCATGAGGCCAGTAAAGAAGGCCCTGAAGCAGTTGGATAAGCCTGACGAGGGTCTGTCTGTCCAGGAGCAGCTTCAGCACACACGTACCTGCCTGCTAAAGATAGGAGACCGAATCACAGAGTGCCTTAAAGCCTACAACGACCCAGAACATGTGAAAACATGGCGCCTGTAAGATGACGATTAGAAGCTGTGTTGCATAAAACCATTGTGACAATGCTGCCATTCACTTTGAGTTTAGTAAGTAATCATTATCCTCTTGTCATATTGGCAGGAACCTCTGGATTTTTGTTTCCAAGTTTACAGAGTTTGGTGCAAGGAAGCTTCACAAGCTTTACAAGATGGCACAGAAGAAGCGCTCACACGAGGAAGAGGTTAGTCGCATTTGTTCCCTTCGTAGAGATAGAACTGTGAGTTAAAGGAGAATTCCATGCTATAAGGATTTCTTACCTTTATTTGTAGTTGTTACGTCTCCACCAAAGAGGTCCAGGTGTTATTATTGGCTATTTCCCCTAATATAAGCCCTCAATGGGGGTTGGGTTTTTGTGCTAATTTTCTTATTTCCATCCAAATAAGTAGTACACAAGTAGTGTACAAGTGTACACCCCAATGCCCCATTCAATTCAATGCAATTTAATTCATTGAGGGCTTATCGTAGGGGAAATAGCCAATAATGCACTAAATAACACCTGGACCTCTTTGGTGGGGACGTAACAACTACAAAGAAAGGTAAGAAAGCCTTCTACCATGGAATTCTCCTTTAAGTGAGGGATAATTCACAACCAAAAAATTGTCGCATGGCTCTGATTGGATTATCCCACTTATGCATTTGTTGAGTTCGGCTGGCTGCAGACTACAATATTCAGAGGTTCGGGTGGGCGGGACAGCTACTGTGATTGGTCAGACGTTGGTCACATTGGTTCTGCATTGTTTCCGCATTCAGTGCAGCTTTATTCTGTCAGCATTGAAACGAGTGAATGGCAGCGACTGTTTGGAAGAGACATGAGTCAACTTCCAGGAAGTACAAACACCTCTTTCTCTAGTGACAATTAATAAACACAACCTATCATTGGAAAGGGCAAAAGCCATGTACCACTGCATGTCGCAATTAATTTAACCATAATTTAAGATGAGCCTCGGCCATGGCTATCGGATAGCTGGCAATCCTGTCCTCAGCTGGATAAGAAGGGAAACTTCAAATTGCATTTGATCAATGCATTTGGTCCTTTAGATTTTTTATGTTTACTATCTTTATCGACCTTGGAGTACATTTTAACTTGCTAATGCAGCAAGTGGGAGAATCTGCAGTAACAACCTAGAAATGAGTACCAGCTGAGTCAGTCAGCTTACTATGTGTGCCTTTTACTACAATATCAACACATGTACATTTTGTTCGCCAAAAAAGGGCTGAAAATTATATTTATTATATTATTACATACAATTTAGAACAATGACGAGACAGGAGCCGTCCCATTGTCTGAAAAGAACGCACACCCTTACCCTATAACCAATCAGAATCGGGTATTCTCTGATCTAAATGTTGATTGCACTGTTTAACACATTTTTCAGAAGGAGCATAAGAAGAAGGATGACCCTGGGAGGGCAAAGCCTTTCAGACCAGAACCTTCTGGTTCCAGTCGGGACTCCACAGGCGCTCAGCTGTCCTCCAAGTCCATGGGTCACCCCTCTCAGCCTGGCCCCCATGGTCACCACAGAGAACCATACAACCCCGCCAACAAGCGGAATTTCGGGAATGATGGTAAGCCCACATCATTTTTTATTGCATTATGTTAAGAAGTTGTTCATAGTTCAGACATTGGCACTTAGGGCAGTGTTTAATGTGATCTAGTACTTATATTAGAGACCAGCGGATGGCGGATTTAGCCGCGGATGCCACGGTTAACTGCAGTTTAGGGTCAATGGAATATATTATTAATTAATATCGGATAAACCGCGGGTGAAATAATGCTGGAAATAAATTAATGGCATCCATCTATAGGTTTTATAACTTTTAAAACGGAAATAGATTAATGACATCTATCTATATTCTATAGGCTTATAATATAGTTTTTAAAAGCCACAAAAAGTTAGTAGTATTTTAATATTTTCCATCAGGCACAAATTAGACGCCTATATTGGCTAAGGAAGGACCACAACAATGAGTGGTCTGCTAGCTGCTAGGCTAACAGGCAGCTGAGAGTATGAAAGAAACTTACAACTAACTGAAACAGAAGGGAAGAATAGTTTGGCGTGGGACTCGGTGCCATGGGACTGCATGGGAGCAAGGGCTGGATATATGCCACATGAAAAGACGTTCGTTACGATGTGCGAACGTGAATGACTGAACGGACGGCAGCCTTGTTGCCATGGAAATAAGAATATACAACCGTAACTTTGGTGAACTGTCGGCAGTGGTGAGTGACACAACTTATAAATAGCCGATCTACAAGCTCACAACGCGTCGCAGCGAGCCAGCGACGCATTGTGAGCTTGTCGATTGGCTATACTACTGTATACAGTATACACGTTTGCTTCCCTGCAGCGGATTTTGGGTGGTTGCGGATATAAACATTGGATTAATGAATTAATGCGGTCGGATAACGGGCGGATTATAAATATGCACACTCAGATTTGGGTGACGATAAAGCTCATCCGCTGATCTCTAACGTACATCATGGTTCATCGCAGATCGGGGGGACTGGCAGAGGGACCGCAAGTACAACTACCCAAGTAACAGCAACCAGCCGTGGCAAGGAGATCGCCATCACCCGTACGACTCACATCGTTATAAGGATCACTACGGGGATCATCGTTCCCATGGAGACTCGTACCGCAGCTCAGGCGGTTACCGCAACGATAGTTCCCCTCGAAAGAGGCCATATGAGCACTATGGCAACGATCGGGACCACAGGGGCCAGCGACCTTATTATGACAGGTGAGAGTCTGCTGTCTTTTGGCATTTACGTTTTTAAGTAAGAATGGTTCAAATGCATTGCGACATCACAATGATGGCTTGGTTGTAGTATGCAAATATGGGGCGGCTTTACCACCAGAGGTATTTATTTTAATTCACCCCTTCGAAATGCAGGTTCCACACAGAGATTCCAGACTAATATCTACGCAGTAGAGCCATGACATTGTAATCTACGTAGTCTGGCCATACCGAATTGCACTCAACTTCAAGGGTTGAATCATGTCCAGGGAGTGTACTTAGTTTGTACATGACTAGAAGCTCAAACGGCTGGGGGTGTACTTGTACATCAAACTGCCTCATGTTAAAGAAATGGGAGATGGGGTCCTGACCTAAGGTCCAAGTGGCTCTGCAAGGCTTGCTTACTTAGTTACTTTAATTTATGAGATAAAGGGCTGTATTTTGCGTGTCTTAAGTACCAGGTCTTATTCCCTAACTTGAGTAAACTAAAGACCTGGAGGCGTGATCAATGCCATTTGGCTATTCTGAGTGGCCAAAGAGCATTGATCACGCCTCCAGGTCTTTAGTTTACTCAAGTTAGGGAATAAGACCTGGTACTTAAGACACGCAAAATACAGCCCAAAGCATTTTAGGGTGCAGTAGATTTGCAGTAGATTTTTTGTATGCAACCAACAAATCAAAGTCAAAGCAAACAACTTTATACAGTATTTGGTTACAAAGTGTTTCTGATTCTGACTAATTTACAGACATCCAGATGCAAAGAGAAGACGCTCTGATGAGTTTCGTCCTCCAAACTACCATCAGGGCAGAGATGGTCCTCCCTCTCAGGACTTCAGGAGGATGCCCGAGCACAGGCCGCCAGGCCCAGCCGCACCAGAGCACTACCGGCCCTTCCACCCAGACAATCCGCCTCCTCAGTCGGATCCGCGCTCTCCGCAGGCCCAGAAGTCTCCCCAGGACTCCCGCTCACCACCTGAGCGACCCGTAGTAGAGCTGAAAACCGGGGCAGACCCCAGCTGGAACAACAGGAAGACGTAAAGGTCAGCTGAGTGACTCGACGAGGCTTGGCATCCAAAGCCACATGCTGCTGTTGTTGGACACGTCTGGACTAGCCAATCATAAGCTCACAGCTGAAAAGGGAATCAACACAATGCCCCTCTTTACCAGCAAAACCATACTATTACGGCCGGGGCTCCACCGGGCGCGTTGCGTCTCCGTGTGTCAAAAAACGAACCAGGGCAATTTTAATGCAGTCACGCAACGCGGGCAGTGGAGCCACCCTTCATTGATTAAAAAGGGAACATTCCCTGACGATGACGGAGACGCGACGCTGACGCGCCCGGTGGAGCCCCGGTGTTATACTCCAGCCTCCTTCCCTCAATTAACTGGCTGTGAAATAACGTGTGCCCTAAAATAATAATAGTGGTTCCTCCAAATCATCTTGCTGATGATGAAAAGAAGAGGGATAATGAACTGCATCTTTATTTAGTTGAAATGAATGACTTGTGGCAGTTTGATGTGTGTAGACTGTGGAACGCATAAGGACGTTAAGTCCCATGGACTATTATGTAAGAAACATGTAGGAAACATGTCTGAACTGATCATTGTGACTGATCATGAATCCTAAAAGTGCCTGAAGTGTTTGGCCTCTTTGAATGGTACATGTATGTTGAGTTATTCCCAATGGACCCATGACATGGACATTTTCCTTTTTGTTTGTTTGTTTTGAGCTTTAAGTCTTGAAGACATTGTCATTGAAAGAGTTTTGATGCAAAAGAGCGCGTTGCACGATTTCATTTCACAAAAGAAAACTTGAAGCAAATGGGACAGAATAGTTTTGTTTTTTAATTATTATTAATTTGTGAGTAATGATGGCATGATCAAGCCAGTAGCTCATTGTCGAAATGCTAATTAACAGGTTGACAATGTTTTTAGCAAATTAATGTGTATTGATAATCATGACTTCAACATTGTATAGCTATATAAATCATTGAAATCCTATACATTTTCCACTGTAACCACTTTCCTGTTAGGCATCATGCTCTCTGAACAGTATTTATGACAACTCAAAACACTAATTTTGTCACTTCAGTATGTTTGATGGTATGGCCTGTACCTGATGGTATATTTTCATTACTTGACTCTTGCTAATTTCTTTCTCCCACCCACCCATGCTCAGATATATTTGAGATTAAGTATTTAAAAAACACACTTTTATTTCCTAAATTATGATTGGCTATTTTTGATTCACAGTTGTGCTAATGCTGGCATATTCTTAAGGGAGTTATTCCGGAGCTGCTGATGGCCTTTGGTATTACTTTTGGTCATTCTGTTTTAAGTGCCAAATTTGAGACTGGTTCCACTCCGGCCCTCATTGTTATCTCTTTTTTTGGGGGGTGTTGATTGTTAACGCTTCTCCATTTGTGCCTTATTTCCATGTGTATTCTCATATACTGTGTGTGTGTTTGGGTTGGTGACAGGGTGCAGTATTAAAACCGTCCCATTTTAAGTCCGTAGCTATTGTATAATGGTGTTCAGTGAAATCTGGTGGAGGGACCACTTGTTCTGTTATGTCATGTGGTTCTGCAATTCACTGTAGGTTTTAGGGAAACAAATAATTGTCTGCTATTTTCTGTCTGGAGCAGTTAGCCAACTTATTACAATGAATAGCCAACACAACTTTCTTCCACATTGAACAAGCTACAGTTCTTGTGTTCTTTCAACAAGCCTAAATAATTTATATTTGTGACGAAACCACTCTTCATGGGAAATGTGCTGTATATATGTTTATAGACATATGTAATAAACTTTGTTACATAATGAAAATCTGTGCAGGGATTATTCTCACTTCATAATGGACTTGATTAAAAGCTTCTCAACCTGTAGTTTCCCTGCAATAACACATTGCAATAGACTTTACTGAAAAACATGCATTGTTTGTTCAAGAAATGTACAATAGATGATTCGTCATTGACGTGAGGAAACCACCTATACTCTATTTTTGAGGTTTTAGATTATTTGTTTAATCTCGTCTGTGTGTTGGTTAAAAATATTGAACCAATGATTAAAAATCACACCTGTGTGAAGTAAGTGGTGCACTTCGGACAAAACCTCTTAACTCCATTTGACCCTCGAACTGTCTGCTAAAGCAGCTAACTCCACCAGCTCTCCCCATCTCATGTAAATAATTGGCAATATATAGTCACAATACCAACTTTGATGAGGCAGTATTGCATTATTTTTTTTAAATGTAAGGTTTTCTTTATTTCCTGAAAAATGAACATTTTAGACTTTGGTGCTTTCTCCCTGACAGCAGAGATGGGTCAAGTTTCGAGCAGTCATTTGTGATTTTGAGTTATTTACAGCAGGGGGCAGTCAAGTGTTGCATATTGCACATCAGAACAAGAGGACACTTTACAAATGCTCCAGCATTCAACAAATACAAAAGGCAACTCATTAACAAGACATTATCTTTTATTCAATAAATAATTTACATTATAAACAGATGGTGAGTGTGGCACCACTTTTGCTCTACATTACAAACACAGTTTGATCTTTCTGGCATGTCCCATTTGGCTTCTTATTTTTTATTATTTTCTTCTCAATGTTATACTATTACAAGTATGACAACCTCTATTCACAATCAAGTTCAAACAAAGCAAGAGCTAAATGAAATCAAATCATAAAGTGCTTTTAAATCAAAAACATGAACACCTCAGAACATTTTCCATTCCCTTTTTAAATGGGCTGGAGTGCATCCAGCCTGTAGAGTTTGATCTAACACCAAGTAACCAGAGTGAGCTTAAAACATAACCTGGATGTTATCAGGACCATAGAGAACTGGCACCAAGATCGGACCAGTGTAAACTATCAATATATACTGTAACTACACATAACTGGCTGTTCTGTTGTGTTCATACTTTTGCAAAATCCTTTAAAAAAAGGTTCACATTCAATAAAACGTTTCTCATATACAAAATTGTAGTGATAAATTCAACACAACAGGTAAAATACAAATTTAACTCAGCAACTCACAAACATATATACAATCTCACATTACACATTTAGAACCATATACTGTACTATAAAACCACAATACAAATTACACCTATTAACACAAGATTCAACATTACAATCATTTTTATTTGTTGGCGTGATCACTTTTTTGTCAATCTGCATTGATACTTTCCATAGCAGTAGTAATTTCTGCCAAATACTTCAGTGTAAGTAAATATTACCATGAAACCTTTCCCAAAGATGTAATAGTATCTAAGAGGATGACAACTATACTACTACATTACCAGGCAGACACTGTATTTGAGAGCCAAAACTTAAATGGAAAACTCCCGTAGCAAGGAATGTTTTCATGAACATCAGAAAAGCAACGGTTAAAACTGCAGCACAGAAGCAAATGGTAGTCTTACAGTGTATACATGTCACTGTGGTTCTGTGAAAGCATTTTGGCCTTTTTGCTACCACAAATTCACCCACTGAGACAACTTATATACACATACAACTAAGAATCCCCAATGTGAATCACTAAACTCCTCCAAATAGACGGAGAGATGAAACTTTTACTGTTAGGAAATAGTTGGCACGGGGGCTTGTTTCTTTGGCAAACACTTACGCCATGAATGCATGTCTACGCACATATGCTAATAATTTGTTCCAAGCCATGTCAGCAGATTGTAAATGCAAAAACTGGCTAGTATGTAACTATGAATATAGGCAAGATCACTTAAAGTTAGTTTCTAACTAGAACCGGTCCAAATAACAGCCAACATCTGCACCTTTGCTGGAGACAGATGGCCACATTGAAGGGGGAAAAAACATTCACAAAATGTAAGAGTAGATCCCTTTTTCCCCCCATGGATATTTGTTGATTGATGGTTCAAGAGGTAAGTAAACAATCTGTAAACGTTGCTGCATTCTTGATGCCCTTTAGCTAAATTTGTTCTTAGCTGTTGTGTTACAGTAAGTAAATGTTATATAAGGAATTGATCATTTGATGAAAAACAAATCATTACAATATCAAACACTGACTGTGGTCATAATGACAAGGATTTGTGTGTCTGTAGTTTACAAACAGATGGTAGGAGTGAAATAACAACTCTGTGCCAGTTCAGTTATAATTTGCTACTTGGCAGATATTCAGTTTCAACTGACCCTAGACCACCATGAATTTTCTATATTAGAGTATTGGGTGTAATATAAAGACATAGGAAATAGTTCTCCCCTACAAGCTCTATTTCCCATTTCCGAGGAGAGTGTTCTCTCACTCACTCTGTCCCTCTCTCCCTGTAACACACGCACGCGCGCACACACACACACACACACACACACACACACACACACACAGACACACACACACACACACACACACACACACACACACACACACACACACACACACACACACACACACACACACACACACACACACACACACAACAATATGACCTATTAATCTCCACAGCAGACAACTGGAGACACTGCACTGACATCCTTTTGGCTGAGCACTTCCTACGAAAGGCTCGGGCCTTTCCAAAGCTGGAAGCTAATCAAACATGGGGCTCCTTCTGGACATAGGTTAACAAAAGCTCCTGTCAGGTCCCCAACTGGAGCCACATGAGCCACAGAAAACGTCACTGCCTTGGCACCAACGAGGGGATCAGTAGAGGAGGATCAGCAAACTCCTCTTTCTGCAAGAGATCATCTCATCCAGCCTCTCATAGGCATGCAGCCCCAGTGGGAATGTGGGATTTAATCCCAGCTGGATACCCAGAGCTCTGGCGGTAGTGGGGTCTCTCTCACCACCACACCCGCCATCAAAGACCGGTCCTACAGACCAGCTGAATGATGATAGGTAAGGAGCCAGGGTAACTCGTCCCATCGACTGAAGTTGAGACATGGCGATGCAACAAAAATGAGACGTACTGCTGGGACGAGGCTGAGTAGTACACGTAAACAACAGAGTCCCCATTCGGAGGTAAGGGTGGCCTGGCCGGGCAGCCACCGGTCACACAAGACAAGAAGCAGAGCACCGGAGTGGAGCTGATGTACAAGTACAACACAACAAGAGCACTCATTTACCACTAACTGACAGATCGTGAAGATGCTGCTTGAACATGACTATAGATGAACTAGGCAATGCTCAATCCACAGCAACACAGCCAGACAGTTCAGGAGGAAGAGTGAGGGTAGATTTTTCACCCTCTGTGCCGAGTTACCTATAAATGCATCCTTTTCGTAGATGTGGTATCTGTTACTGTTTGAGTGGAGCATTTTTACATCCTCAAAGGCATAGTAGGCAGCCATGGTGAAGTTTATGTCTCCAGAGGAGAGGAGGTCAAACACGCATGACTGAAAATATAGGTCCTCCACGGGGAGGCGTTCTTTACACTTGGCCTTGGCGGACTGGTAGGTGAAACCATGCGTAGCAGCACCGCTCCGGACCCTGCCCACGCCGTGAGTCTCGGCCGCATTAGCCCTGAAGGTCCTGAAGTCAATGCGCTGGTTCGTGGGGCAACCATGAAGACAGAGGTATAGGTCCTGGTTGTCGCCTTCCTCCACAGAATTGACAACCTCCTCCGGCATTCGCACGGCGAAGGTCAAATAGCGTCCTACTTGCCGAACCACTATTGTTGTTCCAATGTACTTGGCCTGAATTTCCACGTGCTGCCCAGGCACCTTCTCCACCACACGGAGCGTGTTAGCTCCATGCCGGTCTCCACCATTCTTAGACCCATCAGCAAATGCTGCAGGTAGTTCATCCGTCTCGGCATGGTACATCTTCTGGTCCACACACTCTTGAAAGTTTGTAAAGATGATTGTCAGCTTTGTGGAAAGAGAAAGAGAGAAACCATTAGAAGTCATCGCTGTAAACATGAATATTCTAAGAAATGCAAATTGAACATGACGAGGACCCACAAGATGATGTTATGTTTCAGACAAACCAATTTTTTTTTTAATTCAGCATATCAGCGCCGTAAATGTTCTAACAACTGGTCGGTGGGTGCACTGTCTAAATAAGTAAGGGGAATCTTTGTACTTTTTCTTTTAGAACAAGTTTGAGCAATATAGTCCTATCCAACCTACCACCCCACTTAAGTGTCACATTTCAGCTATGGCTCAACATGGGGGAGGCCAAGGTAAACGCCCTCAAAAAACATGAGTCTCGGCCATGTTAAATCAGGCCTCAGTTTGCAGACACAAAGACGATCCATTCATGGAGCTGAAAAACCTGCGTGTGAACCCCAGAGCTGTGCTCCAGGGAGTGGCATTGGGCCAGAGCAGGGGGATATGCTCTGTGCCTAATTAAGTACGACTGCTCACCGTTCTGTGAGCTCAGTTTCATTAAGAAGCCAATGAGCTGCTGTCACTGCAGTTATACCAGGTTCAGCCTAAAGACTCACTTGTCACTTCACTTCACTACCTACTAGCGAGGTCATGCTACACCAATCATTTCCCAGTTTCCCAAGTGCTGACACATCATCACATAAATACAAATTTTGACCACTTTTAGGATTTTAGTGGTTCATATGTGAATCGTTTAATGATGAAGGGAAATGCACAACTTATTTAATTATCCAATCAAATAAACAAAGCTAACATTAGCCAGTGCTATTCCCTGAAGCTGTAGAAACATGCCTATCTAGCCATGGGAGCCTTGTTTGCACAGGTGGTATTGGCTGCTGTCTTGTTTTCCCTTTGTCCAGACTCTAGATCTTGAAAAGCTGTCTCATTTGCTTCCAAGAACAGCAGTATAAAAATACCATTACTTTAAAAACCCTGAATGCTAAATAGAACATCATTAAGAGACCTTGATTGCAGAAAATTGCTCTTTCTTCAAATTGTGATTGTGGACAAAGTCCTCTTATACCTCAGTTTAAATGCTGCACTCATGCTATTCTGCAGAGTGACCAAGGCACATTAGAACGGTTTCCAAAATGATACCAAATGCGGATAAACTGTAACTGAAGTATACTGTCTGTCCCCTAATTCTTTGTTTATGACCTTAAGTTCTACCCAAGGCCATTTCAGGGACAGCCATCCCGCCTATCCAATGTACCATAAAAGAAAACAACGATAATTTATGAGGTATGTGAGCCAGCTAAAGTGGAGAAAGTATCGGCAGTTCCCTGCATGGCTTGAACACTTAGTTGAAACAACACGTTCTAAAGTCTCTGGTATAGCAGGGACTTATACACGCAAAGCAGACCAAACATCAATCTTGCCTTGTCCTCAGGGAAAGTGAAAAGTGAGCATGCTGGAGGCCCATAGACATATTTGATGAAATAACGTTGCCATTATACTGAACTGACATATCATTTATAAAACGTACTTTCAAGATTTCTGCAATTGTTCCATATATGGCCTCTTTGTCTGTTATGGAACCAATCCAAATGTTAACCAGAGTCCACACTAAAACCTGACCGCTCCCACCACAACTTTGACCACATTAAAGTGGATAAGACACTATTGCGAGCAAAACATGCACATAGATATTTGATTTCTGCTCTGTCAAAATATGTTTTTATTATGCATTGCTAGACCCAAGTCCCAACTTGCAAACAAGCCATAAGTCCAAGTCGGAATTATGGTTAGAATAGAACAAACTAGAAAAAGTGCCCATCTGGGCACAGGTCTCCACCAGGAGGATAGGAGTGTGTGTGATGTTTGGCAAAATGTTTAGAAGTAATATAAACGTGTTATATAAAATGTTTTTTTTGTTTGTTTGTTTTTTGCAATAATTTTCTTCATTTTGTTGAGGAAATGCAGAGCCAGATCACTCATAGCATCTCTGAGGATAGAATTTTGGATGAGCAGGACATTTGCAGCATTTTTTACAAAACGGGACACTCTACTTTGGAAGTCAATCTTAGCCAATCAGTGTAGAATCTGAGAAATCCAACAGACTCGTCTTGATCACATGACTACAGATTTGGAGATTTGTGAGATTTGGATGAAATCTGTGCGACTAATATAAACAATGTGTTTTGCAGAAATCGGCTTCATGGTGGCGCTATAACCGGCAGATGTGGAGGAATGCAGGGAAATGTTTTTCCATGGCTTCTAGGGAGTGTGATTACATAAATTGTACACAGATCGATGTAGTTATAGGTAAAACAGGAATTGCCCTATTATAGCGCCACCGGGATGCTGATTTGGCATGTCATCCTCAGCCTAGTGGAAATGTGCGTGTATAATTTCACGGAAATTGCACATTGTGTTTGTGATTTGTGGCATTTTGTTCAAAACGGACCAATCATGTGAGCTTTGGAAGCCAATCTTAGCCAATCAGGATGAAAGATGGGAAATGGTGCAGATCCGTATTGATCACATGACTATGGAGATAGTGTATACCGAATTGTGTGATGTATGGATAAAATGTGTACGAGTAATCTACAGAAATGTGTTTTGCCAAAATCAGCCTCATGGTGGCTCTATAACAGGCCGAATATTTGGGGCAGAGGTTCGTCGTTGGCATCCAGGGAGTGTGTGTGCAAAGTTTGGCATGGATCAGGCCAACGGTGCCGGAGATTAGCTGTTAACGGACGGATGGACGGACGGACGGACACACTCACGGACGGAGTGCAAAAAATACTCTTTCCCCATACCTTCAGCCTGGTGGAGACAATAACTCCAGTGTTCTGTGTGAATATGAACATAGGATGAGAATGATAGGGATATCATTATTTATACCTTGCTGGTTGCTGTAGCCATGGACCCAGGTACTACAGGGGTGTTGGTCACCTGAACAGACAGGTATTTGTTGTGGATAAGTGGCCAGGACCCTTCAACCTTACAGGTCTGGAAATCATCAGTAAAGGTTCGGAGGTGTGGGTCTCCAAAGAAGCCACAGTGGGTGTAGTTGGGCGGGGCTGAGTGACGCGGGAGACTGCGCTCATAGTGGCAAACCTCCGGGCCATCCGAGCGCTCTTGACTGTCAGGTGGCAGCTGTGGCGGTGGGGGAGGGGGTGGTGTGCGGGCATGTGGCTGGGATGTGGGCCCCTCCTTGGAGCAGTTGTGTTGGCTCATAAGGTCTTCTATGCCATGTTGGGCTGAGTGGTATGCCAGGTCACCCCTACAGGTGCGTGCAGTCCGGCGCACACAGCTATTGTAGGCCCGCAGTGCAGTACAAAACTCCTCCTCTGGGCCAGAGTTTGAGGTGGAGGCCCAAAATTCTGAGTTGCACTTGAGGATCTTGCACTGGAGACTCACTGTCATGGGAAAGGACACACATGTTACTTAAAACAAAGAGGTGACCATGCCACAACCTGTAGAAGCAATACATAATAAGGCGTAAATAGCCTACATTTGAATTGATAATGCTTGTTTATTATTGCCCTTATCATTGTTGATACAAATATATCGAAATTAGTTAATTATCAGCAATGATGCATAAGGTTTCTCCTATTTTGTTTTTGACATTATAAAAATAAAGATATTTCTCAGATTTAGCAAATTACTAAAAAATAAATGTGAAAGTGAGTGTCTAAATCATCAACTATATGATACACTGGTTTTTTGAAGAGGCAACCTGCTCAGGCTCAAATAAAATAACTGCTACTGAATGAATTAGGGTCTTCAGGACCACTGTGACAGGCCATTCTTCAGGTCAAACTGGATACACTGTAAGCACTGTAATCAATGAGTATTACAGCTTTTATAATCATCTTGAAAGAAGTGGCTTTGGCTGCAGGTTCTAAAATAATGTAGGCCTACCATTAACATAAAACTGCTCCAAAGGTGCATGCAGCCTATGAAATGTCTTTCTTCAGTGGTAGCTATATCTGAGCAACTCTAACACAAATGTCCTTCAGACCTTTTTCCATACGCAAATGTTTACTGCGGTAACTGACTGGGAGATTGCCAGCGCTAACAAAGCTTTCATTTATATAGGAGAAACAAGTTTCACCAAACATCAGAAGGATAACATATCAAAACGTTGGAGCCAAACGTATATATTTTGTAATTTGAATTGTATGCCTATACAATATGCGTTTCATTGCTCTAATGTTTAATAGGGTCGGTGGCTGACTGGCTGGCAACATACCAATCTTAACCTGAAATAAGCGCCACAACTATCGCTATCACTTTGTTGTTTGACGGTAAGAGACTTGAAAGGGAGACCGATAACGATAAGGGTTGGCAAATGCACCTAACTTCACTTGAATGAGGTGTTCCTTTATTATAGACAGCCGATAAGGTGTGACGTGTGACTGTTTGTCAACAATGTTATCGTTTGCATGGTTCTGGTTGATTTTTAATAATCTTCTGTTCCACATCAAATAGCCTATATACCAAACCATGCATTGCATATAGCCTATTCTTAGAAATAACAGCAATGAAAACACTGCAAATTGCCGTTTCCGGCTTGCATGAAAAGGTAATTTGAAGGAGCTAATGGTAAAGACCCCCATACCATACCACGACCCCCCCAATTCCCGTATCCCCATCCCCCAAACACAACAAGACTGCAGGGCTCAGTCTGCAGCGGGAGCACACCACAGCCTGAGCCCAGAGAGGAGAGCAGCAGGTCTCGTCTCACACAAAAACCACGTCCATTTCACCATTTGACGGTGTTCTATATTGCTCAGTGCTCACTTAATAATTCATTCGGAATAATAATAATACCATCACACAGGCTAAAAGTAGATGCAAGTTGCACTTGCAACTATGTAAAAGATGCATCATGATGCAGCCAAAAGCAAAGATTTTAAGCCTTTTTAAATGTTGAAGTAAAAGTCATTACGACCCGGGCAATTCGGGGAACCATTTTGCAAACGACCTTTTCTAATGTGCATTTCAATCGATTAGTATAGGCTAATCGTTTAGTAGCTTGCTTGGATGGACATAATTTAACACGACTCTGGCACGCACAACGACATTCCAGCGGAAAGAAATACACGTTAAACACTGCAGTGCACTGCCGACACGTCCAGTTCCTGCTCTTAATCGTGGACGTGTATGTCTACGATGAGTATTTTGCAACTTACCACACGGAAATATTGAGAGAAACACGGCGAGGATTTTGAAGACTTCAAGGGCCGAGGGTCTTGCACTTTTCCCCATAACCATCCATCCAGCTCGGGGTCGCACTTCACTCCTCTCCCTGTTCAAAGCAGATCACGGAAGGATAGAGGCAGTTAAGCAAACCGACTGAAGAGCAAGAGCACAATCCATATAGGAGCGAGCGGTGTGCGACCATCACCACTTCCAGTCTTCCACTAGTAGTTACAGTGTTGTTACGCTACAACTACTCGGCTCAATGCAATTGAATTCCAATCCACAGCGAACGGGACAGGCATGCAATCGATCTTCCTTTCAGGGAGTGTCAAGAAGGTGCAACGTCTCGGGCTGCTACTGACTGAGCCAATCAGAGCTGGCCGTTCTGCCCTTAAGTCCCTTCTCAGTTTCAAATTACATCTCACACTTTTACGACGAAGTCATTTTGACCCGCAGCGCTGCTTAGTGCTTTGCCCAAAGAATTGTTTGTAGTAGGCTACTGCATGCGCTGCAATCACAAACTGCGGGGAATATGGAGTGGACACACACACACACACACACACACACACACACACACACACACACACACACACACACACACACACACACACACACACACACACACACACACACACACACACACACACACACACACACACACACACACACACATATTGTATCACAATATAAATTGACACATGTCAGTGAATAACACAGACTATAGACACTGGTGCCTTGCCTATGCTACAACCAACAGTAGGTCTACTGAACACAAACACTGCCAGCCCAGTGCATGCATTGCATTGCTAGCCACACACTGATTGTGCCTGTATTTTTCCAGAGTGCGTTGAATGACAATGACATTGTTGTCCCTTGACTAGTTGATAGATAGCCTATACAAGAGGTTTTAGGCTGTTTCAACATGCTTCCAGACAGCGTGGGCAACAGAGACTGGTTCCTCTGGATATAATGTAATGAATGGCATTGGCATACATTTAAATGAAGGATTTCACAAATCCAGGTCCCCAAGTTGTAGGCATATGGCAATGAAACATATAGTAGGCCTACACAAATAGAGGCTGCGCCTGCACGTGTTTTTTACATGTAGGCAGGCTACTTGTAATGACAAATCCAGGTGTCATCAGCACCTGTGAATGACTAAGCATTGATTGGATGTCGTCTCACATGCTGATTGGAAAAGTTTCTCATGAATCATCAATGTAAGACAATTGAAACCAGTCTCACCACAAATTGATAGCCATGCATGTTCCATTCAAAGACAATTTAACTTTTTTACATTATCTGTCTTTATCTTTCATTTTATATAACTGAATAACTCATTATTATTGTCAAAGATTGTCTTATAAGTTGTCATATACAAAAAATGCCTAATAAAAACAGTATTAAAAAAAAAAAAGACAATTTAACTTTGAAAGTTGAATAATATAGGCTATACTGTAGGCTGTAGCTCACATTCTTTCTCATTATTCTCATGAATTCGGCAGCATATAGGCTATAACCTGTTTCTATTATAATCACCTTTCACACTCAGTAAATTGTGATATTGTTTACTATAGTATAGTAACAGGGAGGCAGGGCTGTATCCGCCATTATAATAGGCTATGCCCAGGGACTTTCTCTGTTCTGAATTAGACATGCACTGTAAATTATTCTGATGACTGCTCATGGAAAAAACGAAAAAAAATCGTTACCAGGTGTTTGCTATAGAGATATGCCAATTATGAACCATATGATATGACCGAATGACAGCTCGATATAACAAATTGATGTTTATCAATTGATTGATTGACCTGTTGAATAATTAAAGCAGGTTAATAATAATGTATTAAATAGTCATTGAGTTTTTTCTAGTTTATAGTCAACATAAACACATAAATTACACATAATCTAGGCTTATATAAATAGGCCTAAAATAAAATGTTAAAACGCTCATATATCAGGAACATACACCTGTACCCTATACCTTTTAACAAAGATAAATAATTCCCAGCATAAGGGATACAACAGAGAAATAGATATATGTAGGGCTACTCCAAACGCCATCAGTTTCATTATGAAACGTGACGTCTAAGCAAACTGAATGTATGCTATATCCTATATGCAATATGATTGTATGCTGATGCTGCTGTGCTCAATAATATCTCTCATGTCAAGCCTGCAGTAGGCTAATTGAATGTATTATAGGCTACTCTAGCCTACTATATATAAGCTTAAACACTTATTGATTTAATTATTTTTTTCAAAATGTGAGCAAATTGACCCTATACCTCTCATATGCTTTGCGAATTATAAAACATTATACTTAGGCGCCTCCGTTTTGACAATCTGCATGGGAGGATTTATTCTCTTCCAACAGATGGCGCTTGTTATGAGCTTGAAACCTCAAATCATGACACAAACGCACATGGCATTAGTGCATGGGCATTGAGGACAAGCAAAACCTGTCATTAAATTCGGAGAAGTCTATTAACCTAATTGCCACAGTTATGCAGTAAGGCTGCGTGAAAGGTGCCTATCAGCTGACAATAACCTGGCTTATTTTACCCACACTGACTGACAATATCATTATTTATAGAAAAATAGTTTCCACTCGACTTATGGAACCGTATAATATGCATTTATGATTCGTCTGCAATGACCTCACTGAATAATTAAATAATATGGAAATGAACTATAGCTGTAAAAAAAGAAGAAGAAAAAACAGCAATAGCCAATGATCAAAGTATCCTATATTTGGTGGAATATACATCATGGATCATGTTTTAGATAGGCCTACACTTTTGCAGATTTACGAATATTTTTGATTTACTAGCCGATAGGCGGCATAGGCCCACCTTAAAATTCGGTATATTACAGTTTTATATCATTATACTAGCACGCTGAAAACCGGTTGCCGGTATCTGAAATAATCATATAACCATAGGATATTTTGTGGCTAAACATGGGGCTGACCGTTTGGAACATCTAACCAAACGTGAAGAATAACAGTGTGAGTGAGTAGGCTATACGTATTTTAACTAATCTAATATCGGTTCAAATCAAAGTGTCGAACAAACTAACCTTTGCGACTGCATGGGCTCTCCACGACTTGAGTCCTGCGCAACCAGATGATAGCGCAAGAGCGAGACTCCTAAATCTCTCCAAAATACCCGCTGTATCTGTCACAGTAATCCCAAATAAAACGCACTCATTGTTGTCTTTCGTAGTGGTAAATGCGCCAGTCTACACATTATGTCCACCGGAAGGGTCTCAAAGTGAACTAAATTTTGCACAATGAAATAAAAGTGATTTTTCTTAGTTCATATTCATTTCGGCTGTCCTGGCGGAGTCAGGCTTCTTTGCAACCATTCGTCTGTTTAATTCATTTGACTCCTACTATGACGGTCAAAAAGCGTGAAAATGTTTAAACAGATTAACTCCCAAACGGTCTCATCATCCGTGCGTTTATTCCAGCACTCCTAGCGCTGCTTATGGTCGACGTCGAGAGAAAAAGAGACCCGAGGGCTAGCTGCTGCTGAAGTGCCGCTGATCAGGCTGGCCCGATGCCTTGATTCGATGTTGTGAAATGGCTTGTTAGAAAGTGTGAGAGAGACAATGATCGTCTCTGCATGACGCCGCCGGGACCCGAAGTCTTCTTTGCCGAGGACCCCATTTAATTCCCACGAGCTGTGTCAAGACAACTGGATCAGGAGTCCATGTGGGAGGAGAGGATTCCTCACACAGGACTTCTGCAAATAATTAAAGTGATTTGTTAGGGCTACATTAAATTCATATTATTCACTTTTTTCCCTTTGATCATTTTGTATTTTACTGATGCTGATTTTCCACAGAGCTGGGTTAATGTTATTATCTATTGTGGTCCACAATAGATTTGTGGACTTTAAATAATCATCCAACTCAGTAAATCATTGGTTGGGGGGGGGGGGGGGGGGGGGAGAATACAAAGCCAATAATTATACTGTAAATGGAGGATCAGATGGACAAACAGGCATGTGAGAAAGGGAGGGGGAAATACAGAGGACTCCAAGAAAGCTGCACCTGTGTTTTAGGATCAAACTGAAGTGAAATATCCCCCCCCCCCCCCCAGCTTAAGCTACACGGACAGCCGCCCTCCACCCCTTAGAACAGAAGTGGATCTCACTGCTCTGTGCTTGTGTGCTCTCTCTGATCATGAAACCCTTACCCATCACATAAATTAATAGTCAAAGAAACACTTGAATCTCACCAAGTAGAATGACCATTTTAATTGCTGTTTTGCTTCCAGCTGACACCATTCCTGTGCAAGATTGTGGCGAAAACAGTGATGAGTATAATGACTCATGCGTACATCCTTTGTTTTATTACAACAAAAATACTGATGCATTTTTACAAGCACAACTTTCAAGGTGTCATATTTCATCATTTTGTCGATCCAGCAAGAACCTGATTCCTGCAACACCCCCTCTGCAATCACAGCCCTGAGCTGCCCTTCACTGATGGCCTTTGAGAAGCAACATTTTTAACATTGACGTAACAGGCAGACATGAAAGACTGCCACCCTGGTGTGAAAAGAATGGCTTTAAAGGTGCTCAATGCTGGCTGGCCCCATCTCAAACACAGCTGGTGGACATGTTGCCTTTGCTTCAGCAGTATAGAAAACACAAAATTAGTTGCACCAGTATAGTTAGTTAGTCTGTGCAATCATGCTTTAAACATTCAACAGCCCTAGAGCATTATTTTCATTTCACTTTGCAGAACAAATCGGTGCTAAACAACTGTGTAACTATGTAATCAATAACCCTCACCTACCTGGAATTTCCTTCAAATAACCCTCACTCCAGTCCTGATTTCTCAATTAAGGCCCATACAGTGGTCTGACTGCTAGTGGTACTTGACATGACAACCCTTTTCATGAACACATACTGTAGTTTCTAAGAAGCCTTGCAACTTGCTTGAGATATCACCAGCTCACCAGCTCAGTGGCCTTGTGGTTATAGAGCAGGGGTGTCCAAACCTTTTTCAAAGGGGGGTATATTAGAAAATATGAAAACACCCCAAGGGCCAACTACATAATTTAGCTTATGATTTAAACGATTCTATTTAACTATCTTCATCAATATTTAATATCAATGGTCTCATTGGTCTTTTGTCAGGTGTCAAAGTGTATCTCAGCCTTTTTTCAGCCTTATGTCACATTACATTACGCACTTTGGACAGAGCTGTTAGAGTGTCTGCCCTCAGTGCCCTGAAACTGGGAGGTCGGGTTCGATCCCAGGCCGGGTCATACCAAAGACTGTAAAAAATGGGACCCAATGCCTCCCTGCTTGGCACTCAGCATCAAGGTTTGGATTGGGGGGTAGTACAAAATGATTCCCGAGCGCAGCACGGCACGCGGCACGGTCAAATGCGGAGAACAAATCTTGCATACAGAAATGTATGTGACAAATTGTAGGACTAAGAACATTAACCTTTAACATTTATACATAAACACAAAATAACATTGTATTTGTATTGTATTGTCTGGAGTCTAAGGTCTAATGGTGTTGACCAACACGTCCTCTAATTAGCAAGTGAACCTGTAAGGATCCAGGCAGGCAAGGCACAACAGTTTTGAGGTTTTATTAATTCCATTTGTTTTGGGTTTTTTAAACAAACAAAATGGTCAACCAGTTTAAAGGAGAAACAGGAACGATAGGCACCAATAACTATTCAGCCCCAGTCAAATACGGCGACCTCAAAACAGGTTGTTCAAAAGTATTACACACTTTTCAAGATTTGTCAACATCTTTCAAAGAAAATTAAAAAACTGAAGCATAAACTATGGTTAAAACTACAACCCGTTCTATTTCATGGCAGGGCAACGGACAAAACATAACAGAAGAAGAAAACAAGACAGAACATATTGCACATTCTAGGCCGAGTAGGTATCAGCAAGGCAGATGGCTTCTTGGTTAGAGTGGGTGACAATATTATCACACGAAAAGATGAAATTACCTACCTAGGTTCCATCCTGGAGGCCAATCTTTCCGGTGATAAAATGGCCACCAACGTAATCAAAAAAGTCAATCAAAGAACAAGATTCCTTTACAGGATCTCCTCACTGGTCAGCAAAAACACCTTGAAGACCTTAACAGGAGCCCTCGTACAAGGTTTCTTTGACTATGCATCCACCTCTTGGTACCACAGCACCTCAAAGGCCCTTAAAACAAGGCTCCAGACCTCTCAAAACAAACTGGTCAGGCTCCTACTTGGCCTCACCCCCCGAACCCACCTCACCCCTGCCCACTTTGACAGGCTGGGATGGCTTAGGGTCGACGACAGAGTACAGCATCTTGCAATGGGTCTGGTCCACAAGATTCGATACACCACCAAGATACCCATGTACCTGTCTAAATACTTCCTTAATGTAAACGAAGTCCACACCCACAACACCAGAGGGAGTACAACAAACCATGTACAACCCAGATTCGGCACAAACAAGGGACTAAATTCTTTTCGCTCCTATGCCACCAAAATGTGGAACGCCCTACCAACAGTCATTAAGACATGTGAATCCCTTGACTCCTTCAAAACCGCTCTCAAAGGGCACCTACGGATGGCTGCAATTCGAAACTGGCCTCTGTAAAATCTGAATCCCCCCCACCCCCCCACCCCATTTTCCCTCACTGTATATAGTATCTTTTCCCTTTTTTGCTTCCCATATGATGAATTCCTGTTCTGTTCTTTACCTACAGAGAAATGTCTATTTGTATGTCTCTAAATGTTTGTATGTCTTTAAATGTTTTGATGAATTGAACAATGTGGACCCTGTTGTAAACAAGTGTAATGCTTAATTGGGTCGTCCACTCACAGTTGACAGTCTTTGTATTGAGTTTGTGCTTAAAATGTACTGTAAATTCTACAAACTGTTAATAAAGATTTCAATCAATCAATCAAAAGTATTGCTGCCGAGCATTCCGGTTACCTTTAAAGGTATAACAACAAGCAGACTGTTATAAAGTGAAAACCAATTGATAGATACAAAAACAAATGAGTTTAGGCCAACCAAAAAGTTAAAAGAAAACAAAACAAAAAAAACAATAATACCCCAAAAATGAACACTGAAACACATGACAATGAATGAAGGTTTAGAAAATGCAATTAGTTTAGTTATTTATGCACCGGTTTGTTAATTGTTAACAATACACTACTATGTTATGTTATGTTAAGGACAATAGGAAATAATATCTCAACCTTTTTTGTGTTTTGTCCTTTTTGATAAATATGTGTAAATGTATATGCATTAGTTTGTGTATATATGTGCATTATGAATGTGCAACTAAAATATGACACCAAATGTACAACAAAATCCCCTGCTTAGTCCTGGGTGGGAGGAGCCAGACTGGGCACTTGCAAGTTGCAACACACCTGCATTGTGTTGAATTGAGTGAGTGGAAGTGGAACACACCTGCACAGATTGCAGAAGGCCTTCAAAAGGGCATTCAGTTTGAGTATTCTGGTTATATTTAGTTTCCTTGTGTGTTTCCTGTTCTTTTGGTGCATTTGATGCAAGTACTGGTTTATCATTTGTTAAGTGGCCTTCCCTCGGTTATATGTACTTTGGTTGATTTGGTTTCCCTTTGTTTATATTATAGCTTGAAATCATCACCAGCACTGTTTCCATCATCCTTATCCATAATCTGTACCATGCACTGGTGCAACTATACATTTATTGTTATAGTTACTGTACTGTACTGTACTGTACTGTACTGTACTGTACTGTACTGTACTGTACTGTACTGTACTGTACTGTACTGTACTGTACTGTACTGTACTGTACTGTACTGTGTGGGGGTCCCCGGGGGGGTCCCCACTCCCCAGGACATCCAGAAATGCGCACAGGGTGCACAGGTCGCACAGGGTGGATTAGAATTGTCCTCGAATTAACAGTGTTACTGTTATATCTCCAAAATGTAAGTATTAAACGACAATGGTTGTAATGAGTTTTTGTTCAAAGTCTATAGGCATTTTAATTGCTGATCAATCAACTTCTCATAAATCAAGCCAAGTGATGACAACCTCTGTTTCCATACTAGTTTGTTTACATTCTCACTTGTAGATTTAGTTTTGCTTTGGGGGCATTCCAGGTTTGCGTATGAAATTTTATTATGTTATTGACTTTATGTGAAATCTTATCCTACGGTGAGGAATTTACAGTCAAATAATTCTCAACGACTTGCCACAGATTTTCAGCACACATACTGCCCTTAAGGGTGTGTGGGGGCCTGGTGCACCATGGTGTGTAGGAGTGAATGCAACTGTTCTGAGATTCTGGTGCTGTGTCGAGCAAAACTCAAACATGAAAAGCTGTTGACCTTTGCTACATTCACTGTTTAGATCCTCTACCCATGGCATATTAATGAGCCTGCCACAGTGAGCTGCACCAATTTCCCGAGACGTCCCAGCATTTTGTTGACTCTTTTCAGACAGATTTGACAGGGCTCCCAGAGATACACTCGCCTCCTCCTGTGGTCGGTGCATCAATCAAAATAAATATACTCATTTATCTCCCAATCGCACAGTGTTTAACGAGATAATCCCTTCTCCTGTGGACTTCATGAAAAATTCATGAACATAATCCACAACAGGTGACTATGGTGGTAATAATATTATATTTTGACAATTCTGACAACCACCTGCAAATCTGGTTCAACATAAAATGACGTCCCTTTAGTTCCATCCAAAAGGACTGTTTTTGGATTTAAATGTGTTATGTCAACATGTATGACTACTATTTATCACTTGGCTATTTTACATATTCATGTAGTTGGCTACATGGAGATGTACTAGCCTACATGACCGGTACTACATGACCGGTTAAATTACGGTAATATTCACATACATTCATAAGAGTTTACTTTGAAGATGGAAAATATGCTGTTATTGTATATCTGTTGCACAAGTATTACCAATTTAAAAATATAAATAAAATGATTAGAGCCCCAAAATGCAGCAAATATAGTTTAATTAAGGGGGTTTATTTGTTGTCTTTGATCCCTTCTACCAAGAATTTCAGAGAATAAATTACCTGTTTACCTAAAATGTGCCTGTCACTATAAACGGTAGGCCTGTGTTGATTGATGGTCTTTAAAGAGATGGTCAATATATATCCCTCACCAGTCAATGAACGTAAATATGTAGGCGTGTTTCTTTTACGGGGCTGACATTAGAGGGCAGGATGCATTCAATATCAATGTCATGGTAAATAAGGTGTGACTGTGAATTAAAATAATGTATTTACTGGTGATATATGTGGGGCCAAAGCACTGCATGTGTGGAATAACCCCCTTAGTCAGTAACAGCATGAATGCCGATCCTTGCACATGGAGGAATGGACCTGAATGCATAAACCTTTATTACACTGTGCACGTTCTCATTTGAGGCAGGAAAGGTGATTCTTTTTTTTCACGAGCCCAGACTGTGATTCAACAAGAATTATGCACACTATTTAATTCTAGACATGGACTACAATAGACAGTGTGTGTATTCTGTAGCCTGCTAGAATAATTAGCCTCGCTGCTAAACAGATATGATCTGAATGAATGACACACCACCACATCAAACTAAATTACCAAGAGGGATGCTGCTAAATGAATAATGATCTAGACCATGAATAATCACAGGAATTATGCACCTGACAGGATCTTTTTAAAACACTGCACTTAACATTGTGAATAATGGTCGGCAGCCGCAGACATTTCTCCATTATTACACTAGTAGACCCCATGAAGACAACACTGGAAAACCAAGGCTTATCTCAGTAAACAGCTGCCGTTATAATTTCCCGCTGCTTAAAGTTCTCTCCAAAAAAGAGGGGTGATATAATGTGTGTGTGAATATGAAATTAGATTCGATTTGCACAGTATGAAATGCCTTGATGGTCATTGGTCACATGAAGAAATGAACAATGATGTCATGGCAGCCATCTGTGTCCTTTCTGTCACCATTATCATTCTGTAAATTTAGCTTTTCATAAACCATTGATATTTGGAAGCGTACTGTATAAATGTTCAACAAATAACAGAAATAGGAGGAGAGAGGCACACAAGAGAAGATCAGTTAAGTAGATGCTACAGTAAACAGATAGCTACATGTATATAGACACAATGGATTACTGTACTTCTATATTAGAAACCCAATTCAACGTTGCACTGCGAGAGTCAAAGAGGTGAGAGGAGGACATTTCATAGTAACCCTATATTATGATCAAGTGTTCATTGTATGTGTATGGTTGCAACATAATCGGACAACTCTCAGCTCAAATATTACTTATTGTATTTCAAGCCAAATGTCGCCTGGACATTCGGCTTTAAATACTGGAAAATAATCAAGCAGCCTGAATGAATTCTTCTCCCCTTTATCCCTTGCCTCTCCTGCTTAGGTTGTTGAACTTTATTAGCGTCCTGTCGCGTCGTCCTGTATGCACAGCTGCGGGGGCTAAATCTTGCCCTTCCTTTTGTGCCATCCTGTCACAATGACTGGAGCAAAAAGCCCAAGTTATTGCAGCTGCAAGCAAATTATCAGTGGCCCCAAATCACTTTGCAGCTTTCGTGTGCTGGCAATAGTGGTGTAATCAAGATGTTACTGAATCCTTAAGGCAGAAATATATACTTTGATGTCATGAAACTGACATTAGAGAGTAAAACATACTGTGTGTGTGTGTGTGTGTGTGTGTGTGTGTGTTCTGACACTAAAGGAACAGCTGACTAAAGTAAAAATAAACCACATGAACTTATATACTCTCCTATGGAGAGTATATAAGTTTGAGATGATTCCTAATGATAGATTACAGTATCATACAGTGCATGAGCAAATTGCAGATTCAAACTCATTTATAAGCTTTGAGCCAATATCATGGGTCAATTCCTCAGTAAAAGGGAGTGCTCCCTCCTATAATTCTATTCTATATGGCAATGGAGGGGAAATTAATTTGCAATGCTGCCGCACTGGAATAAGATCATTTACATACTGAAATATTTATAGTCCCCTTAAAATCATTGGAGTGTGGAATGCTGCAGTGGCTGAAAGAACTAATTAATTTTAACTCATTAGATGTCTTCTATACAGTATCTCTACCAATAGGCCAAAGAGGAGCTGTTTCCCATCATGCTCTGTTGTATGATGGTGTCGTGTGCTGAAAATTGCTGATCTACAAGCCCAGAACGTGTTGCATCTGTGACACGATGTGAGCTTGTATATCATATCTTCTATTTTTGACATGCAACAAAATAAATCAAATTAAATATTTGAACATTTCTCCTGTAGGTTATCCAAGACGGCTGTGCTGTGTAACTGTGTGTCCTATATGGTCATCTTTGCAGTAATGTAGACCTCTCTGTCTTCATACAGTGTACAGTGTACCGTGGCTCGGTAATGAGCTGTGGAAATGTCAACACTCAGGGTTCAGATTAATTTAAGAGCCTCAGACATATAATTACCGGACAATGACTTACAGATATCCTCAACCCTTTGAGACAATAAACCTCTCCTCCGGGCTAAATTATGTTGTTATTGATCGTCCCCTGTAAAACGATACGATAATTTCGCTATCTAGGCTGTTGCAATATAATCCAATTATTTTAACCAGGCCCTTAAGAGGAGGGAATTAAAACAACGGTGCTGAACAAGCTGTAAAGGATTGATTTGTTATTTAGATATCTGTGCTTTGGGATTAGAGTAAAACATATATATGAGGTTAGATCATAAAGCTTCAGTTGTATGGGTAGCCTGCTCTCACAGCTCTATAGTCTGGACCTGCTTCTAAATCAGGGTTATGGTGTTTGGTCAGGTGCTGGATGGTACAATGATGATGGAGGCTGTTGACATTTCACTGACAGTCCTTTGTGGCACAGTGTTGCTGTTGGCTACATCTGACTGACATACACTGACTCTCAGTTCTCCTCTTTCCATAGTTGTGAAACGGGAGCAAGAGACTCCCAAGACCGACAAAACTCCCAATACCAGAGCAAAAATAACATCAATGACTCATAGTTGCCTTTAGGCACTTGTTGACGTTATCTCAGCTGCCTCAACATGCAGGATGGTCCTCTCACCAGTATATTTAATTAATCCAAGTGTACAGAGTCACTTCATTTTAGCTTCATCACACTGACTAGGTGTGATTGTGTTGACATGCTGTCTTGCATTCCTTCTGCCAGTTTGTTCACATTATGCATGGTTTAGTTTGAGATGTGTTTCAAGGTTTATGCTTGACTGGTAAAAAATAAAGCATTTGTTACTTAATTAATTCTTTGATATACAAATCTTATCCCGCAATTTTGTAACCCATTTTTCACCCGGTGCCAATTGCATATAAACTGTAATCCTGGGTGCTATACTCCCTCTGCCAACCAGTGTTACTTAATTCTTAGTACATTTTCTGATTTTCAAATGAACAATGGCTGCTGTTTTCCTACTATCCCATTTGATATGACAGTTCAGTTCCATGGATAAGAGTGTGAAAGTGAATGGGGAGATGAAAATGTGCTTTCAGTAGTCATGTAGGAAATACCTGCCTCAGTTCCTAGGTCTCTACATGCCCCATTGTGTCATCTGCTTTTCCCCTCAGTTGCCAATCACAGCAAGTAGAGAGAAAGACATACCTTTGTCCAAAATAAATTCTGTGACATGACAAACCACACATAAAAATAAGTAGGTGTGGTTTTAAAAGGAACAGCACTGTGCACAGCTTCCTTCTCAATATGCATTTGTGTACCGCATGAGTCGTGACTAAATAGAAAAAACGATTCATTCTTATTTGCGGTCATTGTCAGACATGAAGAAGGATCACATCATATTATATAACTCTGGTTCAGCTCTCTGCATTTCTTTATACAGCAGTTTGTTTGGATATAGGCATTCCAGGAGTACTGATATACAACAGCACTGGAACCTTTCACTGTCTGTAATGTATAGGCACATATATTACACGTGTGTAATATGTGGTTTTAGATATTTTAGATTTTAGCAGTGAGCCCAGTGTCTCTGATGTCATGGACACTGGCCTCACTGACTTCCTGGACTACAATTCCCATAATGCTTTGGTGCACTGCTCCTCCTTGTGTATAGGGGAGGGCTGTTTTTACTGAGACAGGAAGTAAGTGAGCCAGTGCTTAGAGTATATATGAATAGAGACGGCACCCGGAGGAAACCCTGGGACGAAATGGACATAGTGGCCGAATCTGGTATTGCAGCGTGGGCCCAAACACATGAACGCGCTGGTCCGTTGACTATCATTGTGTACGTTCATGATGACACGTGAACACGGTTTCATACGTGAACGCACGTGAACGCGTGCAATGATAGTCAACGGCAGTGCGTTCATGTGTTTGGGCCCAATCCATCCCAGAATGCACTCTGTTCCTACTCGGAAGGAGGAGTGAAATCGCCTCATGCGCTTTAGAGCAACTTAATGCAAGTGGATGGGAGGAGAACTCGGGTGCCGTCTCTATTCATATATACTCTAAGGCCCGTCCATGACATCAGAGACACTGGGCTCTGCTAAAATCTAAAATAATAATAAAATAAGACCCCAGGAATGTGTTCTAAATCTTCTAAATTTCATTAACATATTGTCCCTTTAAGGCTACCAGTGGAGCTATATACTGTACATAACTTTCATTTGTGTCAGTTGGCTTGGTGTGTAACACAATCATATGGGACAAAAACCTCGCCCTGACAAGCCTATGTAGGCTTAATATGGGAGAGGTTTCCACTGTTTGTCTGCAAGTGGAACCACTTTTTAAACCCAACTCACTGATGGTAGCTGAGGATACCTCGGTGCATTTGGTAGAAAGAATGGAAATCCAGAGGCCCAGAGAGAGTTCTTTTGAATCTTTGTTCACAGTCCAGTGGCTTTGTAACGCCTGCACTGTTATGAGAAAACAACATCGCTGGCTGGCTGCAGTTATAGTTATAGTGCTCACAGTGGCCCTGTGAGGCTGCTCAAAAGTGCCACTTTAGGTCACCCTTGCAGCTGTTCATACCCCAGAAAGACAGACAGGCAGACAGACACAGCCAGTCATTGGAGCGGTTAGGCACCGCTCAAAAAGGATGATACTCCTCTGAATAGGTTATACGAGAGGACATTTTTGTTTATATGACAAACAAAGGCTGCGGACACTATTATAAAAACAATGTTTGCCAAGAGGTTTGTGTTTGTTGAGAGAAGCACCATTGAATTAGCAGTTCTTTGTGATAGGTGTTTGAGAGTCTGCTAAGGGTCCTGTGTTACTGAAAAAAGCCAAAGATTTGGCACAGGGAGGCATATGTTTTACCTGGTTACATGCCGGCATTCCGAAGCCCATTCCCCTAACCTAACCCTAACCGCACGTGGAAGCCACATAGTCTGAATTCCGGTGCGTCAGAATGCCACTCTGTCCCCGTTTTACCTACTGGGTTTTATCCACCATTAAATTACCCATAGACCCATTACCCCACCGATGGGGAACCAGTTTCTAGTACATGAGCCAGACAATGATCCAAAATTGGAACGGGATATTGTCCTACATAATGCAGAATTTGCATATTTAAATGTACAATTTCAGAAAATGTGAAATACAATAAATCAGTGTCTTTGTGTAAGTAATCAACTGGGGAAGTTTCACAACTATTAATTAAATACCTATAATACCTATTCACCTATCACGTATAGGCCTACTGCAGGTGAAAATTACAAAATGTGTGATACATTTGAAAAGTCTAGTCCTGTGGAAGGGTTATCATATATTCATTTACTTATATTGATCCTATAAACAATTTGATATGTATGGTTTTAAAACAACTAGAATTGCACTCTGTCGAGTGCCTACTTGCGTGTTGCACACAAGTAGATTAGTGCGCAAGCAGAGCGCACAAGTACTGTTGTGCCAGGAGGACTGTCCAGGAGGACAACTATTTCCTGGGAGCATGACACCAATTTCTCGCCGCGAAAGTCTGCTATATTGAGTCTATATTCGAACTCAGGAAATTCTCTTCTACATTTCTCACAGCAGTAATTTCCATTCTTAAGGTCAACAATCTTGTCCTTGCAGTCCTCATGGGGACATTCCTGGTATATGCACCTTTCCTTACGAATGTCCATGATTGTTGCCACGCTCCTAGAATAACCCACCCCATCTGCTTTGATTGTCACTATGGGCTGATCAGAGTCACACTGCACTGTTTGAACGTTCTGTATGTTATTGTAGGCCATGGTGGAGGTGGTGTTGATAATCTTCTTATTATCTTCGTCTCTCACAACGAGGTGCTACAAGGTGATCTGTCTCTAACCTCTGTCTTCCTGACGCTTGTCAGTACATGTTCATCCTATTAGATTATATTATTTAAGTATCTTCTTTGGGTTTATCTGTTAGACTGAAAGAAAATATTCCTTATTTGACAACTCTTGAATGAAATTGTATTATTGAACCTTGTAAATTATCGTAATTCATTTTAAACGATTAAAACACATTGACTGGCCCTTTCTATACAAGGTTTGGGGAAATTTGGTATATATGCACAAATGTTTTATTGGCGCTATTCGTACATTATACAATAAGCCAACAGCCCGCATTAAGACGAAAATCATTCCGAGACCATGGACCATTCGTCTTTTTTTCAAATCCTCGTTTTTCATCATTTATAGCCCATGGTCTCGGACACCATACTATAGCATGCCGTTTTTCATTATTTTTGAGGATTTGAAAAAAAGACGAAAATCACTCCAAGCCCATGGTCTCGGAGTGATTTTCGACTTTTTTTCAAATCCTTGTTTTTCATCATTTATAGCCCATGGTCTCGGACGCCAAACTATAGCATGCTGTTTTTCGTCACGCTTTTCCGTCACGCTTTTCCGTCACACTTTTCCATCACACTTTTCCGTCACGCTTCTTCGTCACGCTTTTTCGTCATGATCTTTTTTGGTCAAAAATGAAGTGATTTTCGTCTTTTTTTCAAATTCTCAAAAATGATGAAAAACGGCATGCTATAGTATGCCGTCCGAGACCATGGTCTATAGGCTATAGCCCATCTTCTCGGAGTGATTTTCGTCTTTTATTCCAATTCCTCAAAAATGTAGAAAAACGGCTTGCTAAAGTATGCCATCCGAGACCATGGGCTATAAATAATGAAAAACGAGGATTTGAAAAAAAGACGAAAATCACTCCGAGACCATGGGCTATATAGCTCATGGTCTCGGAGTGATTTTCGTGATTTTCGTCTTTTTTTCAAATTCTCAAAAATGATGAAAAACGACATGCTATAGTATGCCGTCCGCCCATGGTCTCGGAGTGATTTTTGTCTTTTATTCCAATTCCTCAAAATATTTGAAAAACGGCTTGCTAAAGTATGCCATGGGCTATAAATAATGAAAAACGAGGATTTGAAAAAAAGCCTGTCGCTTTTCCGATATCTTTTTTTTTTTTTTATCCTCCGAAATCGTGAAAAATTGCACCCTATAGCATGCGCTCCGAGACAATGGACTATAGCCTGTCGCTTTTCCGTGATTTTCACCTTTTTTCAAATCCTCCGAAATCGGGAAAAATGGCACCCTATAGCATGCGCTCCGAGACGATGGACTATAGCCTGTCGCTTTTCCGTGATTTTCACCTTTTTTCAAATCCTCCGAAATCGGGAAAAATGGCACCCTATAGCATGCGCTCCGAGACGATGGACTATAGCCTGTCGCTTTTCCGTGATTTTCACCTTTTTTTCAAATCCTCCGAAATCGGGAAAAATGGCACCCTATACCATGCGCTCCGAGATTTTCGTCTTTTTTTTTCAAAATTCCTCAAAAATGTAGAAAAACGGCTTGCTAAAGTATGCCATCTGAGACCATCGCTTTTCCGTGATTTTCACCTTTTTTTCAAATCCTCCGAAATCGGGAAAAATGGCATCCTATAGCATGCGCTCCGAGACGATGGACTATAGCCTGTCGCTTTTCCGTGATTTTCACCTTTTTTTCAAATCCTCCGAAATCGGGAAAAATGGCATCCTATAGCATGCGCTCCGAGACGATGGACTATAGCCTGTCGCTTTTCCGTGATTTTCACCTTTTTTTCAAATCCTCCGAAATCGTGAAAAATGGCACCCTATAGCATGCGCTCCGAGACGATGGACTATAGCCTGTCGCTTTTCCGTGATTTTCACCTTTTTTTTAAATCCTCCGAAATCGTGAAAAATGGCATCCTATCGCATGCGCTCCGAGACACGCTTTTTCGTCACGCTTTTTCGTCATGATCTTTTTTGGTCAAAAATGATGAAAAACGAGGATTTGAAAAAAAGACGAAAATCACTCCGAGACCATGGGCTATAGCTCATGGTCTCGAAGTGATTTTCGTGATTTTCGTCTTTTTTTCAAATTCTCAAAAACGATGAAAAACAGCATGCTATAGTATGCCGTCCGAGACCATGGTCTATAGCCCATCTTCTCTGAGTGATTTTCGTCTTTTATTCCAATTCCTCAAAAATGTAGAAAAACGGCTTGCTAAAGTATGCCATCTGAGACCATCGCTTTTCCGTGATTTTCACCTTTTTTTCAAATCCTCCGAAATCGGGAAAAATGGCATCCTATAGCATGCGCTCCGAGACGATGGACTATAGCCTGTCGCTTTTCCGTGATTTTCACCTTTTTTTCAAATCCTCCGAAATCGTGAAAAATGGCACCCTATAGCATGCGCTCCGAGACGATGGACTATAGCCTGTCGCTTTTCCGATATTTTCACCTTTTTTAAATTTCCTCTGAAATCGTGAAAAATGGAAACCGATAGCATGCACTCCGAGACAATGGACTGTCGCCTGTCGCCTGTCGCTTTTCCGTGATTTTCACCTTTTTTTAGGTAACCTACTTATTTTAATGATTTTGTCGTGGGAGGTCGGCAAGAGTACATTTAAAAATATTTAGCAAATTTGACAATGTTACCTTTGTGATTTATTATTTTATTTACTGTTATTATTGCCTACAGTGTAAATTGTGAAATGACTACTGTTGAAATGTAATGAGTGTGATTGCTGTTGGACCTGTAAATTACAACAAAACAAACTAAGGCACTGGTTGTGGTACTTCCTGGTTTACCAGAACGGGGTTCAACTCCCTGCAGTGCCCCGCTCAATGTGTTGTAATTACATGATTTATCACTTTATAGCATGCGCTTTGAGACGATGGACTGTCACTTTTCCGTGATTTTCACCTTTTTTTCAAATCCTCCGAAATCGTGAAAAATGGCACCCCTAATGTCTGCCATTGAGCCACATTGTAAAAGTCTCAAATTTGAAAGCACTATATTTTTAAAACTATGACACCTTTCAAAGATTCCTTTTCAGGCAAACATGTCCACCGTAAGATGAACCTAAGTAGGCTAGAATGGGGTTGGTAGGTTTAAGTATGTAGGACTAGTAGCATGCCAAAGTTTGTGTTATTGCCATAGAGAATGCATTGGCCGTTTAAGTTAAATAACTCAGAAACTACAAAACATTTCAAAGTAAAAAGTTCCAGGATGTGTCTCCACAGTAAGCTGAATAATAAAAAGTGTGAATGGACATGGGCTATAACCCATGTTTTTTTTTTGTTTTTTTTTCAAATCCTCAAAAATTATGAAAAACGGCGTGCTATAGTATGCCGTACGGTATGGGCTATAGCCCATGGTCAAAAATGATGAAAAACGAGGTTATTTTTTTTTCAAAAATTCAAAAAACGATGGGCTATAACCCATGTTTTTTCTTCTTCATTTTTTTCAAATCCTCAAAAATGATGAAAAACGGCGTGCTATAGTATGCCGTACGGTATGGGCTATAGCCCATGGTCAAAAATGATGAAAAACGAGGTTAATTCTTTTTTTCAAAAATTTAAAAAACGATGGGCTATAACCCATGTTTTTTTTTTTGTTTTTTTTTCAAATCCTCAAAAATGATGAAAAACGGCGTGCTATAGTATGCCGTACGGCATGGGCTATAGCCCATGTTCAAAAATGATGAAAAACGAGGTTAAAAAAAAAAATCAAAAATTAAAAAAATGATGGGCTAGCCTATAACCCATGTTTTTTTTGTTTGTTTTTTCAAATCCTCAAAAATGATGAAAAAACGGCGTGCTATAGTATGCCGTTTTTTATCATTTTTGAGAAAAAACATGGGTTATAGCCCATTGTTTTTTGAATTTTTGAAAAAAAAAATTATCCTCCTTTTTCATCATTTTTGAACATGGGCTATAGCCCATACCGTACGGCATACTATAGCACGCAGTTTTTCATCATTTTTGAGGATTTGAAAAAAATGGAAAAAAAAAAACCCGATGGGTTATAGCCCATCGTTTTTAGATTTTTTTAACTTTTCTTCAAATCCTAAAAAATTATGAAAAACGGCGTGCTATAGTATGCCGTACGGTATGGGCTATAGCCCATGGTCAAAAATGGGATAAAAAACGTCAAACACGTCTATTTTTAGACGTGTTTTAGACGTCTATTTTTAGACGTTTTTATCCCATTTTTAGACGCTCGTCTAATAGCCCATACCGAACGGCATACTACAGCACGCCGTTTTTCATCATTTTTGAGGATTTGAAAAAAATGAAAAGAAAAAAACATGGGTTATAGCCCATCGTTTTTTGAATTTTTGAAAAACAAAAAAAATCCTCGTTTTTCATCATTTTTGAACATGGGCTATAGCCCATACCGTACGGCATACTATAGCACGCCATTTTTCATCATTTTTGAGGATTTGAAAAAAATGGAAAAAAAAAAACATGGGTTATAGCCCATCGTTTTTTTAAAATTTGAAAAAATAAATTAACCTAGTTTTTCATCATTTTTGAACATGGGCTATAGCCCATATCGTACGGCATACTATAGCAAGCCGTTTTTCATCATTTTTGAGGATTTGAAAATGAAGAAAAAAAAAACGATGGGTTATAGCCCACCGTTTTTAGATTTTTTTCAAATCCTCAAAAATTATGAAAAACGGCTTGCTATAGTATGCCGTACAGTATGGGCTATAGCCCATGGTCAAAAATGGGATAAAAAACGTCTAAAAATAGACGTCTAAAACACGTCTATTTTTAGACGTGTTTTAGACGTGTATTTTTAGACGTTTTTATCCCATTTTTAGATGCTCGTCTAATAGCCCATACCGAACGGCATACTATAGCACGCCGTTTTTCATCATTTTTGAGGATTTGAAAAAAATGAAAAGAAAAAAACATGGGTTATAGCCCATCGTTTTTTGAATTTTTGAAAAAAAAAAATCCTCGTTTTTCATCATTTTTGAACATGGGCTATAGCCCATACCGTACGGCATACTATAGCACGCCGTTTTTCATCATTTTTGAGGATTTGAAAAAAATGGGAAAAAAAAAACATGGGTTATAGCCCACCGTTTTTAGATTTTTTTCAAATCCTCAAAAATGATGAAAAACGGCTTGCTATAGTATGCCGTACAGTATGGGCTATAGCCCATGGTCAAAAATGGGATAAAAAACGTCTAAAAATAGACGTCTAAAACACGTCTATTTTTAGACATGTTTTAGATGTCTATTTTTAGACGTTTTTATCCCATTTTTAGACGCTCGTCTAATAGCCCATACTGTACGGCATACTATAACACGCCGTTTTTCATCATTTTTGAGGATTTGAAAAAAAAAAACGATGGGTTATAGCCCATCGTTTTTTGATTTTTTTCAAATCCTCAAAAATGATGAAAAACGGCTTGTTATAGTATGCCGTACAGTATGGGCTATAGCCCATGGTCAAAAATGGGATGAAAAACGTCTAAAAATAGACGTCTAAAACACGTCTATTTTTAGACGTGTTTTAGACGTGTATTTTTAGACGTTTTTATCCCATTTTTAGACGCTCGTCTAATAGCCCATACCGAACGGCATACTATAGCACGCCGTTTTTCATCATTTTTGAGGATTTGAAAAAATGAAAAGAAAAAAACATGGGTTATAGCCCATCGTTTTTTGAATTTTTGAAAAAAGAAAAAAAAACTAGTTTTTCATCATTTTTGAACATGGGCTATAGCCCATACCGTACGGCATACTATAGCACGCCGTTTTTCATCATTTTTGAGGATTTGAAAAAAAAAAAACGATGGGTTATAGCCCATCGTTTTTTGATTTTTTCAAAGTTTCAAAAAACGATGGGCTATAACCCATGTTTTTTTTGTTTTTTTTCATATCCTCAAAACAGACGTCTAAAACACGTCTATTTTTAGACTTGTTTTAGACGTTTATAAACAGAACTGTCCATCTAAATTCTAAATGGATGGTTAAATATAAGTTCCCGATTGTACCTCACATGCCAGTGTGGCACCGTAGATAAACCTGGGGTTTATAAGCAGAACATTCCGGGTTCAATTCTCCTGAAGAACATTTTCACTGTCCATCTAAATTCTAAACGGCTGGTTAAATATAAGTTCCCGATTGTACCTTACATGCCGATGTGGCTCAAAAGATAAATCTGAGGTTCATAATCCAAAGGTTACTGGTTCAAAACTAATACTCAACCAATGCTGCAGTAATTTGAACTTTTCAAGGCTAGAATAAAAAATAAAAACTCATAAGCACCAGGAGACATCTGCTGATTGCCCCAAGGTGCCTTAGCTCAATGGTGTGGTGTGCTTGATCGGTAGCCTCTGCTACCACCTGCCTGCAGGTTCAAGTCCCATGCAAGGTACTAGTGAGGACCATCGGGAGACGGTGCTCTCTCCCCCTGTTTCCTGAAAAGTAGCAGTTGGGGGTTATGTTTGAAAGAACCCTGTCCACCTAAAATTTTACAGATAAGAATTAGGTCAAACGTTTAAAAATAAAATAGCAATTTGGCCCATCATCTGACAGAAAGAATAGTCTGTGTATTTGCATACTGGGCCAAAACTTGTTTGGAAAGTCCCTCTTTTATGTCTGGCTTCCAGGCCAGTTGGAAAAGGGCAAACAGAGATGTGGTAAGAGTATGTTAAATTGGACATTTTCATGGTAAAAGGTTAGCTGGACAGGGTTCTTTCAGACATAAGCCCCAACCGTTACATCTCAGGAAACAGGGGGAGAGAGCACCCTCTCCCGATGGTCCTCCAGCACCTTGATGTCATGACATGGGACTTGAACCTGCCAACTGCCTGTAGCAGAGGCAACGGGTCAAGCGCTCCACACCATTACGCCAAGGCACCTTTGGGCATTCAGCAGATGTCTCCTGGTGCTTTTGAGTTTTTATTTTTCATTCAAGCCTTGAAAAGTTCAAATTACTGCAGCATTGAGCTGTAGGAGGAACAGGACTTGAACATGGAATGTCTGTACTGAAAGCCTGATGATTAGACCATTGCACCATCAGTCAGACACTCTCAGGCAAAGTCTCCTGGTCATTTTGAAGTGATCTTTTGTTCGTTAGCCTTCAGTTAGTAAAGTTTAAATAACACAGAATCATATTAATCAGATGTTTCTTAGCGCTGTTGAGGTCTTCTTTTATATGATAGTGTAACAGCCGGGAATCGAACCCTGGTCTCCCACGTGGAAAGCCAACATCTTAACCACTACGACAATTAGAGTTTTGAGGTAATCAGGCTGAGGCTGTGAGCCACTGCTAGAATAGCAGTAAATGAAGCTCAATAACTAGCATTAAACTTTAGGAAGAGTGGGATTTGAAAATGAACTCTCTGTGCGGAATAACCCCTACTACACCATCACTCAGTAACATCTGCCTCTTTGTACTGTTGAAGCGATCTTTTGTATGTTAGCCTTCAGATAGTAAAGTTGAAAGAATCAAGAGTTGAACATTGAATCACGTTCATCAGAGTGTAACACCCAGGAATCGAACACAGGTCACCTGCACTGAAGGACAACATCTTAACCACTAAGCCAAAGCAACTGCCTATGGCTCAGGGGAGATATGAGACTTTTGAGGTCATCAGGCTGAGGCTGTGAGCCACTGCTATACAATAAGAAAAATCAAAAAACGATGGGCTATAACCCATGTTTTGTTTTTTTTTCTTCATTTTTTTCAAATCCTCAAAAAGGATGAAAAACGGCGTGCTATAGTATGCCATACGGTATGGGCTATATAGCCCATGTTCAAAAATGATGAAAAACGAGGTTAATTGCAATTCCTCCGCAACACTCCGCAATTTGCTAACGGCCGGTAGTCACAGAATACAAAACTCTGATGCTGGCATTCAAAGCAGTGTTGCGGAGGATGCGGAGGAATTGCGGAGTGTTGCGGAGGATTTTTTTTTTCAAAATTTCAAAAAACGATGGGCTATAACCCATGTTTTTTTTTTTTTCATTTTTTTCAAATCCTCAAAAATGATGAAAAACGGCGTGCTATAGTATGCCGTACGGTATGGGCTATAGCCCATGTTCAAAAATGATGAAAAACGAGGTTATTTTCTTTTTCAAAATTTCAAAAAACGATGGGCTATAACCCATGTTTTTTCTTTTTTTTCTTTTTTTTCAAATCCTCAAAAATGATGAAAAACGGCGTGCTATAGTATGCCGTACGGTATGGGCTATAGCCCATGTTCAAAAATGATGAAAAACGAGGTTATTTCTTTTTCCAAAATTTCAAAAAACGATGGGCTATAACCCATGTTTTTTTTTTTTCCATTTTTTTCAAATCCTCAAAAATGATGAAAAACGGCGTGCTATAGTATGCCGTACGGTATGGGCTATAGCCCATGTTCAAAAATGATGAAAAACGAGGTTATTTGTTTTTTCAAAATTTCAAAAAACGATGGGCTATAACCCATGTTTTTTTTTTTTCCTTTTTTTTCCAATCCTCAAAAACGATGAAAAACGGCGTGCTATAGTATGCCGTATGGTATGGGCTATAGCCCATGTTCAAAAATGATGAAAAACGAGTTTTTTTTTTTTTTTCAAAATTTCAAAAAACGATGGGCTATAACCCATGTTTTTTCTTTTTTTTCATTTTTTTCAAATCCTCAAAAATGATGAAAAACGGCGTGCTATAGTATGCCGTACGGTATGGGCTATAGCCCATGTTCAAAAATGATGAAAAACGAGGTTATTTTTTTTTCCAAAATTTCAAAACACGATGGGCTATAACCCATGTTTTTTTTTTTTTCATTTTTTTCAAATCCTCAAAAATGATGAAAAACGGCGTGCTATAGTATGCCGTACGGTATGGGCTATAGCCCATGTTCAAAAATGATGAAAAACGAGGTTATTTTTTTTTTTTTAATTTCAAAAAACGATGGGCTATAACCCATGTTTTTTTTTTTTCCTTTTTTTTCCAATCCTCAAAAACGATGAAAAACGGCGTGCTATAGTATGCCGTACGGTATGGGCTATAGCCCATGTTCAAAAATGATGAAAAACGAGGTTATTTTCTTTTTCAAAATTTCAAAAAACGATGGGCTATAACCCATGTTTTTTATTTTTTTTCTTTTTTTTCAAATCCTCAAAAATGATGAAAAACGGCGTGCTATAGTATGCCGTACGGTATGGGCTATAGCCCATGTTCAAAAATGATGAAAAACGAGGTTATTTTTTTTTCCAAAATTTCAAAAAACGATGGGCTATAACCCATGTTTTTTTTTTTTTCATTTTTTTCAAATCCTCAAAAATGATGAAAAACGGCGTGCTATAGTATGCCGTACGGTATGGGCTATAGCCCATGTTCAAAAATGATGAAAAACGAGGTTATTTGTTTTTTCAAAATTTCAAAAAACGATGGGCTATAACCCATGTTTTTTTTTTTTCCTTTTTTTTCCAATCCTCAAAAACGATGAAAAACGGCGTGCTATAGTATGCCGTATGGTATGGGCTATAGCCCATGTTCAAAAATGATGAAAAACGAGTTTTTTTTTTTTTTTCAAAATTTCAAAAAACGATGGGCTATAACCCATGTTTTTTCTTTTTTTTCATTTTTTTCAAATCCTCAAAAATGATGAAAAACGGCGTGCTATAGTATGCCGTACGGTATGGGCTATAGCCCATGTTCAAAAATGATGAAAAACGAGGTTATTTTTTTTTCCAAAATTTCAAAACACGATGGGCTATAACCCATGTTTTTTTTTTTTTCATTTTTTTCAAATCCTCAAAAATGATGAAAAACGGCGTGCTATAGTATGCCGTACGGTATGGGCTATAGCCCATGTTCAAAAATGATGAAAAACGAGGTTATTTTTTTTTTTTTAATTTCAAAAAACGATGGGCTATAACCCATGTTTTTTTTTTTTCCTTTTTTTTCCAATCCTCAAAAACGATGAAAAACGGCGTGCTATAGTATGCCGTATGGTATGGGCTATAGCCCATGTTCAAAAATGATGAAAAACGAGTTTTTTTTTTTTTTTCAAAATTTCAAAAAACGATGGGCTATAACCCATGTTTTTTTTTTTTTTCCATTTTTTTCAAATCCTCAAAAATGATGAAAAACGGCGTGCTATAGTATGCCGTACGGTATGGGCTATAGCCCATGTTCAAAAATGATGAAAAACGAGGTTATTTGTTTTTTCAAAATTTCAAAAAACGATGGGCTATAACCCATGTTTTTTTTTTTTCCTTTTTTTTCCAATCCTCAAAAACGATGAAAAACGGCGTGCTATAGTATGCCGTATGGTATGGGCTATAGCCCATGTTCAAAAATGATGAAAAACGAGTTTTTTTTTTTTTTTCAAAATTTCAAAAAACGATGGGCTATAACCCATGTTTTTTCTTTTTTTTCATTTTTTTCAAATCCTCAAAAATGATGAAAAACGGCGTGCTATAGTATGCCGTACGGTATGGGCTATAGCCCATGTTCAAAAATGATGAAAAACGAGGTTATTTTTTTTTCCAAAATTTCAAAAAACGATGGGCTATAACCCATGTTTTTTTTTTTTTCATTTTTTTCAAATCCTCAAAAACAATGAAAAACGGCGTGCTATAGTATGCCGTATGGTATGGGCTATAGCCCATGTTCAAAAATGATGAAAAACGAGTATTTTTTTTTCTTTCAAAATTTCAAAAAACGATGGGCTATAACCCATGTTTTTTCATTTTTTTCATTTTTTTCAAATCCTCAAAAATGATGAAAAACGGCGTGCTATAGTATGCCGTACGGTATGGGCTATAGCCCATGTTCAAAAATGATGAAAAACGAGGTTATTTTTTTTTCCAAAATTTCAAAAAACGATGGGCTATAACCCATGTTTTTTTTTTTTTCATTTTTTTCAAATCCTCAAAAATGATGAAAAACGGCGTGCTATAGTATGCCGTACGGTATGGGCTATAGCCCATGTTCAAAAATGATGAAAAACTAGGTTATTTTTTTTTTCAAAATTTCAAAAAACGATGGGCTATAACCCATGTTTTTTTTTTTCCTTTTTTTTCAAATCCTCAAAAACGATGAAAAACGGCGTGCTATAGTATGCCGTATGGTATGGGCTATAGCCCATGTTCAAAAATGATGAAAAACGAGTTTTTTTTTTTTTTCAAAATTTCAAAAAACGATGGGCTATAACCCATGTTTTTTCTTTTTTTTCTTTTTTTTCAAATCCTCAAAAATGATGAAAAACGGCGTGCTATAGTATGCCGTACGGTATGGGCTATAGCCCATGTTCAAAAATGATGAAAAACGAGGTAATTTTTTTTCTCCAAAATTTCAAAAAACGATGGGCTATAACCCATGTTTTTTTTTTTTTTTCATTTTTTTCAAATCCTCAAAAAGGATGAAAAACGGCGTGCTATAGTATGCCGTACGGTATGGGCTATAGCCCATGTTCAAAAATGATGAAAAACGAGTTTTCTTTTTTTTTTCAAAGTTTCAAAAAACGATGGGCTATAACCCATGTTTTTTTTGTTTTTTTTCATATCCTCAAAACAGACGTCTAAAACACGTCTATTTTTAGACTTGTTTTAGACGTTTATAAACAGAACTGTCCATCTAAATTCTAAACGGATGGTTAAATATAAGTTCCCGATTGTACCTCACATGCCAGTGTGGCACCGTAGATAAACCTGGGGTTTATAAGCAGAACATTCCGGGTTCAATTCTCCTGAAGAACATTTTCACTGTCCATCTAAATTCTAAACGGCTGGTTAAATATAAGTTCCCGATTGTACCTTACATGCCGATGTGGCTCAAAAGATAAATCTGAGGTTCATAATCCAAAGGTTACTGGTTCAAAACTAATACTCAACCAATGCTGCAGTAATTTGAACTTTTCAAGGCTAGAATAAAAAATAAAAACTCATAAGCACCAGGAGACATCTGCTGATTGCCCCAAGGTGCCTTAGCTCAATGGTGTGGTGTGCTTGATCGGTAGCCTCTGCTACCACCTGCCTGCAGGTTCAAGTCCCATGCAAGGTACTAGTGAGGACCATCGGGAGACGGTGCTCTCTCCCCCTGTTTCCTGAAAAGTAGCAGTTGGGGGTTATGTTTGAAAGAACCCTGTCCACCTAAAATTTTACAGATAAGAATTAGGTCAAACGTTTAAAAATAAAATAGCAATTTGGCCCATCATCTGACAGAAAGAATAGTCTGTGTATTTGCATACTGGGCCAAAACTTGGTTGGAAAGTCCCTCTTTTATGTCTGGCTTCCAGGCCAGTTGGAAAAGGGCAAACAGAGATGTGGTAAGAGTATGTTAAATTGGACATTTTCATGGTAAAAGGTTAGCTGGACAGGGTTCTTTCAGACATAAGCCCCAACCGTTACATCTCAGGAAACAGGGGGAGAGAGCACCCTCTCCCGATGGTCCTCCAGCACCTTGATGTCATGACATGGGACTTGAACCTGCCAACTGCCTGTAGCAGAGGCAACGGGTCAAGCGCTCCACACCATTACGCCAAGGCACCTTTGGGCATTCAGCAGATGTCTCCTGGTGCTTTTGAGTTTTTATTTTTCATTCAAGCCTTGAAAAGTTCAAATTACTGCAGCATTGAGCTGTAGGAGGAACAGGACTTGAACATGGAATGTCTATACTGAAAGCCTGATGATTAAACCATTGCACCATCAGTCAGACACTCTCAGGCAAAGTCTCCTGGTCATTTTGAAGTGATCTTTTGTTCGTTAGCCTTCAGTTAGTAAAGTTTAAATAACACAGAATCATATTAATCAGATGTTTCTTAGCGCTGTTGAGGTCTTCTTTTATATGATAGTGTAACAGCCGGGAATCGAACCCTGGTCTCCCACGTGGAAAGCCAACATCTTAACCACTACGACAATTAGAGTTTTGAGGTAATCAGGCTGAGGCTGTGAGCCACTGCTAGAATAGCAGTAAATGAAGCTCAATAACTAGCATTAAACTTTAGGAAGAGTGGGATTTGAAAATGAACTCTCTGTGCGGAATAACCCCTACTACACCATCACTCAGTAACATCTGCCTCTTTGTACTGTTGAAGCGATCTTTTGTATGTTAGCCTTCAGATAGTAAAGTTGAAAGAATCAAGAGTTGAACATTGAATCACGTTCATCAGAGTGTAACACCCAGGAATCGAACACAGGTCACCTGCACTGAAGGACAACATCTTAACCACTAAGCCAAAGCAACTGCCTATGGCTCAGGGGAGATATGAGACTTTTGAGGTCATCAGGCTGAGGCTGTGAGCCACTGCTATACAATAAAAAAAATCAAAAAACGATGGGCTATAACCCATGTTTTTTTTTTTTTTCTTCATTTTTTTCAAATCCTCAAAAAGGATGAAAAACGGCGTGCTATAGTATGCCATACGGTATGGGCTATATAGCCCATGTTCAAAAATGATGAAAAACGAGGTTAATTGCAATTCCTCCGCAACACTCCGCAATTTGCTAACGGCCGGTAGTCACAGAATACAAAACTCTGATGCTGGCATTCAAAGCAGTGTTGCGGAGGATTTTTTTTTCTCAAAATTTCAAAAAACGATGGGCTATAACCCATGTTTTTTTTTTTCCCTTTTTTTTCAAATCCTCAAAAACGATGAAAAACGGCGTGCTATAGTATGCCGTATGGTATGGGCTATAGCCCATGTTCAAAAATGATGAAAAACGAGTTTTTTTTTTTCTTTTTCAAAATTTCAAAAAACGATGGGCTATAACCCATGTTTTTTCTTTTTTTTCAAATCCTCAAAAATGATGAAAAACGGCGTGCTATAGTATGCCGTACGGTATGGGCTATAGCCCATGTTCAAAAATGATGAAAAACGAGTTTATTTATTTTTCCAAAATTTCAAAAAACGATGGGCTATAACCCATGTTTTTTTTTTTTTCATTTTTTTCAAATCCTCAAAAATGATGAAAAACGGCGTGCTATAGTATGCCGTACGGTATGGGCTATAGCCCATGTTCAAAAATGATGAAAAACGAGGTTATTTTTTTTTCCAAAATTTCAAAAAACGATGGGCTATAACCCATGTTTTTTTTTTTTTCATTTTTTTCAAATCCTCAAAAATGATGAAAAACGGCGTGCTATAGTATGCCGTACGGTATGGGCTATAGCCCATGTTCAAAAATGATGAAAAACGAGGTTATTTTTTTTTCCAAAATTTCAAAAAACGATGGGCTATAACCCATGTTTTTTCATTTTTTTCATTTTTTTCAAATCCTCAAAAATGAGGAAAAACGGCGTGCTATAGTATGCCGTACGGTATGGGCTATAGCCCATGTTCAAAAATGATGAAAAACGAGTTTTTCTTTTTTTCCAAAATTTCAAAAAACGATGGGCTATAACCCATGTTTTTTTTTTTTTCATTTTTTTCAAATCCTCAAAAATGATGAAAAACGGCGTGCTATAGTATGCCGTACGGTATGGGCTATAGCCCATGTTCAAAAATGATGAAAAACGAGGTTATTTTTTTTTCCAAAATTTCAAAAAACGATGGGCTATAACCCATGTTTTTTTTTTTTCCTTTTTTTTCAAATCCTCAAAAACGATGAAAAACGGCGTGCTATAGTATGCCGTATGGTATGGGCTATAGCCCATGTTCAAAAATGATGAAAAACGAGTTTTTTTTTTTTTTTTTTAATTTCAAAAAACGATGGGCTATAACCCATGTTTTTTCATTTTTTTCATTTTTTTCAAATCCTCAAAAATGATGAAAAACGGCGTGCTATAGTATGCCGTACGGTATGGGCTATAGCCCATGTTCAAAAATGATGAAAAACAAGTTTATTTTTTTTTCCAAAATTTAAAAAAACGATGGGCTATAACCCATGTTTTCTTTTTTTTCATTTTTTTCAAATCCTCAAAAATGATGAAAAACGGCGTGCTATAGTATGCCGTACGGTATGGGCTATAGCCCATGTTCAATAATGATGAAAAACGAGGTTATTTTTTTTTCAAAATTTCAAAAAACGATGGGCTATAACCCATGTGTTTTTTTTTTCCTTTTTTTTCAAATCCTCAAAAACGATGAAAAACGGCGTGCTATAGTATGCCGTATGGTATGGGCTATAGCCCATGTTCAAAAATGATGAAAAACGAGTTTTTTTTTTTTTTTCAAAATTTCAAAAAACGATGGGCTATAACCCATGTTTTTTCATTTTTTTTCATTTTTTTCAAATCCTCAAAAATGATGAAAAACGGCGTGCTATAGTATGCCGTACGGTATGGGCTATAGCCCATGTTCAAAAATGATGAAAAACGAGTTTATTTTTTTTTCCAAAATTTCAAAAAACGATGGGCTATAACCCATGTTTTTTTTTTTTTCATTTTTTTCAAATCCTCAAAAATGATGAAAAACGGCGTGCTATAGTATGCCGTACGGTATGGGCTATAGCCCATGTTCAAAAATGATGAAAAACGAGGTTATTTTTTTTTCCAAAATTTCAAAAAACGATGGGCTATAACCCATGTTTTTTTTTTTTCCTTTTTTTTCAAATCCTCAAAAACGATGAAAAACGGCGTGCTATAGTATGCCGTATGGTATGGGCTATAGCCCATGTTCAAAAATGATGAAAAACGAGTTCTTTTTTTTTTTTCAAAATTTCAAAAAACGATGGGCTATAACCCATGTTTTTTCTTTTTTTTCATTTTTTTCAAATCCTCAAAAATGATGAAAAACGGCGTGCTATAGTATGCCGTACGGTATGGGCTATAGCCCATGTTCAAAAATGATGAAAAACGAGTTTATTTTTTTTTCCAAAATTTCAAAAAACGATGGGCTATAACCCATGTTTTTTTTTTTTTCATTTTTTTCAAATCCTCAAAAACGATGAAAAACGGCGTGCTATAGTATGCCGTATGGTATGGGCTATAGCCCATGTTCAAAAATGATGAAAAATGAGTTTTTTTTTTTTTTTTTTAATTTCAAAAAACGATGGGCTATAACCCATGTTTTTTCTTTTTTTTCATTTTTTTCAAATCCTCAAAAATGATGAAAAACGGCGTGCTATAGTATGCCGTACGGTATGGGCTATAGCCCATGTTCAAAAATGATGAAAAACGGGGTAATTTTTTTTTCCAAAATTTCAAAAAACGATGGGCTATAACCCATGTTTTTTTTTTTTTCATTTTTTTCAAATCCTCAAAAATGATGAAAAACGGCGTGCTATAGTATGCCGTACGGTATGGGCTATAGCCCATGTTCAAAAATGATGAAAAACTAGGTTATTTTTTTTCCAAAATTTCAAAAAACGATGGGCTATAACCCATGTTTTTTTTTTTTCCTTTTTTTTCAAATCCTCAAAAACGATGAAAAACGGCGTGCTATAGTATGCCGTATGGTATGGGCTATAGCCCATGTTCAAAAATGATGAAAAACGAGTTTTTTTTTTTTTTTCAAAATTTCAAAAAACGATGGGCTATAACCCATGTTTTTTCATTTTTTCCATTTTTTTCAAATCCTCAAAAATGATGAAAAACGGCGTGCTATAGTATGCCGTACGGTATGGGCTATAGCCCATGTTCAAAAATGATGAAAAACGAGTTTATCTTTTTTTTCCAAAATTTCAAAAAACGATGGGCTATAACCCATGTTTTTTTTTTTTTCATTTTTTTCAAATCCTCAAAAACGATGAAAAACGGCGTGCTATAGTATGCCGTATGGTATGGGCTATAGCCCATGTTCAAAAATGATGAAAAACGAGTTTTTTTTTTTTTTTTAATTTCAAAAAACGATGGGCTATAACCCATGTTTTTTCTTTTTTTTCATTTTTTTCAAATCCTCAAAAATGATGAAAAACGGCGTGCTATAGTATGCCGTACGGTATGGGCTATAGCCCATGTTCAAAAATGATGAAAAACGGGGTAATTTTTTTTTCCTAAATTTCAAAAAACGATGGGCTATAACCCATGTTTTTTTTTTTTTTCATTTTTTTCAAATCCTCAAAAATGATGAAAAACGGCGTGCTATAGTATGCCGTACGGTATGGGCTATAGCCCATGTTCAAAAATGATGAAAAACTAGGTTATTTTTTTTTCCAAAATTTCAAAAAACGATGGGCTATAACCCATGTTTTTTTTTTTTCCTTTTTTTTCAAATCCTCAAAAACGATGAAAAACGGCGTGCTATAGTATGCCGTATGGTATGGGCTATAGCCCATGTTCAAAAATGATGAAAAACGAGTTTTTTTTTTTTTTTCAAAATTTCAAAAAACGATGGGCTATAACCCATGTTTTTTCATTTTTTCCATTTTTTTCAAATCCTCAAAAATGATGAAAAACGGCGTGCTATAGTATGCCGTACGGTATGGGCTATAGCCCATGTTCAAAAATGATGAAAAACGAGGTTATTTTTTTTTCCAAAATTTCAAAAAACGATGGGCTATAACCCATGTTTTTTTTTTTTTCATTTTTTTCAAATCCTCAAAAACGATGAAAAACGGCGTGCTATAGTATGCCGTACGGTATGGGCTATAGCCCATGTTCAAAAATGATGAAAAACGAGGTTATTTTTTTTTTCAAAATTTCAAAAAACGATGGGCTATAACCCATGTTTTTTTTTTTCCCTTTTTTTTTCAAATCCTCAAAAACGATGAAAAACGGCGTGCTATAGTATGCCGTACGGTATGGGCTATAGCCCATGTTCAAAAATGATGAAAAACGAGGTTATTTTTTTTTTCAAAATTTCAAAAAACGATGGGCTATAACCCATGTTTTTTTTTTTTCCTTTTTTTTCAAATCCTCAAAAACGATCAAAAACGGCGTGCTATAGTATGCCGTATGGTATGGGCTATAGCCCATGTTCAAAAATGATGAAAAACGAGTTTTTTTTTTTTTTTTTTAATTTCAAAAAACGATGGGCTATAACCCATGTTTTTTCTTTTTTTTCATTTTTTTCAAATCCTCAAAAAGGATGAAAAACGGCGTGCTATAGTATGCCATACGGTATGGGCTATATAGCCCATGTTCAAAAATGATGAAAAACGAGGTTAATTGCAATTCCTCCGCAACACTCCGCAATTTGCTAACGGCCGGTAGTCACAGAATACAAAACTCTGATGCTGGCATTCAAAGCAGTGTTGCGGAGGATTTTTTTTTCTCAAAATTTCAAAAAACGATGGGCTATAACCCATGTTTTTTTTTTTCCCTTTTTTTTCAAATCCTCAAAAACGATGAAAAACGGCGTGCTATAGTATGCCGTATGGTATGGGCTATAGCCCATGTTCAAAAATGATGAAAAACGAGTTTTTTTTTTTCTTTTTCAAAATTTCAAAAAACGATGGGCTATAACCCATGTTTTTTCTTTTTTTTCAAATCCTCAAAAATGATGAAAAACGGCGTGCTATAGTATGCCGTACGGTATGGGCTATAGCCCATGTTCAAAAATGATGAAAAACGAGTTTATTTATTTTTCCAAAATTTCAAAAAACGATGGGCTATAACCCATGTTTTTTTTTTTTTCATTTTTTTCAAATCCTCAAAAATGATGAAAAACGGCGTGCTATAGTATGCCGTACGGTATGGGCTATAGCCCATGTTCAAAAATGATGAAAAACGAGGTTATTTTTTTTTCCAAAATTTCAAAAAACGATGGGCTATAACCCATGTTTTTTTTTTTTTCATTTTTTTCAAATCCTCAAAAATGATGAAAAACGGCGTGCTATAGTATGCCGTACGGTATGGGCTATAGCCCATGTTCAAAAATGATGAAAAACGAGGTTATTTTTTTTTCCAAAATTTCAAAAAACGATGGGCTATAACCCATGTTTTTTCATTTTTTTCATTTTTTTCAAATCCTCAAAAATGAGGAAAAACGGCGTGCTATAGTATGCCGTACGGTATGGGCTATAGCCCATGTTCAAAAATGATGAAAAACGAGTTTTTTTTTTTTTCCAAAATTTCAAAAAACGATGGGCTATAACCCATGTTTTTTTTTTTTTCATTTTTTTCAAATCCTCAAAAATGATGAAAAACGGCGTGCTATAGTATGCCGTACGGTATGGGCTATAGCCCATGTTCAAAAATGATGAAAAACGAGGTTATTTATTTTTCCAAAATTTCAAAAAACGATGGGCTATAACCCATGTTTTTTTTTTTTCCTTTTTTTTCAAATCCTCAAAAACGATGAAAAACGGCGTGCTATAGTATGCCGTATGGTATGGGCTATAGCCCATGTTCAAAAATGATGAAAAACGAGTTTTTTTTTTTTTTTTTTAATTTCAAAAAACGATGGGCTATAACCCATGTTTTTTCATTTTTTTCATTTTTTTCAAATCCTCAAAAATGATGAAAAACGGCGTGCTATAGTATGCCGTACGGTATGGGCTATAGCCCATGTTCAAAAATGATGAAAAACAAGTTTATTTTTTTTTCCAAAATTTAAAAAAACGATGGGCTATAACCCATGTTTTCTTTTTTTTCATTTTTTTCAAATCCTCAAAAATGATGAAAAACGGCGTGCTATAGTATGCCGTACGGTATGGGCTATAGCCCATGTTCAAAAATGATGAAAAACGAGGTTATTTTTTTTTCAAAATTTCAAAAAACGATGGGCTATAACCCATGTGTTTTTTTTTTCCTTTTTTTTCAAATCCTCAAAAACGATGAAAAACGGCGTGCTATAGTATGCCGTATGGTATGGGCTATAGCCCATGTTCAAAAATGATGAAAAACGAGTTTTTTTTTTTTTTTCAAAATTTCAAAAAACGATGGGCTATAACCCATGTTTTTTCATTTTTTTTCATTTTTTTCAAATCCTCAAAAATGATGAAAAACGGCGTGCTATAGTATGCCGTACGGTATGGGCTATAGCCCATGTTCAAAAATGATGAAAAACGAGTTTATTTTTTTTTCCAAAATTTCAAAAAACGATGGGCTATAACCCATGTTTTTTTTTTTTTCATTTTTTTCAAATCCTCAAAAATGATGAAAAACGGCGTGCTATAGTATGCCGTACGGTATGGGCTATAGCCCATGTTCAAAAATGATGAAAAACGAGGTTATTTTTTTTTCCAAAATTTCAAAAAACGATGGGCTATAACCCATGTTTTTTTTTTTTCCTTTTTTTTCAAATCCTCAAAAACGATGAAAAACGGCGTGCTATAGTATGCCGTATGGTATGGGCTATAGCCCATGTTCAAAAATGATGAAAAACGAGTTCTTTTTTTTTTTTCAAAATTTCAAAAAACGATGGGCTATAACCCATGTTTTTTCTTTTTTTTCATTTTTTTCAAATCCTCAAAAATGATGAAAAACGGCGTGCTATAGTATGCCGTACGGTATGGGCTATAGCCCATGTTCAAAAATGATGAAAAACGAGTTTATTTTTTTTTCCAAAATTTCAAAAAACGATGGGCTATAACCCATGTTTTTTTTTTTTTCATTTTTTTCAAATCCTCAAAAACGATGAAAAACGGCGTGCTATAGTATGCCGTATGGTATGGGCTATAGCCCATGTTCAAAAATGATGAAAAATGAGTTTTTTTTTTTTTTTTTTAATTTCAAAAAACGATGGGCTATAACCCATGTTTTTTCTTTTTTTTCATTTTTTTCAAATCCTCAAAAATGATGAAAAACGGCGTGCTATAGTATGCCGTACGGTATGGGCTATAGCCCATGTTCAAAAATGATGAAAAACGGGGTAATTTTTTTTTCCAAAATTTCAAAAAACGATGGGCTATAACCCATGTTTTTTTTTTTTTCATTTTTTTCAAATCCTCAAAAATGATGAAAAACGGCGTGCTATAGTATGCCGTACGGTATGGGCTATAGCCCATGTTCAAAAATGATGAAAAACTAGGTTATTTTTTTTCCAAAATTTCAAAAAACGATGGGCTATAACCCATGTTTTTTTTTTTTCCTTTTTTTTCAAATCCTCAAAAACGATGAAAAACGGCGTGCTATAGTATGCCGTATGGTATGGGCTATAGCCCATGTTCAAAAATGATGAAAAACGAGTTTTTTTTTTTTTTTCAAAATTTCAAAAAACGATGGGCTATAACCCATGTTTTTTCATTTTTTCCATTTTTTTCAAATCCTCAAAAATGATGAAAAACGGCGTGCTATAGTATGCCGTACGGTATGGGCTATAGCCCATGTTCAAAAATGATGAAAAACGAGTTTATCTTTTTTTTCCAAAATTTCAAAAAACGATGGGCTATAACCCATGTTTTTTTTTTTTTCATTTTTTTCAAATCCTCAAAAACGATGAAAAACGGCGTGCTATAGTATGCCGTATGGTATGGGCTATAGCCCATGTTCAAAAATGATGAAAAACGAGTTTTTTTTTTTTTTTTTAATTTCAAAAAACGATGGGCTATAACCCATGTTTTTTCTTTTTTTTCATTTTTTTCAAATCCTCAAAAATGATGAAAAACGGCGTGCTATAGTATGCCGTACGGTATGGGCTATAGCCCATGTTCAAAAATGATGAAAAACGGGGTAATTTTTTTTTCCTAAATTTCAAAAAACGATGGGCTATAACCCATGTTTTTTTTTTTTTTCATTTTTTTCAAATCCTCAAAAATGATGAAAAACGGCGTGCTATAGTATGCCGTACGGTATGGGCTATAGCCCATGTTCAAAAATGATGAAAAACTAGGTTATTTTTTTTTCCAAAATTTCAAAAAACGATGGGCTATAACCCATGTTTTTTTTTTTCCTTTTTTTTCAAATCCTCAAAAACGATGAAAAACGGCGTGCTATAGTATGCCGTATGGTATGGGCTATAGCCCATGTTCAAAAATGATGAAAAACGAGTTTTTTTTTTTTTTTCAAAATTTCAAAAAACGATGGGCTATAACCCATGTTTTTTCATTTTTTCCATTTTTTTCAAATCCTCAAAAATGATGAAAAACGGCGTGCTATAGTATGCCGTACGGTATGGGCTATAGCCCATGTTCAAAAATGATGAAAAACGAGGTTATTTTTTTTTCCAAAATTTCAAAAAACGATGGGCTATAACCCATGTTTTTTTTTTTTTCATTTTTTTCAAATCCTCAAAAACGATGAAAAACGGCGTGCTATAGTATGCCGTACGGTATGGGCTATAGCCCATGTTCAAAAATGATGAAAAACGAGGTTATTTTTTTTTTCAAAATTTCAAAAAACGATGGGCTATAACCCATGTTTTTTTTTTTCCCTTTTTTTTTCAAATCCTCAAAAACGATGAAAAACGGCGTGCTATAGTATGCCGTACGGTATGGGCTATAGCCCATGTTCAAAAATGATGAAAAACGAGGTTATTTTTTTTTTCAAAATTTCAAAAAACGATGGGCTATAACCCATGTTTTTTTTTTTTCCTTTTTTTTCAAATCCTCAAAAACGATCAAAAACGGCGTGCTATAGTATGCCGTATGGTATGGGCTATAGCCCATGTTCAAAAATGATGAAAAACGAGTTTTTTTTTTTTTTTTTTAATTTCAAAAAACGATGGGCTATAACCCATGTTTTTTCTTTTTTTTCATTTTTTTCAAATCCTCAAAAATGATGAAAAACGGCGTGCTATAGTATGCCGTACGGTATGGGCTATAGCCCATGTTCAAAAATGATGAAAAACGAGGTAATTTTTTTTCTCCAAAATTTCAAAAAACGATGGGCTATAACCCATGTTTTTTTTTTTTTCATTTTTTTCAAATCCTCAAAAATGATGAAAAACGGCGTGCTATAGTATGCCGTACGGTATGGGCTATAGCCCATGTTCAAAAATGATGAAAAACTAGGTTATTTTTTTCCCCAAAATTTCAAAAAACGATGGGCTATAACCCATGTTTTTTTTTTTTTCATTTTTTTCAAATCCTCAAAAACGATGAAAAACGGCGTGCTATAGTATGCCGTACGGTATGGGCTATAGCCCATGTTCAAAAATGATGAAAAACGAGGTTATTTTTTTTTTCAAAATTTCAAAAAACGATGGGCTATAACCCATGTTTTTTTTTTTCCCTTTTTTTTTCAAATCCTCAAAAACGATGAAAAACGGCGTGCTATAGTATGCCGTACGGTATGGGCTATAGCCCATGTTCAAAAATGATGAAAAACGAGGTTATTTTTTTTTTCAAAATTTCAAAAAACGATGGGCTATAACCCATGTTTTTTTTTTTTCCTTTTTTTTCAAATCCTCAAAAACGATCAAAAACGGCGTGCTATAGTATGCCGTATGGTATGGGCTATAGCCCATGTTCAAAAATGATGAAAAACGAGTTTTTTTTTTTTTTTTCAAAATTTCAAAAAACGATGGGCTATAACCCATGTTTTTTCTTTTTTTTCATTTTTTTCAAATCCTCAAAAATGATGAAAAACGGCGTGCTATAGTATGCCGTACGGTATGGGCTATAGCCCATGTTCAAAAATGATGAAAAACGAGGTTATTTTTTTTTTCAAAATTTCAAAAAACGATGGGCTATAACCCATGTTTTTTTTTTTTTCATTTTTTTCAAATCCTCAAAAACGATGAAAAACGGCGTGCTATAGTATGCCGTATGGTATGGGCTATAGCCCATGTTCAAAAATGATGAAAAACGAGTTTTTTTTTTTTTTTTTTAATTTCAAAAAACGATGGGCTATAACCCATGTTTTTTCTTTTTTTTCATTTTTTTCAAATCCTCAAAAATGATGAAAAACGGCGTGCTATAGTATGCCGTACGGTATGGGCTATAGCCCATGTTCAAAAATGATGAAAAACTAGGTTATTTTTTTTCCCAAAATTTCAAAAAACGATGGGCTATAACCCATGTTTTTTTTTTTTCCTTTTTTTTCAAATCCTCAAAAACGATGAAAAACGGCGTGCTATAGTATGCCGTATGGTATGGGCTATAGCCCATGTTCAAAAATGATGAAAAACGAGTTTTTTTTTTTTTTTTTCAAAATTTCAAAAAACGATGGGCTATAACCCATGTTTTTTCATTTTTTTCATTTTTTTCAAATCCTCAAAAATGATGAAAAACGGCGTGCTATAGTATGCCGTACGGTATGGGCTATAGCCCATGTTCAAAAATGATGAAAAACGAGGTTATTTTCTTTTTCAAAATTTCAAAAAACGATGGGCTATAACCCATGTTTTTTTTTTTTTCATTTTTTTTAAATCCTCAAAAACAATGAAAAACGGCGTGCTATAGTATGCCGTATGGTATGGGCTATAGCCCATGTTCAAAAATGATGAAAAACGAGTTTTTTTTTTCTTTCAAAATTTCAAAAAACGATGGGCTATAACCCATGTTTTTTCATTTTTTTCATTTTTTTCAAATCCTCAAAAATGATGAAAAACGGCGTGCTATAGTATGCCGTACGGTATGGGCTATAGCCCATGTTCAAAAATGATGAAAAACGAGGTTATTTTTTTTTCCAAAATTTCAAAAAACGATGGGCTATAACCCATGTTTTTTTTTTTTTCATTTTTTTCAAATCCTCAAAAATGATGAAAAACGGCGTGCTATAGTATGCCGTACGGTATGGGCTATAGCCCATGTTCAAAAATGATGAAAAACGAGGTTATTTTTTTTTCCAAAATTTCAAAAAACGATGGGCTATAACCCATGTTTTTTTTTTTCCTTTTTTTTCAAATCCTCAAAAACGATGAAAAACGGCGTGCTATAGTATGCCGTATGGTATGGGCTATAGCCCATGTTCAAAAATGATGAAAAACGAGTTTTTTTTTTTTTTCAAAATTTCAAAAAACGATGGGCTATAACCCATGTTTTTTCTTTTTTTTCTTTTTTTTCAAATCCTCAAAAATGATGAAAAACGGCGTGCTATAGTATGCCGTACGGTATGGGCTATAGCCCATGTTCAAAAATGATGAAAAACGAGGTTATTTTTTTTCTCCAAAATTTCAAAAAACGATGGGCTATAACCCATGTTTTTTTTTTTTTTTCATTTTTTTCAAATCCTCAAAAATGATGAAAAACGGCGTGCTATAGTATGCCGTACGGTATGGGCTATAGCCCATGTTCAAAAATGATGAAAAACGAGTTTTCTTTTTTTTTTCAAAGTTTCAAAAAACGATGGGCTATAACCCATGTTTTTTTTGTTTTTTTTCATATCCTCAAAACAGACGTCTAAAACACGTCTATTTTTAGACTTGTTTTAGACGTTTATAAACAGAACTGTCCATCTAAATTCTAAACGGATGGTTAAATATAAGTTCCCGATTGTACCTCACATGCCAGTGTGGCACCGTAGATAAACCTGGGGTTTATAAGCAGAACATTCCGGGTTCAATTCTCCTGAAGAACATTTTCACTGTCCATCTAAATTCTAAACGGCTGGTTAAATATAAGTTCCCGATTGTACCTTACATGCCGATGTGGCTCAAAAGATAAATCTGAGGTTCATAATCCAAAGGTTACTGGTTCAAAACTAATACTCAACCAATGCTGCAGTAACTTGAACTTTTCAAGGCTAGAATAAAAAATAAAAACTCATAAGCACCAGGAGACATCTGCTGATTGCCCCAAGGTGCCTTAGCTCAATGGTGTGGTGTGCTTGATCGGTAGCCTCTGCTACCACCTGCCTGCAGGTTCAAGTCCCATGCAAGGTACTAGTGAGGACCATCGGGAGACGGTGCTCTCTCCCCCTGTTTCCTGAAAAGTAGCAGTTGGGGGTTATGTTTGAAAGAACCCTGTCCACCTAAAATTTTACAGATAAGAATTAGGTCAAATGTTTAAAAATAAAATAGCAATTTGGCCCATCATCTGACAGAAAGAATAGTCTGTGTATTTGCATACTGGGCCAAAACTTGGTTGGAAAGTCCCTCTTTTATGTCTGGCTTCCAGGCCAGTTGGAAAAGGGCAAACAGAGATGTGGTAAGAGTATGTTAAATTGGACATTTTCATGGTAAAAGGTTAGCTGGACAGGGTTCTTTCAGACATAAGCCCCAACCGTTACATCTCAGGAAACAGGGGGAGAGAGCACCCTCTCCCGATGGTCCTCCAGCACCTTGATGTCATGACATGGGACTTGAACCTGCCAACTGCCTGTAGCAGAGGCAACGGGTCAAGCGCTCCACACCATTACGCCAAGGCACCTTTGGGCATTCAGCAGATGTCTCCTGGTGCTTTTGAGTTTTTATTTTTCATTCAAGCCTTGAAAAGTTCAAATTACTGCAGCATTGAGCTGTAGGAGGAACAGGACTTGAACATGGAATGTCTATACTGAAAGCCAGATGATTAGACCATTGCACCATCAGTCAGACACTCTCAGGCAAAGTCTCCTGGTCATTTTGAAGTGATCTTTTGTTCGTTAGCCTTCAGTTAGTAAAGTTTAAATAACACAGAATCATATTAATCAGATGTTTCTTAGCGCTGTTGAGGTCTTCTTTTATATGATAGTGTAACAGCCGGGAATCGAACCCTGGTCTCCCACGTGGAAAGCCAACATCTTAACCACTACGACAATTAGAGTTTTGAGGTAATCAGGCTGAGGCTGTGAGCCACTGCTAGAATAGCAGTAAATGAAGCTCAATAACTAGCATTAAACTTTAGGAAGAGTGGGATTTGAAAATGAACTCTCTGTGCGGAATAACCCCTACTACACCATCACTCAGTAACATCTGCCTCTTTGTACTGTTGAAGCGATCTTTTGTATGTTAGCCTTCAGATAGTAAAGTTGAAAGAATCAAGAGTTGAACATTGAATCACGTTCATCAGAGTGTAACACCCAGGAATCGAACACAGGTCACCTGCACTGAAGGACAACATCTTAACCACTAAGCCAAAGCAACTGCCTATGGCTCAGGGGAGATATGAGACTTTTGAGGTCATCAGGCTGAGGCTGTGAGCCACTGCTATACAATAAAAAAAATCAAAAAACGATGGGCTATAACCCATGTTTTGTTTTTTTTTCTTCATTTTTTTCAAATCCTCAAAAAGGATGAAAAACGGCGTGCTATAGTATGCCATACGGTATGGGCTATATAGCCCATGTTCAAAAATGATGAAAAACGAGGTTAATTGCAATTCCTCCGCAACACTCCGCAATTTGCTAACGGCCGGTAGTCACAGAATACAAAACTCTGATGCTGGCATTCAAAGCAGTGTTGCGGAGGATGCGGAGGAATTGCGGAGTGTTGCGGAGGATTTTTTTTTCTCAAAATTTCAAAAAACGATGGGCTATAACCCATGTTTTTTTTTTCCCTTTTTTTTCAAATCCTCAAAAACGATGAAAAACGGCTTGCTATAGTATGCCGTATGGTATGGGCTATAGCCCATGTTCAAAAATGATGAAAAACGAGTTTTTTTTTTTTTTTTCAAAATTTCAAAAAACGATGGGCTATAACCCATGTTTTTTCTTTTTTTTCTTTTTTTTCAAATCCTCAAAAATGATGAAAAACGGCGTGCTATAGTATGCCGTACGGTATGGGCTATAGCCCATGTTCAAAAATGATGAAAAACGAGTTTATTTTTTTTTCCAAAATTTCAAAAAACGATGGGCTATAACCCATGTTTTTTTTTTTTTCATTTTTTTCAAATCCTCAAAAATGATGAAAAACGGCGTGCTATAGTATGCCGTACGGTATGGGCTATAGCCCATGTTCAAAAATGATGAAAAACGAGGTTATTTTTTTTTCCAAAATTTCAAAAAACGATGGGCTATAACCCATGTTTTTTTTTTTTTCATTTTTTTCAAATCCTCAAAAATGATGAAAAACGGCGTGCTATAGTATGCCGTACGGTATGGGCTATAGCCCATGTTCAAAAATGATGAAAAACGAGGTTATTTTTTTTTCCAAAATTTCAAAAAACGATGGGCTATAACCCATGTTTTTTCATTTTTTTCATTTTTTTCAAATCCTCAAAAATGATGAAAAACGGCGTGCTATAGTATGCCGTACGGTATGGGCTATAGCCCATGTTCAAAAATGATGAAAAACGAGTTTTTTTTTTTTTCCAAAATTTCAAAAAACGATGGGCTATAACCCATGTTTTTTTTTTTTTCATTTTTTTCAAATCCTCAAAAATGATGAAAAACGGCGTGCTATAGTATGCCGTACGGTATGGGCTATAGCCCATGTTAAAAAATGATGAAAAACGAGGTTATTTTTTTTTCCAAATTTTCAAAAAACGATGGGCTATAACCCATGTTTTTTTTTTTTTCATTTTTTTCAAATCCTCAAAAATGATGAAAAACGGCGTGCTATAGTATGCCGTACGGTATGGGCTATAGCCCATGTTCAAAAATGATGAAAAACGAGGTTATTTTTTTTTCAAATTTTCAAAAAACGATGGGCTATAACCCATGTTTTTTCATTTTTTTCATTTTTTTCAAATCCTCAAAAATGATGAAAAACGGCGTGCTATAGTATGCCGTACGGTATGGGCTATAGCCCATGTTCAAAAATGATGAAAAACGAGGTTATTTTTTTTTCCAAAATTTCAAAAAACGATGGGGTACGATTGTACCTTACATGCCGATGTGGCTCAAAAGATAAATCTGAGGTTCATAATCCAAAGGTTACTGGTTCAAAACTAATACTCAACCAATGCTGCAGTAACTTGAACTTTTCAAGGCTAGAATAAAAAATAAAAACTCATAAGCACCAGGAGACATCTGCTGATTGCCCCAAGGTGCCTTAGCTCAATGGTGTGGTGTGCTTGATCGGTAGCCTCTGCTACCACCTGCCTGCAGGTTCAAGTCCCATGCAAGGTACTAGTGAGGACCATCGGGAGACGGTGCTCTCTCCCCCTGTTTCCTGAAAAGTAGCAGTTGGGGGTTATGTTTGAAAGAACCCTGTCCACCTAAAATTTTACAGATAAGAATTAGGTCAAATGTTTAAAAATAAAATAGCAATTTGGCCCATCATCTGACAGAAAGAATAGTCTGTGTATTTGCATACTGGGCCAAAACTTGGTTGGAAAGTCCCTCTTTTATGTCTGGCTTCCAGGCCAGTTGGAAAAGGGCAAACAGAGATGTGGTAAGAGTATGTTAAATTGGACATTTTCATGGTAAAAGGTTAGCTGGACAGGGTTCTTTCAGACATAAGCCCCAACCGTTACATCTCAGGAAACAGGGGGAGAGAGCACCCTCTCCCGATGGTCCTCCAGCACCTTGATGTCATGACATGGGACTTGAACCTGCCAACTGCCTGTAGCAGAGGCAACGGGTCAAGCGCTCCACACCATTACGCCAAGGCACCTTTGGGCATTCAGCAGATGTCTCCTGGTGCTTTTGAGTTTTTATTTTTCATTCAAGCCTTGAAAAGTTCAAATTACTGCAGCATTGAGCTGTAGGAGGAACAGGACTTGAACATGGAATGTCTATACTGAAAGCCAGATGATTAGACCATTGCACCATCAGTCAGACACTCTCAGGCAAAGTCTCCTGGTCATTTTGAAGTGATCTTTTGTTCGTTAGCCTTCAGTTAGTAAAGTTTAAATAACACAGAATCATATTAATCAGATGTTTCTTAGCGCTGTTGAGGTCTTCTTTTATATGATAGTGTAACAGCCGGGAATCGAACCCTGGTCTCCCACGTGGAAAGCCAACATCTTAACCACTACGACAATTAGAGTTTTGAGGTAATCAGGCTGAGGCTGTGAGCCACTGCTAGAATAGCAGTAAATGAAGCTCAATAACTAGCATTAAACTTTAGGAAGAGTGGGATTTGAAAATGAACTCTCTGTGCGGAATAACCCCTACTACACCATCACTCAGTAACATCTGCCTCTTTGTACTGTTGAAGCGATCTTTTGTATGTTAGCCTTCAGATAGTAAAGTTGAAAGAATCAAGAGTTGAACATTGAATCACGTTCATCAGAGTGTAACACCCAGGAATCGAACACAGGTCACCTGCACTGAAGGACAACATCTTAACCACTAAGCCAAAGCAACTGCCTATGGCTCAGGGGAGATATGAGACTTTTGAGGTCATCAGGCTGAGGCTGTGAGCCACTGCTATACAATAAAAAAAATCAAAAAACGATGGGCTATAACCCATGTTTTGTTTTTTTTTCTTCATTTTTTTCAAATCCTCAAAAAGGATGAAAAACGGCGTGCTATAGTATGCCATACGGTATGGGCTATATAGCCCATGTTCAAAAATGATGAAAAACGAGGTTAATTGCAATTCCTCCGCAACACTCCGCAATTTGCTAACGGCCGGTAGTCACAGAATACAAAACTCTGATGCTGGCATTCAAAGCAGTGTTGCGGAGGATGCGGAGGAATTGCGGAGTGTTGCGGAGGATTTTTTTTTCTCAAAATTTCAAAAAACGATGGGCTATAACCCATGTTTTTTTTTCCCCTTTTTTTTCAAATCCTCAAAAACGATGAAAAACGGCTTGCTATAGTATGCCGTATGGTATGGGCTATAGCCCATGTTCAAAAATGATGAAAAACGAGTTTTTTTTTTTTTTTTTCAAAATTTCAAAAAACGATGGGCTATAACCCATGTTTTTTCTTTTTTTTCTTTTTTTTCAAATCCTCAAAAATGATGAAAAACGGCGTGCTATAGTATGCCGTACGGTATGGGCTATAGCCCATGTTCAAAAATGATGAAAAACGAGTTTATTTTTTTTTCCAAAATTTCAAAAAACGATGGGCTATAACCCATGTTTTTTTTTTTTTCATTTTTTTCAAATCCTCAAAAATGATGAAAAACGGCGTGCTATAGTATGCCGTACGGTATGGGCTATAGCCCATGTTCAAAAATGATGAAAAACGAGGTTATTTTTTTTTCCAAAATTTCAAAAAACGATGGGCTATAACCCATGTTTTTTTTTTTTTCATTTTTTTCAAATCCTCAAAAATGATGAAAAACGGCGTGCTATAGTATGCCGTACGGTATGGGCTATAGCCCATGTTCAAAAATGATGAAAAACGAGGTTATTTTTTTTTCCAAAATTTCAAAAAACGATGGGCTATAACCCATGTTTTTTCATTTTTTTCATTTTTTTCAAATCCTCAAAAATGATGAAAAACGGCGTGCTATAGTATGCCGTACGGTATGGGCTATAGCCCATGTTCAAAAATGATGAAAAACGAGTTTTTTTTTTTTTCCAAAATTTCAAAAAACGATGGGCTATAACCCATGTTTTTTTTTTTTTCATTTTTTTCAAATCCTCAAAAATGATGAAAAACGGCGTGCTATAGTATGCCGTACGGTATGGGCTATAGCCCATGTTAAAAAATGATGAAAAACGAGGTTATTTTTTTTTCCAAATTTTCAAAAAACGATGGGCTATAACCCATGTTTTTTTTTTTTTCATTTTTTTCAAATCCTCAAAAATGATGAAAAACGGCGTGCTATAGTATGCCGTACGGTATGGGCTATAGCCCATGTTCAAAAATGATGAAAAACGAGGTTATTTTTTTTTCAAATTTTCAAAAAACGATGGGCTATAACCCATGTTTTTTCATTTTTTTCATTTTTTTCAAATCCTCAAAAATGATGAAAAACGGCGTGCTATAGTATGCCGTACGGTATGGGCTATAGCCCATGTTCAAAAATGATGAAAAACGAGGTTATTTTTTTTTCCAAAATTTCAAAAAACGATGGGCTATGACCCATGTTTTTTTTTTTTCCTTTTTTTTCAAATCCTCAAAAACGATGAAAAACGGCGTGCTATAGTATGCCGTATGGTATGGGCTATAGCCCATGTTCAAAAATGATGAAAAACGAGTTTTTTTTTTTTTTTCAAAATTTCAAAAAACGATGGGCTATAACCCATGTTTTTTCATTTTTTTCATTTTTTTCAAATCCTCAAAAATGATGAAAAACGGCGTGCTATAGTATGCCGTACGGTATGGGCTATAGCCCATGTTCAAAAATGATGAAAAACGAGTTTATTTTTTTTTCCAAAATTTCAAAAAACGATGGGCTATAACCCATGTTTTTTTTTTTTTCATTTTTTTCAAATCCTCAAAAATGATGAAAAACGGCGTGCTATAGTATGCCGTACGGTATGGGCTATAGCCCATGTTCAAAAATGATGAAAAACGAGGTTATTCTTTTTTCCAAAATTTCAAAAAACGATGGGCTATAACCCATGTTTTTTTTTTTTCCTTTTTTTTCAAATCCTCAAAAACGATGAAAAACGGCGTGCTATAGTATGCCGTATGGTATGGGCTATAGCCCATGTTCAAAAATGATGAAAAACGAGTTTTTTTTTTTTTTTCAAAATTTCAAAAAACGATGGGCTATAACCCATGTTTTTTCATTTTTTTCATTTTTTTCATTTTTTTCAAATCCTCAAAAATGATGAAAAACGGCGTGCTATAGTATGCCGTACGGTATGGGCTATAGCCCATGTTCAAAAATGATGAAAAACGAGTTTATTTTTTTTTCCAAAATTTCAAAAAACGATGGGCTATAACCCATGTTTTTTTTTTTTTCATTTTTTTCAAATCCTCAAAAACGATGAAAAACGGCGTGCTATAGTATGCCGTATGGTATGGGCTATAGCCCATGTTCAAAAATGATGAAAAACGAGTTTTTTTTTTTTTTTTCAAAATTTCAAAAAACGATGGGCTATAACCCATGTTTTTTCTTTTTTTTCTTTTTTTTCAAATCCTCAAAAATGATGAAAAACGGCGTGCTATAGTATGCCGTACGGTATGGGCTATAGCCCATGTTCAAAAATGATGAAAAACGAGTTTTTTTTTTTTTCCAAAATTTCAAAAAACGATGGGCTATAACCCATGTTTTTTTTTTTTTCATTTTTTTCAAATCCTCAAAAATGATGAAAAACGGCGTGCTATAGTATGCCGTACGGTATGGGCTATAGCCCATGTTCAAAAATGATGAAAAACGAGGTTATTTTTTTTTCCAAAATTTCAAAAAACGATGGGCTATAACCCATGTTTTTTTTTTTTCCTTTTTTTTCAAATCCTCAAAAACGATGAAAAACGGCGTGCTATAGTATGCCGTATGGTATGGGCTATAGCCCATGTTCAAAAATGATGAAAAACGAGTTTTTTTTTTTTTTTTTTTTAATTTCAAAAAACGATGGGCTATAACCCATGTTTTTTCTTTTTTTTCATTTTGTTCAAATCCTCAAAAATGATGAAAAACGGCGTGCTATAGTATGCCGTACGGTATGGGCTATAGCCCATGTTCAAAAATGATGAAAAACGAGGTTATTTTTTTTTCCAAAATTTCAAAAAACGATGGGCTATAACCCATGTTTTTTTTTTTTCCTTTTTTTTCAAATCCTCAAAAACGATGAAAAACGGCGTGCTATAGTATGCCGTATGGTATGGGCTATAGCCCATGTTCAAAAATGATGAAAAACGAGTTTTTTTTTTTTTTTTTAATTTCAAAAAACGATGGGCTATAACCCATGTTTTTTCTTTTTTTTCATTTTGTTCAAATCCTCAAAAATGATGAAAAACGGCGTGCTATAGTATGCCGTACGGTATGGGCTATAGCCCATGTTCAAAAATGATGAAAAACGAGGTTATTTTTTTTTCCAAAATTTCAAAAAACGATGGGCTATAACCCATGTTTTTTTTTTTTCCTTTTTTTTCAAATCCTCAAAAACGATGAAAAACGGCGTGCTATAGTATGCCGTATGGTATGGGCTATAGCCCATGTTCAAAAATGATGAAAAACGAGTTTTTTTTTTTTTTTTTTTTAATTTAAAAAAACGATGGGCTATAACCCATGTTTTTTCTTTTTTTTCATTTTGTTCAAATCCTCAAAAATGATGAAAAACGGCGTGCTATAGTATGCCGTACGGTATGGGCTATAGCCCATGTTCAAAAATGATGAAAAACGAGGTTATTTTTTTTTCCAAAATTTCAAAAAACGATGGGCTATAACCCATGTTTTTTTTTTTTCCTTTTTTTTCAAATCCTCAAAAACGATGAAAAACGGCGTGCTATAGTATGCCGTATGGTATGGGCTATAGCCCATGTTCAAAAATGATGAAAAACGAGTTTTTTTTTTTTTTTTTTAATTTCAAAAAACGATGGGCTATAACCCATGTTTTTTCTTTTTTTTCATTTTGTTCAAATCCTCAAAAATGATGAAAAACGGCGTGCTATAGTATGCCGTACGGTATGGGCTATAGCCCATGTTCAAAAATGATGAAAAACGAGTTTATTTTTTTTTCCAAAATTTAAAAAAACGATGGGCTATAACCCATGTTTTTTTTTTTTTCATTTTTTTCAAATCCTCAAAAATGATGAAAAACGGCGTGCTATAGTATGCCGTACGGTATGGGCTATAGCCCATGTTCAAAAATGATGAAAAACGAGGTTATTTATTTTTCAAAATTTCAAAAAACGATGGGCTATAACCCATGTTTTTTCATTTTTTTCATTTTTTTCAAATCCTCAAAAATGATGAAAAACGGCGTGCTATAGTATGCCGTACGGTATGGGCTATAGCCCATGTTCAAAAATGATGAAAAACGAGTTTATTTTTTTTTCCAAAATTTCAAAAAACGATGGGCTATAACCCATGTTTTTTTTTTTTTCATTTTTTTCAAATCCTCAAAAATGATGAAAAACGGCGTGCTATAGTATGCCGTACGGTATGGGCTATAGCCCATGTTCAAAAATGATGAAAAACGAGGTTATTTTTTTTTCAAATTTTCAAAAAACGATGGGCTATAACCCATGTTTTTTCATTTTTTTCATTTTTTTCAAATCCTCAAAAATGATGAAAAACGGCGTGCTATAGTATGCCGTACGGTATGGGCTATAGCCCATGTTCAAAAATGATGAAAAACGAGGTTATTTTTTTTTCCAAAATTTCAAAAAACGATGGGCTATAACCCATGTTTTTTTTTTTCCTTTTTTTTCAAATCCTCAAAAACGATGAAAAACGGCGTGCTATAGTATGCCGTATGGTATGGGCTATAGCCCATGTTCAAAAATGATGAAAAACGAGTTTTTTTTTTTTTTTCAAAATTTCAAAAAACGATGGGCTATAACCCATGTTTTTTCATTTTTTTCATTTTTTTCAAATCCTCAAAAATGATGAAAAACGGCGTGCTATAGTATGCCGTACGGTATGGGCTATAGCCCATGTTCAAAAATGATGAAAAACGAGTTTATTTTTTTTTCCAAAATTTCAAAAAACGATGGGCTATAACCCATGTTTTTTTTTTTTTCATTTTTTTCAAATCCTCAAAAATGATGAAAAACGGCGTGCTATAGTATGCCGTACGGTATGGGCTATAGCCCATGTTCAAAAATGATGAAAAACGAGGTTATTTTTTTTTCCAAAATTTCAAAAAACGATGGGCTATAACCCATGTTTTTTTTTTTTCCTTTTTTTTCAAATCCTCAAAAACGATGAAAAACGGCGTGCTATAGTATGCCGTATGGTATGGGCTATAGCCCATGTTCAAAAATGATGAAAAACGAGTTTTTTTTTTTTTTTCAAAATTTCAAAAAACGATGGGCTATAACCCATGTTTTTTCATTTTTTTCATTTTTTTCATTTTTTTCAAATCCTCAAAAATGATGAAAAACGGCGTGCTATAGTATGCCGTACGGTATGGGCTATAGCCCATGTTCAAAAATGATGAAAAACGAGTTTATTTTTTTTTCCAAAATTTCAAAAAACGATGGGCTATAACCCATGTTTTTTTTTTTTTCATTTTTTTCAAATCCTCAAAAACGATGAAAAACGGCGTGCTATAGTATGCCGTATGGTATGGGCTATAGCCCATGTTCAAAAATGATGAAAAACGAGTTTTTTTTTTTTTTTTTTAATTTAAAAAAACGATGGGCTATAACCCATGTTTTTTCATTTTTTTCATTTTTTTCAAATCCTCAAAAATGATGAAAAACGGCGTGCTATAGTATGCCGTACGGTATGGGCTATAGCCCATGTTCAAAAATGATGAAAAACGGGGTAATTTTTTTTCCCAAAATTTCAAAAAACGATGGGCTATAACCCATGTTTTTTTTTTTTTCATTTTTTTCAAATCCTCAAAAATGATGAAAAACGGCGTGCTATAGTATGCCGTACGGTATGGGCTATAGCCCATGTTCAAAAATGATGAAAAACGAGTTTTTTTTTTTTTTTTCAAAATTTCAAAAAACGATGGGCTATAACCCATGTTTTTTCTTTTTTTTCTTTTTTTTCAAATCCTCAAAAATGATGAAAAACGGCGTGCTATAGTATGCCGTACGGTATGGGCTATAGCCCATGTTCAAAAATGATGAAAAACGAGTTTTTTTTTTTTTCCAAAATTTCAAAAAACGATGGGCTATAACCCATGTTTTTTTTTTTTCATTTTTTTCAAATCCTCAAAAATGATGAAAAACGGCGTGCTATAGTATGCCGTACGGTATGGGCTATAGCCCATGTTCAAAAATGATGAAAAACGAGGTTATTTTTTTTTCCAAAATTTCAAAAAACGATGGGCTATAACCCATGTTTTTTTTTTTCCTTTTTTTTCAAATCCTCAAAAACGATGAAAAACGGCGTGCCATAGTATGCCGTATGGTATGGGCTATAGCCCATGTTCAAAAATGATGAAAAACGAGTTTTTTTTTTTTTTTTTTAATTTCAAAAAACGATGGGCTATAACCCATGTTTTTTCTTTTTTTTCATTTTTTTCAAATCCTCAAAAATGATGAAAAACGGCGTGCTATAGTATGCCGTACGGTATGGGCTATAGCCCATGTTCAAAAATGATGAAAAACGAGTTTTTTTTTTTTTTTTCAAAATTTCAAAAAACGATGGGCTATAACCCATGTTTTTTCTTTTTTTTCTTTTTTTTCAAATCCTCAAAAATGATGAAAAACGGCGTGCTATAGTATGCCGTATGGTATGGGCTATAGCCCATGTTCAAAAATGATGAAAAACGAGTTTTTTTTTTTTTTTTTTAATTTCAAAAAACGATGGGCTATAACCCATGTTTTTTCTTTTTTTTCATTTTTTTCAAATCCTCAAAAATGATGAAAAACGGCGTGCTATAGTATGCCGTACGGTATGGGCTATAGCCCATGTTCAAAAATGATGAAAAACGAGTTTTTTTTTTTTTTTTCAAAATTTCAAAAAACGATGGGCTATAACCCATGTTTTTTCTTTTTTTTCTTTTTTTTCAAATCCTCAAAAATGATGAAAAACGGCGTGCTATAGTATGCCGTACGGTATGGGCTATAGCCCATGTTCAAAAATGATGAAAAACGAGTTTTTTTTTTTTTCCAAAATTTCAAAAAACGATGGGCTATAACCCATGTTTTTTTTTTTTTCATTTTTTTCAAATCCTCAAAAATGATGAAAAACGGCGTGCTATAGTATGCCGTACGGTATGGGCTATAGCCCATGTTCAAAAATGATGAAAAACGAGGTTATTTTTTTTTCCAAAATTTCAAAAAACGATGGGCTATAACCCATGTTTTTTTTTTTTCCTTTTTTTTCAAATCCTCAAAAACGATGAAAAACGGCGTGCTATAGTATGCCGTATGGCATGGGCTATAGCCCATGTTCAAAAATGATGAAAAACGAGTTTTTTTTTTTTTTTTTTAATTTCAAAAAACGATGGGCTATAACCCATGTTTTTTCTTTTTTTTCATTTTGTTCAAATCCTCAAAAATGATGAAAAACGGCGTGCTATAGTATGCCGTACGGTATGGGCTATAGCCCATGTTCAAAAATGATGAAAAACGAGGTTATTTTTTTTTCCAAAATTTCAAAAAACGATGGGCTATAACCCATGTTTTTTTTTTTTTCATTTTTTTCAAATCCTCAAAAATGATGAAAAACGGCGTGCTATAGTATGCCGTACGGTATGGGCTATAGCCCATGTTCAAAAATGATGAAAAACGAGGTTATTTTTTTTTCCAAAATTTCAAAAAACGATGGGCTATAACCCATGTTTTTTTTTTTTCCTTTTTTTTCAAATCCTCAAAAACGATGAAAAACGGCGTGCTATAGTATGCCGTATGGTATGGGCTATAGCCCATGTTCAAAAATGATGAAAAACGAGTTTTTTTTTTTTTTTTTTAATTTAAAAAAACGATGGGCTATAACCCATGTTTTTTCATTTTTTTCATTTTTTTCAAATCCTCAAAAATGATGAAAAACGGCGTGCTATAGTATGCCGTACGGTATGGGCTATAGCCCATGTTCAAAAATGATGAAAAACGAGGTTATTTTTTTTTCCAAAATTTCAAAAAACGATGGGCTATAACCCATGTTTTTTTTTTTTCCTTTTTTTTCAAATCCTCAAAAACGATGAAAAACGGCGTGCTATAGTATGCCGTATGGTATGGGCTATAGCCCATGTTCAAAAATGATGAAAAACGAGTTTTTTTTTTTTTTTTTTAATTTCAAAAAACGATGGGCTATAACCCATGTTTTTTCTTTTTTTTCATTTTGTTCAAATCCTCAAAAATGATGAAAAACGGCGTGCTATAGTATGCCGTACGGTATGGGCTATAGCCCATGTTCAAAAATGATGAAAAACGAGGTTATTTTTTTTTCCAAAATTTCAAAAAACGATGGGCTATAACCCATGTTTTTTTTTTTTTCATTTTTTTCAAATCCTCAAAAATGATGAAAAACGGCGTGCTATAGTATGCCGTACGGTATGGGCTATAGCCCATGTTCAAAAATGATGAAAAACGAGGTTATTTTTTTTCCCAAAATTTCAAAAAACGATGGGCTATAACCCATGTTTTTTTTTTTTCCTTTTTTTTCAAATCCTCAAAAACGATGAAAAATGGCGTGCTATAGTATGCCGTATGGTATGGGCTATAGCCAGTGTTGGGGAGTATTAAGCTACATGTAGCTGAGCTACGTAGCTGAGCTACATTTTGCTGTAGCTTGTGGTATTTTAGCTACATTCATATTTGTGTACCTCGTCAAGTAGCTCAGCTACCTTTTGGGTCATTTTTTGTAGCTTAGCTACTCAAGTTACAAGCTACAATTTTGGGCAATAACATGAAAGAAATATATTAATTTTGACCATTGGTTGCTGTGTTAATTCTTGTACTAGAACCCCCTTTGAAAAATCAAGGACTGTTCCTTTTTCTGATTGCTTTGAGGGCATATCAGCACTTGACAGCTGCCTCTAATTGGCCTCTGATTGGCCCTGGTATCACAGGGTGGGAGGGGTCTCCCAGAGGGGAGCAGGGTGGGAGGAGGGGTCTCCCAGAGGGGAGCAGGGTGAGGAGGGGTCTCCCAGAGGGGAGCAGGGGTCTCCCAGAGGGGAGCAGGGGTCTCCCAGAGGGGAGCAGGGTGAGGAGGGGTCTCCCAGAGGGGAGCAGGGTGGGAGGGGTCTCCCAGAGGGGAGCAGGCTGGGAGGGGTCTCCCAGAGGGGAGCAGGGTGGGAGGGGTCTCCCAGAGGGGAGCAGGGTGGGAGGGGTCTCCCAGAGGGGAGCAGGGGGAGGAGGGGTCTCCCAGAGGGGAGCAGGGGGAGGAGGGGTCTCCCCGAGGGGAGCAGGGTGGGAGGGGTCTCCCAGAGGGGAGGAGGGGTCTCCCGCATGTACATTCTCAATTTAACGCTGAAAAATAAAAAGTAGCTGAGCTACTTTGAGCTACTTTTTCCATGTAGCTGTAGCTTTACAAGCTACATCTCTCCAGGGGTAGCTATGTAGCTTGATCAAGCTACTGCCATGGTGAGCTACTTGTAGCTTTACAAGCTACGCTTTCAAAGTAACTTGCCCAACACTGGCTATAGCCCATGTTCAAAAATGATGAAAAACGAGTTTTTTTTTTTTTTTTTTAATTTCAAAAAACGATGGGCTATAACCCATGTTTTTTCTTTTTTTTCATTTTGTTCAAATCCTCAAAAATGATGAAAAACGGCGTGCTATAGTATGCCGTACGGTATGGGCTATAGCCCATGTTCAAAAATGATGAAAAACGAGGTTATTTTTTTTTCCAAAATTTCAAAAAACGATGGGCTATAACCCATGTTTTTTTTTTTTCCTTTTTTTTCAAATCCTCAAAAACGATGAAAAACGGCGTGCTATAGTATGCCGTATGGTATGGGCTATAGCCCATGTTCAAAAATGATGAAAAACGAGTTTATTTTTTTTTCCAAAATTTAAAAAAACGATGGGCTATAACCCATGTTTTTTTTTTTTTCATTTTTTTCAAATCCTCAAAAATGATGAAAAACGGCGTGCTATAGTATGCCGTACGGTATGGGCTATAGCCCATGTTCAAAAATGATGAAAAACGAGGTTATTTATTTTTCAAAATTTCAAAAAACGATGGGCTATAACCCATGTTTTTTCATTTTTTTCATTTTTTTCAAATCCTCAAAAATGATGAAAAACGGCGTGCTATAGTATGCCGTACGGTATGGGCTATAGCCCATGTTCAAAAATGATGAAAAACGAGTTTATTTTTTTTTCCAAAATTTCAAAAAACGATGGGCTATAACCCATGTTTTTTTTTTTTTCATTTTTTTCAAATCCTCAAAAACGATGAAAAACGGCGTGCTATAGTATGCCGTATGGTATGGGCTATAGCCCATGTTCAAAAATGATGAAAAACGAGTTTATTTTTTTTTCCAAAATTTAAAAAAACGATGGGCTATAACCCATGTTTTTTTTTTTTTCATTTTTTTCAAATCCTCAAAAATGATGAAAAACGGCGTGCTATAGTATGCCGTACGGTATGGGCTATAGCCCATGTTCAAAAATGATGAAAAACGAGGTTATTTATTTTTCAAAATTTCAAAAAACGATGGGCTATAACCCATGTTTTTTCATTTTTTTCATTTTTTTCAAATCCTCAAAAATGATGAAAAACGGCGTGCTATAGTATGCCGTACGGTATGGGCTATAGCCCATGTTCAAAAATGATGAAAAACGAGTTTATTTTTTTTTCCAAAATTTCAAAAAACGATGGGCTATAACCCATGTTTTTTTTTTTTTCATTTTTTTCAAATCCTCAAAAACGATGAAAAACGGCGTGCTATAGTATGCCGTACGGTATGGGCTATAGCCCATGTTCAAAAATGATGAAAAACGAGGTTATTTTTTTTTCCAAAATTTCAAAAAACGATGGGCTATAACCCATGTTTTTTTTTTTTTTTCATTTTGTTCAAATCCTCAAAAATGATGAAAAACGGCGTGCTATAGTATGCCGTACGGTATGGGCTATAGCCCATGTTCAAAAATGATGAAAAACGAGGTTATTTTTTTTTCCAAAATTTCAAAAAACGATGGGCTATAACCCATGTTTTTTCTTTTTTTTCATTTTGTTCAAATCCTCAAAAATGATGAAAAACGGCGTGCTATAGTATGCCGTACGGTATGGGCTATAGCCCATGTTCAAAAATGATGAAAAACGAGGTTATTTTTTTTTCCAAAATTTCAAAAAACGATGGGCTATAACCCATGTTTTTTTTTTTTCCTTTTTTTTCAAATCCTCAAAAACGATGAAAAACGGCGTGCTATAGTATGCCGTATGGTATGGGCTATAGCCCATGTTCAAAAATGATGAAAAACGAGTTTTTTTTTTTTTTTTTTAATTTCAAAAAACGATGGGCTATAACCCATGTTTTTTCTTTTTTTTCATTTTGTTCAAATCCTCAAAAATGATGAAAAACGGCGTGCTATAGTATGCCGTACGGTATGGGCTATAGCCCATGTTCAAAAATGATGAAAAACGAGTTTATTTTTTTTTCCAAAATTTAAAAAAACGATGGGCTATAACCCATGTTTTTTTTTTTTTCATTTTTTTCAAATCCTCAAAAATGATGAAAAACGGCGTGCTATAGTATGCCGTACGGTATGGGCTATAGCCCATGTTCAAAAATGATGAAAAACGAGGTTATTTATTTTTCAAAATTTCAAAAAACGATGGGCTATAACCCATGTTTTTTCATTTTTTTCATTTTTTTCAAATCCTCAAAAATGATGAAAAACGGCGTGCTATAGTATGCCGTACGGTATGGGCTATAGCCCATGTTCAAAAATGATGAAAAACGAGGTTATTTTTTTTTCCAAAATTTAAAAAAACGATGGGCTATAACCCATGTTTTTTTTTTTTTCATTTTTTTCAAATCCTCAAAAACGATGAAAAACGGCGTGCTATAGTATGCCGTATGGTATGGGCTATAGCCCATGTTCAAAAATGATGAAAAACGAGTTTTTTTTTTTTTTTTTAATTTCAAAAAACGATGGGCTATAACCCATGTTTTTTTTTTTTTCATTTTTTTCAAATCCTCAAAAATGATGAAAAACGGCGTGCTATAGTATGCCGTACGGTATGGGCTATAGCCCATGTTCAAAAATGATGAAAAACGAGTTTATTTTTTTTTCCAAAATTTCAAAAAACGATGGGCTATAACCCATGTTTTTTTTTTTTTCATTTTTTTCAAATCCTCAAAAACGATGAAAAACGGCGTGCTATAGTATGCCGTATGGTATGGGCTATAGCCCATGTTCAAAAATGATGAAAAACGATTTTTTTTTTTTTTTTTAATTAAAAAAAACGATGGGCTATAACCCATGTTTTTTCTTTTTTTTCATTTTTTTCAAATCCTCAAAAATGATGAAAAACGGCGTGCTATAGTATGCCGTACGGTATGGGCTATAGCCCATGTTCAAAAATGATGAAAAACGGGGTAATTTTTTTTTCCAAAATTTCAAAAAACGATGGGCTATAACCCATGTTTTTTTTTTTTTCATTTTTTTCAAATCCTCAAAAATGATGAAAAACGGCGTGCTATAGTATGCCGTACGGTATGGGCTATAGCCCATGTTCAAAAATGATGAAAAACGAGTTTTTTTTTTTTTTTTCAAAATTTCAAAAAACGATGGGCTATAACCCATGTTTTTTCTTTTTTTTCTTTTTTTTCAAATCCTCAAAAATGATGAAAAACGGCGTGCTATAGTATGCCGTACGGTATGGGCTATAGCCCATGTTCAAAAATGATGAAAAACGAGTTTTTTTTTTTTTCCAAAATTTCAAAAAACGATGGGCTATAACCCATGTTTTTTTTTTTTTCATTTTTTTCAAATCCTCAAAAATGATGAAAAACGGCGTGCTATAGTATGCCGTACGGTATGGGCTATAGCCCATGTTCAAAAATGATGAAAAACGAGGTTATTTTTTTTTCCAAAATTTCAAAAAACGATGGGCTATAACCCATGTTTTTTTTTTTTCCTTTTTTTTCAAATCCTCAAAAACGATGAAAAACGGCGTGCTGTAGTATGCCGTATGGTATGGGCTATAGCCCATGTTCAAAAATGATGAAAAACGAGTTTTTTTTTTTTTTTTTTTATTTCAAAAAACGATGGGCTATAACCCATGTTTTTTCTTTTTTTTCATTTTTTTCAAATCCTCAAAAATGATGAAAAACGGCGTGCTATAGTATGCCGTACGGTATGGGCTATAGCCCATGTTCAAAAATGATGAAAAACGAGTTTATTTTTTTTTCCAAAATTTAAAAAAACGATGGGCTATAACCCATGTTTTTTTTTTTTTCATTTTTTTCAAATCCTCAAAAATGATGAAAAACGGCGTGCTATAGTATGCCGTACGGTATGGGCTATAGCCCATGTTCAAAAATGATGAAAAACGAGGTTATTTTTTTTTCAAAATTTCAAAAAACGATGGGCTATAACCCATGTTTTTTCATTTTTTTCATTTTTTTCAAATCCTCAAAAATGATGAAAAACGGCGTGCTATAGTATGCCGTACGGTATGGGCTATAGCCCATGTTCAAAAATGATGAAAAACGAGGTTATTTTTTTTTCCAAAATTTCAAAAAACGATGGGCTATAACCCATGTTTTTTTTTTTTTCATTTTTTTCAAATCCTCAAAAACGATGAAAAACGGCGTGCTATAGTATGCCGTATGGTATGGGCTATAGCCCATGTTCAAAAATGATGAAAAACGAGGTAATTTTTTTTTTCAAAATTTCAAAAAACGATGGGCTATAACCCATGTTTTTTTTTTTTTTTTTTTTTTTCAAATCCTCAAAAATGATGAAAAACGGCGTGCTATAGTATGCCGTACGGTATGGGCTATAGCCCATGTTCAAAAATGATGAAAAACGAGGTTATTTTTTTTTCCAAAATTTCAAAAAACGATGGGCTATAACCCATGTTTTTTTTTTTTCCTTTTTTTTCAAATCCTCAAAAACGATGAAAAACGGCGTGCTATAGTATGCCGTATGGTATGGGCTATAGCCCATGTTCAAAAATGATGAAAAACGAGTTTTTTTTTTTTTTTTCAAAATTTCAAAAAACGATGGGCTATAACCCATGTTTTTTCTTTTTTTTAATTTTTTTCAAATCCTCAAAAATGATGAAAAACGGCGTGCTATAGTATGCCGTACGGTATGGGCTATAGCCCATGTTCAAAAATGATGAAAAACAAGTTTATTTTTTTTTCCAAAATTTCAAAAAACGATGGGCTATAACCCATGTTTTTTTTTTTTTCATTTTTTTCAAATCCTCAAAAATGATGAAAAACGGCGTGCTATAGTATGCCGTACGGTATGGGCTATAGCCCATGTTCAAAAATGATGAAAAACGAGGTTATTTTTTTTTCCAAAATTTAAAAAAACGATGGGCTATAACCCATGTTTTTTTTTTTTCCTTTTTTTTCAAATCCTCAAAAACGATGAAAAACGGCGTGCTATAGTATGCCGTATGGTATGGGCTATAGCCCATGTTCAAAAATGATGAAAAACGAGTTTTTGTTTTTTTTTCAAAATTTCAAAAAACGATGGGCTATAACCCATGTTTTTTCTTTTTTTTCATTTTTTTCAAATCCTCAAAAATGATGAAAAACGGCGTGCTATAGTATGCCGTACGGTATGGGCTATAGCCCATGTTCAAAAATGATGAAAAACGAGTTTATTTTTTTTACCAAAATTTCAAAAAACGATGGGCTATAACCCATGTTTTTTTTTTTTTCATTTTTTTCAAATCCTCAAAAACGATGAAAAACGGCGTGCTATAGTATGCCATACGGTATGGGCTATAGCCCATGTTCAAAAATGATGAAAAACGGGGTAATTTTTTTTTCCAAAATTTCAAAAAACGATGGGCTATAACCCAAGTTTTTTTTTTTTTCATTTTTTTCAAATCCTCAAAAATGATGAAAAACGGCGTGCTATAGTATGCCGTACGGTATGGGCTATAGCCCATGTTCAAAAATGATGAAAAACGAGTTTTTTTTTTTTTTTTCAAAATTTAAAAAAACGATGGGCTATAACCCATGTTTTTTCTTTTTTTTCTTTTTTTTCAAATCCTCAAAAATGATGAAAAACGGCGTGCTATAGTATGCCGTACGGTATGGGCTATAGCCAATGTTCAAAAATGATGAAAAACGAGGTTATTTCTTTTTTCCAAAATTTCAAAAAACGATGGGCTATAACCCATGTTTTTTTTTTTTTTTTTTTTTTCAAATCCTCAAAAATGATGAAAAACGGTGTGCTATAGTATGCCGTACGGTATGGGCTATAGCCCATGTTCAAAAATGATGAAAAACGAGGTTATTTTTTTTTCAAAATTTCAAAAAACGATGGGCTATAACCCATGTTTTTTTTTTTTCATTTTTTTCAAATCCTCAAAAATGATGAAAAACGGCGTGCTATAGTATGCCGTACGGTATGGGCTATAGCCCATGTTCAAAAATGATGAAAAACGAGGTTATTTTTTTTTTCAAAATTTCAAAAAACGATGGGCTATAACCCATGTTTTTTTTTTTTCCTTTTTTTCCAAATCCTCAAAAACGATGAAAAACGGCGTGCTATAGTATGCCGTATGGTATGGGCTATAGCCCATGTTCAAAAATGATGAAAAACGATTTTTTTTTCTTTTTTCAAAATTTCAAAAAACGATGGGCTATAACCCATGTTTTTTCATTTTTTTCATTTTTTTCAAATCCTCAAAAATGATGAAAAACGGCGTGCTATAGTATGCCGTACGGTATGGGCTATAGCCCATGTTCAAAAATGATGAAAAACTAGGTTATTTTTTTTCTCCAAAATTTCAAAAAACGATGGGCTATAACCCATGTTTTTTTTTTTTTCTTTTTTTTCAAATCCTCAAAAATGATGAAAAACGGCGTGCTATAGTATGCCGTACGGTATGGGCTATAGCCCATGTTCAAAAATGATGAAAAACGAGGTTATTTTTTTTTCCAAAATTTCAAAAAACGATGGGCTATAACCCATGTTTTTTTTTTTTTTTTTTTTTTTATCCTCAAAAACGATGAAAAACGGCGTGCTATAGTATGCCGTACGGTATGGGCTATAGCCCATGTTCAAAAATGATGAAAAACGAGTTTTCTTTTTTTTCAAAATTTCAAAAAACGATGGGCTATAACCCATGTTTTTTTTCAAATCCTCAAAAACGATGAAAAACGGCGTGCTATAGTATGCCGTACGGTATGGGCTATAGCCCATGTTCAAAAATGATGAAAAACGAGTTCTTTTTTTTTTTTCAAAATTTCAAAAAACGATGGGCTATAACCCATGTTTTTTTTTTTTTTTCATTTTTTTCAAATCCTCAAAAATGATGAAAAACGGCGTGCTATAGTATGCCGTATGGTATGGGCTATAGCCCATGTTCAAAAATGATGAAAAACGAGTTTTTTCTTTTTTTTTCAAAATTTCAAAAAACGATGGGCTATAACCCATGTTTTTTCTTTTTTTTCATTTTTTTCAAATCCTCAAAAATGATGAAAAACGGCGTGCTATAGCAGAGGTGGGGACTTGGACTCGAGACTCGAGACTCGACTTGGACTCGAGTCCCGATTTTGATGACTTTAGACTTGCTTGATCAAATCAAAAATAGACTTGGACTTGCTTGGGACTTGAATGCCAAAGACTTGAGACTTGACTTGACTTGAACGCCAAGGACTTGAGACTTGACTTGACTTGAGCCCTCTTGACTTGAACATTTTCAAGTCACTTAATACCTTACAGCATCTGATTATCTTTTTTATGACATGTAAAATAGTTTGGTATTTGTATATAAAGGGATGCCGCGGATCGGATATCGGGTCGATATCAGCCAAAAAACGTGATCGGGATCGGATCGGACTACAGCGAAAATGACCGATCCATTCCAAGTACTGCAAGCACTCCACTCCAGTCCATTCTAGTACTCCACTCCAGGACTTTATTCCTCCAGCAGTGTGCGCTACAGAGGCATTGGCAGCCCCAGTCACACTTCACAGTGGCAGTCTTGCACAGTGCAGGCTGCTAGGCTAGCCACTAGCTATTACTGCGCGCTGCTACTCAGTGTGGAGAAAGCCACATTGACAGCCGCTCCCGCATGGGAGTATTATATATTCTAAAACAAAAAAGACCCAACAGCCGAGTGCAAAAATGGATTCGCCACCGTGGCAACAACAGCAGCAAAGTTTCAGCCTTAGCTCCATGCAAGCTAATCTTTAGCATTGATTAGCGTCAACATCTTAGACGAGAGACGGAACAGCGCAACAAGCTGACAGCTGAGCATGACGACATGCTCATGTTCTTAAAATGATATATCCCCACAGTCCCCAACAGTTGGTTGACAAATATGACCGCTGTTTGTCAATACTTATGTGACAGACCATGCTATGATGCTAATAACTGCTTAAGTGCTAACCAATGCTTAAATAAACAGACACTATTTCCATTGTCACGGACAGACAGTGTGCTGTGTAGCTGTAGGACAGTATGCACGGTTTGGGGATCAGGGGTCCCCACTCCCAGCCAAATGATAGGTTCCATTTGTACACTCTAAATTGACATTGATTTTACAATATAAACAAATACAAAATAATAATTTGGGGTCACAGAGATACAAATTGCTGGGTCCTTAAAATTTTGTGCATAATGTGCATAATACTAATAAATAGTATGGATAAAAAAAGGCATAGAATACAATAAAATAAATTTGTCACTAGAACACTTCCACATTTGAAGTATAGGCTCAAGTTGTTAAAAATAAATGGGTCAGTTATTCTCAACCTATACTCATGTGGAACTTGTTTGTTGACTATTATTCTGGGGAGGTGTTGTTCTCTGTTTTGAGTAATAATATTATCACTTGATCAATCCTGATTCAACATTCCAGACTATAAAATCTGTAATAAAAGGTAAAGATAAAAAAATGTCTGACAGATTTGGGAAAGCATAGAGCGACTTAAATATGTGCTGGATCGGATTGGATCGATATCGGATCGGTATCAGTTATCGGATCGGTTTTGATGATTTTAGATCGGTATTGGATCGGGAGTGTAAAAAGTGGATCGAGGCATTATGTAACATTCCTCTTCTACCCTGGATTTGAACACCTTTTCAGTGCAAGTAATGACATTTTACCATTGTAATAATAATAGCCTGCTTGCTCAGGGGAAACATTTAATTTGTGTCAGATCCTGTGTCTCGGTGAGACATGACCTTTGACATGATCTAAATGGCTCAATAGATGCTCATGATTTATGTAAATCTTTACATATCATTAATTAGTATTATGTCTTGGTGGGACTTGTTTGGGACTCGAAACAAAAGGTAAGGACTTGGTTGGGACTTGAAACAAAATGCTTAGGACTTGATGGGACTCGAAACAAAAGGTAAGGACTTGGTTGGGACTTGAAACAAAATGCTTAGGACTTGGTTGGGACTCGAAACTAAAAGTTCAGGACTTGGACTTGCTTGGGACTTGAATGCCAAAGACTTGAGACTTGACTTGACTTGAGAGCAAAGACTTGAGACTCGACTTGGACTTGCAACATAGGGACTTCCTCCCACCTCTGTGCTATAGTATGCCGTACGGTATGGGCTATAGCCCATGTTCAAAAATGATGAAAAACTAGGTTATTTTTTTTCTCCAAAATTTCAAAAAACGATGGGCTATAACCCATGTTTGTTTTTTTTTCATTTTTTTCAAATCCTCAAAAATGATGAAAAACGGCGTGCTATAGTATGCCGTACGGTATGGGCTATAGCCCATGTTCAAAAATGATGAAAAACGAGGTTATTTTTTTTTCCAAAATTTCAAAAAACGATGGGCTATAACCCATGTTTTTTTTTTTTTTTTTTTTCAAATCCTCAAAAACGATGAAAAACGGCGTGCTATAGTATGCCGTACGGTATGGGCTATAGCCCATGTTCAAAAATGATGAAAAACGAGTTTTCTTTTTTTTCAAAATTTCAAAAAACGATGGGCTATAACCCATGTTTTTTTTCAAATCCTCAAAAACGATGAAAAACTGCGTGCTATAGTATGCCGTACGGTATGGGCTATAGCCCATGTTCAAAAATGATGAAAAACGAGTTTTTTTTTTTTTTTCAAAATTTCAAAAAACGATGGGCTATAACCCATGTTTTTTTTTTTTTTTCATTTTTTTCAAATCCTCAAAAATGATGAAAAACGGCGTGCTATAGTATGCCGTACGGTATGGGCTATAGCCCATGTTCAAAAATGATGAAAAACGAGTTTTCTTTTTTTTTTCAAAGTTTCAAAAAACGATGGGCTATAACCCATGTTTTTTTTGTTTTTTTTCATATCCTCAAAACAGACGTCTAAAACACGTCTATTTTTAGACTTGTTTTAGACGTTTATAAACAGAACTGTCCATCTAAATTCTAAACGGATGGTTAAATATAAGTTCCCGATTGTACCTCACATGCCAGTGTGGCACCGTAGATAAACCTGGGGTTTATAAGCAGAACATTCCGGGTTCAATTCTCCTGAAGAACATTTTCACTGTCCATCTAAATTCTAAACGGCTGGTTAAATATAAGTTCCCGATTGTACCTTACATGCCGATGTGGCTCAAAAGATAAATCTGAGGTTCATAATCCAAAGGTTACTGGTTCAAAACTAATACTCAACCAATGCTGCAGTAATTTGAACTTTTCAAGGCTAGAATAAAAAATAAAAACTCATAAGCACCAGGAGACATCTGCTGATTGCCCCAAGGTGCCTTAGCTCAATGGTGTGGTGTGCTTGATCGGTAGCCTCTGCTACCACCTGCCTGCAGGTTCAAGTCCCATGCAAGGTACTAGTGAGGACCATCGGGAGACGGTGCTCTCTCCCCCTGTTTCCTGAAAAGTAGCAGTTGGGGGTTATGTTTGAAAGAACCCTGTCCACCAAAAACGATGAAAAACGGCGTGCTATAGTATGCCGTATGGTATGGGCTATAGCCCATGTTCAAAAATGATGAAAAACGAGTTTTTTTTTTTTTTTCAAAATTTCAAAAAACGATGGGCTATAACCCATGTTTTTTCATTTTTTTTCATTTTTTTCAAATCCTCAAAAATGATGAAAAACGGCGTGCTATAGTATGCCGTACGGTATGGGCTATAGCCCATGTTCAAAAATGATGAAAAACGAGGTTATTTTTTTTTCCAAAATTTCAAAAAACGATGGGCTATAACCCATGTTTTTGTTTTTTTCATTTTTTTCAAATCCTCAAAAACGATGAAAAACGGCGTGCTATAGTATGCCGTATGGTATGGGCTATAGCCCATGTTCAAAAATGATGAAAAACGAGTTTTTTTTTTTTTTTCAAAATTTCAAAAAACGATGGGCTATAACCCATGTTTTTTCTTTTTTTTCATTTTTTTCAAATCCTCAAAAATGATGAAAAACGGCGTGCTATAGTATGCCGTACGGTATGGGCTATAGCCCATGTTAAAAAATTATGAAAAACGAGGTTATTTTTTTTCTCCAAAATTTCAAAAAACGATGGGCTATAACCCATGTTTTTTTTTTTTTCATTTTTTTCAAATCCTCAAAAATGATGAAAAACGGCGTGCTATAGTATGCCGTACGGTATGGGCTATAGCCCATGTTCAAAAATGATGAAAAACGAGGGTTTTTTTTTTTTCAAAATTTCAAAAAACGATGGGCTATAACCCATGTTTTTTTTTTTTTTTTTTTTTTCAAATCCTCAAAAACGATGAAAAACGGCGTGCTATAGTATGCCGTACGGTATGGGCTATAGCCCATGTTCAAAAATGATGAAAAACGAGTTTTCTTTTTTTTCAAAATTTCAAAAAACGATGGGCTATAACCCATGTTTTTTTTCAAATCCTCAAAAACGATGAAAAACGGCGTGCTATAGTATGCCGTATGGTATGGGCTATAGCCCATGTTCAAAAATGATGAAAAACGAGTTTTTTTTTTTTTTTCAAAATTTCAAAAAACGATGGGCTATAACCCATGTTTTTTCTTTTTTTTCATTTTTTTCAAATCCTCAAAAATGATGAAAAACGGCGTGCTATAGTATGCCGTACGGTATGGGCTATAGCCCATGTTCAAAAATGATGAAAAACGAGGTTATTTTTTTTTCCAAAATTTCAAAAAACTATGGGCTATAACCCATGTTTTTTTTTTTTTCATTTTTTTCAAATCCTCAAAAATGATGAAAAACGGCGTGCTATAGTATGCCGTACGGTATGGGCTATAGCCCATGTTCAAAAATGATGAAAAACGAGGTTATTCTTTTTTTCAAAATTTCAAAAAACGATGGGCTATAACCCATGTTTTTTTTTTTTCCTTTTTTTTCAAATCCTCAAAAACGATGAAAAACGGCGTGCTATAGTATGCCGTATGGTATGGGCTATAGCCCATGTTCAAAAATGATGAAAAACGAGTTCTTTTTTTTTTTCAAAATTTCAAAAAACGATGGGCTATAACCCATGTTTTTTCTTTTTTTAAATTTTTTTCAAATCCTCAAAAATGATGAAAAACGGCGTGCTATAGTATGCCGTACGGTATGGGCTATAGCCCATGTTCAAAAATGATGAAAAACGAGGTTATTTTTTTTTTCCAAAATTTCAAAAAACGATGGGCTATAACCCATGTTTTTTTTTTTTTCATTTTTTTCAAATCCTCAAAAATGATGAAAAACGGCGTGCTATAGTATGCCGTACGGTATGGGCTATAGCCCATGTTCAAAAATGATGAAAAACGAGGTTATTTTTTTTTTCAAAATTTCAAAAAACGATGGGCTATAACCCATGTTTTTTTTTTTTTCCTTTTTTTTCAAATCCTCAAAAACGATGAAAAACGGCGTGCTATAGTATGCCGTATGGTATGGGCTATAGCCCATGTTCAAAAATGATGAAAAACGAGTTTTTTTTTTTTTTTCAAATTTTCAAAAAACGATGGGCTATAACCCATGTTTTTTCTTTTTTTTCATTTTTTTCAAATCCTCAAAAATGATGAAAAACGGCGTGCTATAGTATGCCGTACGGTATGGGCTATAGCCCATGTTCAAAAATGATGAAAAACGAGGTTATTTTTTTTTTCAAAATTTCAAAAAACGATGGGCTATAACCCATGTTTTTTTTTTTTCCTTTTTTTTCAAATCCTCAAAAACGATGAAAAACGGCGTGCTATAGTATGCCGTACGGTATGGGCTATAGCCCATGTTCAAAAATGATGAAAAACGAGGTTATTTTTTTTTTCAAAATTTCAAAAAACGATGGGCTATAACCCATGTTTTTTCTTTTTTTTCATTTTTTTCAAAATCCTCAAAAACGATGAAAAACGGCGTGCTATAGTATGCCGTATGGTATGGGCTATAGCCCATGTTCAAAAATGATGAAAAACGAGTTTTTTTTTTTTTTCCAAAATTTCAAAAAACTATGGGCTATAACCCATGTTTTTTTTTTTTTCATTTTTTTCAAATCCTCAAAAATGATGAAAAACGGCGTGCTATAGTATGCCGTACGGTATGGGCTATAGCCCATGTTCAAAAATGATGAAAAACTAGGTTATTTTTTTTTTCAAAATTTCAAAAAACGATGGGCTATAACCCATGTTTTTTTTTTTTCCTTTTTTTTCAAATCCTCAAAAACGATGAAAAACGGCGTGCTATAGTATGCCGTATGGTATGGGCTATAGCCCATGTTCAAAAATGATGAAAAACGAGTTCTTTTTTTTTCTTCAAAATTTCAAAAAACGATGGGCTATAACCCATGTTTTTTCTTTTTTTTAATTTTTTTCAAATCCTCAAAAATGATGAAAAACGGCGTGCTATAGTATGCCGTACGGTATGGGCTATAGCCCATGTTCAAAAATGATGAAAAACGAGGTTATTTTTTTTTCCAAAATTTCAAAAAACGATGGGCTATAACCCATGTTTTTTTTTTTTTCATTTTTTTCAAATCCTCAAAAATGATGAAAAACGGCGTGCTATAGTATGCCGTACGGTATGGGCTATAGCCCATGTTCAAAAATGATGAAAAACGAGGTTATTTTTTTTTTCAAAATTTCAAAAAACGATGGGCTATAACCCATGTTTTTTTTTTTTCCTTTTTTTTCAAATCCTCAAAAACGATGAAAAACGGCGTGCTATAGTATGCCGTATGATATGGGCTATAGCCCATGTTCAAAAATGATGAAAAACGAGTTTTTTTTTTTTTTTCAAAATTTCAAAAAACGATGGGCTATAACCCATGTTTTTTCTTTTTTTTCATTTTTTTCAAATCCTCAAAAATGATGAAAAACGGCGTGCTATAGTATGCCGTACGGTATGGGCTATAGCCCATGTTCAAAAATGATGAAAAACGAGGTTATTTTTTTTTTCAAAATTTCAAAAAACGATGGGCTATAACCCATGTTTTTTTTTTTTCCTTTTTTTTCAAATCCTCAAAAACGATGAAAAACGGCGTGCTATAGTATGCCGTATGGTATGGGCTATAGCCCATGTTCAAAAATGATGAAAAACGAGTTTTTTTTTTTTTTTTCAAAATTTCAAAAAACGATGGGCTATAACCCATGTTTTTTCATTTTTTTCATTTTTTTCAAATCCTCAAAAATGATGAAAAACGGCGTGCTATAGTATGCCGTACGGTATGGGCTATAGCCCATGTTCAAAAATGATGAAAAACGAGGTTATTTTTTTTTCCAAAATTTCAAAAAACTATGGGCTATAACCCATGTTTTTTTTTTTTTAATTTTTTTCAAATCCTCAAAAATGATGAAAAACGGCGTGCTATAGTATGCCGTACGGTATGGGCTATAGCCCATGTTCAAAAATGATGAAAAACAAGGTTATTTTTTTTTTCAAATTTTCAAAAAACGATGGGCTATAACCCATGTTTTTTTTTTTCCTTTTTTTTCCAATCCTCAAAAACGATGAAAAACGGCGTGCTATAGTATGCCGTATGGTATGGGCTATAGCCCATGTTCAAAAATGATGAAAAACGAGTTTTTTTTTTTTTTTCAAAATTTCAAAAAACGATGGGCTATAACCCATGTTTTTTCTTTTTTTTCATTTTTTTCAAATCCTCAAAAATGATGAAAAACGGCGTGCTATAGTATGCCGTACGGTATGGGCTATAGCCCATGTTCAAAAATGATGAAAAACGAGGTTATTTTTTTTTTCAAAATTTCAAAAAACGATGGGCTATAACCCATGTTTTTTTTTTTTCCTTTTTTTTCAAATCCTCAAAAACGATGAAAAACGGCGTGCTATAGTATGCCGTATGGTATGGGCTATAGCCCATGTTCAAAAATGATGAAAAACGAGTTTTTTTTTTTTTTTTCAAAATTTCAAAAAACGATGGGCTATAACCCATGTTTTTTCATTTTTTTCATTTTTTTCAAATCCTCAAAAATGATGAAAAACGGCGTGCTATAGTATGCCGTACGGTATGGGCTATAGCCCATGTTCAAAAATGATGAAAAACGAGGTTATTTTTTTTTCCAAAATTTCAAAAAACTATGGGCTATAACCCATGTTTTTTTTTTTTTAATTTTTTTCAAATCCTCAAAAATGATGAAAAACGGCGTGCTATAGTATGCCGTACGGTATGGGCTATAGCCCATGTTCAAAAATGATGAAAAACAAGGTTATTTTTTTTTTCAAATTTTCAAAAAACGATGGGCTATAACCCATGTTTTTTTTTTTTCCTTTTTTTAAAAATCCTCAAAAACGATGAAAAACGGCGTGCTATAGTATGCCGTATGGTATGGGCTATAGCCCATGTTCAAAAATGATGAAAAACGAGTTTTTTTTTTTTTTCAAAATTTCAAAAAACGATGGGCTATAACCCATGTTTTTTCTTTTTTTTCATTTTTTTCAAATCCTCAAAAATGATGAAAAACGGCGTGCTATAGTATGCCGTACGGTATGGGCTATAGCCCATGTTCAAAAATGATGAAAAACGAGGTTATTTTTTTTTCCCAAAATTTCAAAAAACGATGGGCTATAACCCATGTTTTTTTTTTTTTCATTTTTTTCAAATCCTCAAAAATGATGAAAAACGGCGTGCTATAGTATGCCGTACGGTATGGGCTATAGCCCATGTTCAAAAATGATGAAAAACGAGGTTATTTTTTTTTTCAAAATTTCAAAAAACGATGGGCTATAACCCATGTTTTTTTTTTTTCCTTTTTTTTTAAATCCTCAAAAACGATGAAAAACGGCGTGCTATAGTATGCCGTATGGTATGGGCTATAGCCCATGTTCAAAAATGATGAAAAACGAGTTTTTTTTTTTTTTTCAAAATTTCAAAAAACGATGGGCTATAACCCATGTTTTTTCTTTTTTTTCATTTTTTTCAAATCCTCAAAAATGATGAAAAACGGCGTGCTATAGTATGCCGTACGGTATGGGCTATAGCCCATGTTAAAAAATGATGAAAAACGAGGTTATTTTCTTTCTCCAAAATTTCAAAAAACGATGGGCTATAACCCATGTTTTTTTTTTTTTCATTTTTTTCAAATCCTCAAAAATGATGAAAAACGGCGTGCTATAGTATGCCGTACGGTATGGGCTATAGCCCATGTTCAAAAATGATGAAAAACTAGGTTATTTTTTTTTTCAAAATTTCAAAAAACGATGGGCTATAACCCATGTTTTTTTTTTTTTTTTTTTTTTCAAATCCTCAAAAACGATGAAAAACGGCGTGCTATAGTATGCCGTACGGTATGGGCTATAGCCCATGTTCAAAAATGATGAAAAACGAGTTTTCTTTTTTTTCAAAATTTCAAAAAACGATGGGCTATAACCCATGTTTTTTTTCAAATCCTCAAAAACGATGAAAAACGGCGTGCTATAGTATGCCGTACGGTATGGGCTATAGCCCATGTTCAAAAATGATGAAAAACGAGTTCTTTTTTTTTTTTTCAAAATTTCAAAAAATGATGGGCTATAACCCATGTTTTTTTTCTTTTTTTCTTTTTTTTCAAATCCTCAAAAATGATGAAAAACGGCGTGCTATAGTATGCCGTACGGTATGGGCTATAGCCCATGTTCAAAAATGATGAAAAACGAGTTTTTTTTTTTTTTCAAAGTTTCAAAAAACGATGGGCTATAACCCATGTTTTTTTTGTTTTTTTTCATATCCTCAAAACAGACGTCTAAAACACGTCTATTTTTAGACTTGTTTTAGACGTTTATAAACAGAACTGTCCATCTAAATTCTAAACGGATGGTTAAATATAAGTTCCCGATTGTACCTCACATGCCAGTGTGGCACCGTAGATAAACCTGGGGTTTATAAGCAGAACATTCCGGGTTCAATTCTCCTGAAGAACATTTTCACTGTCCATCTAAATTCTAAACGGCTGGTTAAATATAAGTTCCCGATTGTACCTTACATGCCGATGTGGCTCAAAAGATAAATCTGAGGTTCATAATCCAAAGGTTACTGGTTCAAAACTAATACTCAACCAATGCTGCAGTAATTTGAACTTTTCAAGGCTAGAATAAAAAATAAAAACTCATAAGCACCAGGAGACATCTGCTGATTGCCCCAAGGTGCCTTAGCTCAATGGTGTGGTGTGCTTGATCGGTAGCCTCTGCTACCACCTGCCTGCAGGTTCAAGTCCCATGCAAGGTACTAGTGAGGACCATCGGGAGACGGTGCTCTCTCCCCCTGTTTCCTGAAAAGTAGCAGTTGGGGGTTATGTTTGAAAGAACCCTGTCCACCTAAAATTTTACAGATAAGAATTAGGTCAAACGTTTAAAAATAAAATAGCAATTTGGCCCATCATCTGACAGAAAGAATAGTCTGTGTATTTGCATACTGGGCCAAAATTTGGTTGGAAAGTCCCTCTTTTATGTCTGGCTTCCAGGCCAGTTGGAAAAGGGCAAACAGAGATGTGGTAAGAGTATGTTAAATTGGACATTTTCATGGTAAAAGGTTAGCTGGACAGGGTTCTTTCAGACATAAGCCCCAAACGTTACATCTCAGGAAACAGGGGGAGAGAGCACCCTCTCCCGATGGTCCTCCAGCACCTTGATGTCATGACATGGGACTTGAACCTGCCAACTGCCTGTAGCAGAGGCAACGGGTCAAGCGCTCCACACCATTACGCCAAGGCACCTTTGGGCATTCAGCAGATGTCTCCTGGTGCTTTTGAGTTTTTTTTTTTCATTCAAGCCTTGAAAAGTTCAAATTACTGCAGCATTGAGCTGTAGGAGGAACAGGACTTGAACATGGAATGTCTGTACTGAAAGCCTGATGATTAGACCATTGCACCATCAGTCAGACACTCTCAGGCAAAGTCTCCTGGTCATTTTGAAGTGATCTTTTGTTCGTTAGCCTTCAGTTAGTAAAGTTTAAATAACACAGAATCATATTAATCAGATGTTTCTTAGCGCTGTTGAGGTCTTCTTTTATATGATAGTGTAACAGCCGGGAATCGAACCCTGGTCTCCCACGTGGAAAGCCAACATCTTAACCACTACGACAATTAGAGTTTTGAGGTAATCAGGCTGAGGCTGTGAGCCACTGCTAGAATAGCAGTAAATGAAGCTCAATAACTAGCATTAAACTTTAGGAAGAGTGGGATTTGAAAATGAACTCTCTGTGCGGAATAACCCCTACTACACCATCACTCAGTAACATCTGCCTCTTTGTACTGTTGAAGCGATCTTTTGTATGTTAGCCTTCAGATAGTAAAGTTGAAAGAATCAAGAGTTGAACATTGAATCACGTTCATCAGAGTGTAACACCCAGGAATCGAACACAGGTCACCTGCACTGAAGGACAACATCTTAACCACTAAGCCAAAGCAACTGCCTATGGCTCAGGGGAGATATGAGACTTTTGAGGTCATCAGGCTGAGGCTGTGAGCCACTGCTATACAATAAAAAAAATCAAAAAACGATGGGCTATAACCCATGTTTTGTTTTTTTTTCTTCATTTTTTTCAAATCCTTAAAAAGGATGAAAAACGGTGTGCTATAGTATGCCATACGGTATGGGCTATATAGCCCATGTTCAAAAATGATGAAAAACGAGGTTAATTGCAATTCCTCCGCAACACTCCGCAATTTGCTAACGGCCGGTAGTCACAGAATACAAAACTCTGATGCTGGCATTCAAAGCAGTGTTGCGGAGGATGCGGAGGAATTGCGGAGTGTTGCGGAGGATTTTTTTTTTCAAAATTTCAAAAAACGATGGGCTATAACCCATGCTTTTTTTTTTTTCTTTTTTTTCAAATCCTCAAAAATGATGAAAAACTGCGTGCTATAGTATGCCGTACGGTATGGGCTATAGCCCATGTTCAAAAATGATGATTTGTTTTTTTCAAAAATTCAAAAAACGATGTGCTATAACCCATGTTTTTTCATTTTTTTCATTTTTTTCAAATCCTCAAAAATTATGAAAAACGGAATGCTATAGTATGCCGTACGGTATGGGCTATTAGACGAGCGTCAAAAAATGGGATAAAAACGTCTAAAAATAGACGTCTAAAACACGTCTAAAAATAGACGTGTTTTAGACGTCTATTTTTAGACGTCTATTTTTAAAAGTTTTTATCCCATTTTTAGACGCATGTCTAATAGCCGGCTATTGCTCAGTGGGATGGTCAAAAATGATGAATAACGAGGTTAAATCTTTTTTTCAAAAATTCAAAAAACGATGGGCTATAACCCATGTTTGTTTTTCATTTTTTTCAAATCCTCAAAAATGATGAAAAACGGCGTGCTATAGTATGCCGTACGGCATGGGCTATAGCCCATGGTCAAAAATGATGAAAAACGAAGTAATTTTTTTTTCAAAAATTCAAAAAACTATGGGCTATAACCCATGTTTTTTTTTTTTCTTCATTTTTTTCAAATCCTCAAAAATGATGAAAAACGGCATGCTATATTATGCCGTACGGTATGGGCTATAGCCCATGTTAGAAAATGATAAAATACGAGGTTAATTTTTTTTTTCAAAATAAAAAAAAACGGTGGGCTATAACCCATGTTTTTTTTTTTTTTTTTTTAATCCTCAAAAATGATGAAAAACGGCGTGCTATAGTATGCCGTACGGCATGGGCTATAGCCCATGGTCAAAAATGATGATTTGTTTTTTTCAAAAATTCAAAAAACGATGTGCTATAACCCATGTTTTTTCATTTTTTTCATTTTTTTCAAATCCTCAAAAATTATGAAAAACGGAATGCTATAGTATGCCGTACGGTATGGGCTATTAGACGAGCGGCAAAAAATGGGATAAAAACGTCTAAAAATAGACGTCTAAAACACGTCTAAAAATAGACGTGTTTTAGACGTCTATTTTTAGACCTTTTTTAGACGTCTATTTTTAAAAGTTTTTATCCCATTTTTAGACGCATGTCTAATAGCCGGCTATTGCTCAGTGGGATGGTCAAAAATGATGAATAACGAGGTTAAATCTTTTTTTCAAAAATTCAAAAAACGATGGGCTATAACCCATGTTTGTTTTTCGTTTTTTTCAAATCCTCAAAAATGATGAAAAACGGCGTGCTATAGTATGCCGTACGGCATGGGCTATAGCCCATGGTCAAAAATGATGAAAAACAAGGTAAGTTTTTTTTTCAAAAATTCAAAAAACGATGGGCTATAACCCATGTTTTTTTTGTTTTCATTTTTTTCAAATCCTCAAAAATGATGAAAAACGGCGTGCTATAGTATGCCGTACGATATGGGCCATAGCCCATGGTCAAAAATGAAGATTTCTTTGACGTTTTTTAGACGTCTATTTTTTGATGTTTTTATCCCATTTTTAGACGCACGTCTAATAGCCGGCTATTGCTCAGTGGGATGGTCAAAAATGATGAATAAGGAGGTTAAAAAGAAAATCTAAATTTCAAAAAACGATGGGCTATAACCCTTTTTTTTTTTTTTTTTTTTTCAAATCCTCAAAAATGATGAAAAACGGCGTGCTATAGTATGCCGTACGGTATGGGCTATAGTCCATGTTCAAAAATGATGAAAAACAAGGTTACATTTTTTTTTAATTCAAAAAATGATGGGCTATAACCCATGTTTTTTTTTTGTTTTTTTTCAAATCCTCAAAAATGATGAAAAACGGCGTGCTATAGTATGCCGTACGGCATGGTCTATAGCCCATGGTCAAAAATGATGAAAAACAAGGTAAGTTTTTTTTTCAAAAATTCAAAAAACGATGGGCTATAACCCATGTTTTTTTTGTTTGTTTTTTCAAATCCTCAAAAATGATGAAAAACGGCGTGCTATAGTATGCCGTACGATATGGGCCATAGCCCATGGTCAAAAATGATGATTTTTTAGACGTTTTTTAGACGTCTATTTTTAGATGTTTTTATCCCATTTTTAGACGCACGTCTAATAGCCGGCTATTGCTCAGTGGGATGGTCAAAAATGATGAAAAACGGCGTGCTATAGTATGCCGTACGACAGGGGTATTCAACTGGCGGACCGCGGTCCGCGACCGGACCGCGGACCACCTCTTTGCGGACCACCCAAAAAAAAAAAAAAAAAAAAAAAAAAAAAATGTTTTTTTTTTTATTTTTATTTTTAAGTTAATAATATAAATAACATCAGATGGTACATTTCTCATGTGAAATTGCTGCAAAGGCCCCCAAAATGTCCCCCAAGGGCCCCCAAAATTCTGGCGCGCGCTATGCGCGCGCGCAGTGTGATTTGGATTTGGAGTTCCACTCCGGGCCTGCACTCTGCACCCCATTATTGGTTGGTTGGATGGGATCTGATTTGTATAAGCTTGACCATACTAAACGGGCATAGAGCCCCGCTCTCCGATGGACGCCGCGCATGGGACCGGACCTCGGTCTTATTCAAAAAAATATTTGTGGACCTTCATCATTTCTAGTTGAGGACCCCTGCCGTACGATATGGGCCATATTAGCCCATGGTCAAAAATGATGAAAAACGAGGTTAATTTTTATTTTCAAAAATTCAAAAAACGATGGGCTATAACCCATGTTTTGTTTTTTTTTCATTTTTTTAAAATCCTCAAAAATGATGAAAAACGGCGTGCTATAGTATGCTGCGTACAGTATGGTCAAAAATGATGAAAAACGAGGTTAATTTTTTTTTCTTTTTTCAAAAATCGATGGGCTATAACCCATGTTTTTTTTTTTTGTTTTTTTTCAAATCCTCAAAAATGCTGAAAAGCGGCGTGCTATAGTTTACCGTACGGCATGGGCCATAGCCCATGGTCAAAAATGATGAAATACGAGGTTAATTCTTTTTTTCAAAAATTCAAAAAACGATGGGCTATAACCCATGTTTTTTTGTTTTTTTTGTTTTTTTCAAATCCTCAAAAATGATGAAAAACGGCGTGCTATAGTATGCCGTACGATATGGGCCATAATATCCCATGGTCAAAAATGATGAAAAACGAGGTTAATTTTTGTTTTCAAAAATTAAAAAAACGATGGGCTATAACCCATGTTTTGTTTTTTTTCATTTTTTTTAAATCCTCAAAAATGATGAAAAACGGCGTGCTATAGTATGCTGCGTACGGTAAGGTCAAAAATGATGAAAAACGAGGTTAATCTTTTTTTCAAAAATTCAAAAAACAATGGGCTATAACCCATGTTTTTTTTTCAAAAATTCAAAAAATGATGGGCTATAACCCATGTTTTTTTTGTTTTCATTTTTTTCAAATCCTCAAAAATGATGAAAAACGGCGTGCTATAGTATGCCGTACGATATGGGCCATAGCCCATGGTCAAAAATGAAGATTTCTTTGACGTTTTTTAGACGTCTATTTTTTGATGTTTTTATCCCATTTTTAGACGCACGTCTAATAGCCGGCTATTGCTCAGTGGGATGGTCAAAAATGATGAATAAGGAGGTTAAAAAGAAAATCTAAATTTCAAAAAACGATGGGCTATAACCCTTTTTTTTTTTTTTTTTTTTTCAAATCCTCAAAAATGATGAAAAACGGCGTGCTATAGTATGCCGTACGGTATGGGCTATAGTCCATGTTCAAAAATGATGAAAAACAAGGTTACATTTTTTTTTAATTCAAAAAATGATGGGCTATAACCCATGTTTTTTTTTTGTTTTTTTTCAAATCCTCAAAAATGATGAAAAACGGCGTGCTATAGTATGCCGTACGGCATGGTCTATAGCCCATGGTCAAAAATGATGAAAAACAAGGTAAGTTTTTTTTTCAAAAATTCAAAAAACGATGGGCTATAACCCATGTTTTTTTTGTTTGTTTTTTCAAATCCTCAAAAATGATGAAAAACGGCGTGCTATAGTATGCCGTACGATATGGGCCATAGCCCATGGTCAAAAATGATGATTTTTTAGACGTTTTTTAGACGTCTATTTTTAGATGTTTTTATCCCATTTTTAGACGCACGTCTAATAGCCGGCTATTGCTCAGTGGGATGGTCAAAAATGATGAAAAACGGCGTGCTATAGTATGCCGTACGATATGGGCCATATTAGCCCATGGTCAAAAATGATGAAAAACAAGGTTAATTTTTGTTTTCAAAAATTCAAAAAACGATGGGCTATAACCCATGTTTTGTTTTTTTTTCATTTTTTTAAAATCCTCAAAAATGATGAAAAACGGCGTGCTATAGTATGCTGCGTACAGTATGGTCAAAAATGATGAAAAACGAGGTTAATTTATTTTTTTTTTATTCAAAAAACGATGGGCTATAACCCATGTTTTTTTTTTTGTTTTTTTTTCAAATCCTCAAAAATGCTGAAAAGCGGCGTGCTATAGTTTACCGTACGGCATGGGCCATAGCCCATGGTCAAAAATGATGAAATACGAGGTTAATTCTTTTTTTCAAAAATTCAAAAAACGATGGGCTATAACCCATGTTTTTTTGTTTTTTTTGTTTTTTTCAAATCCTCAAAAATGATGAAAAACGGCGTGCTATAGTATGCCGTACGATATGGGCCATAATATCCCATGGTCAAAAATGATGAAAAACGAGGTTAATTTTTGTTTTCAAAAATAAAAAAAACGATGGGCTATAACCCATGTTTTGTTTTTTTTCATTTTTTTTAAATCCTCAAAAATGATGAAAAACGGCGTGCTATAGTATGCTGCGTACGGTAAGGTCAAAAATGATGAAAAACGAGGTTAATCTTTTTTTCAAAAATTCAAAAAACAATGGGCTATAACCCATGTTTTTTCATTTTTTTCATTTTTTTCAAATCCTCAAAAATGATGAAAAACGGCGTGCTATAGTATGCCGTATGGCATGGGCTATAGCCCATGGTCAAAAATGATGAAAAACAAGGTAATTTCTTTTTCTTCAAAAATTCAAAAAACGATGGGCTATAACCCATGTTTTTTTTTTTGGTTTTTTCATTCTTTTCAAATCCTCACAAATGATGAAAAACGGCGTGCTACAGTATGCCGTACGATATGGGCTATTAGACGAGCGTCTAAAAATGGGATAAAAAACGTCTAAAAATAGACGTCTAAAAAACGTCAAAAAAATTACGTCTAAAACACGTCTATTTTTAGACGTGTTTAAAAAATGTTCCAGCATGTGTCTCCACAGTGAGCTGAATTATAAAAAGTGTGAATGGAGCTATAGTCCATAGTTTTTTACGATTTTGGAGGATTTGAAAAAAAGGTGAAAATCTCAGAAAAGCGAAAGGCTATAGTCCATGGTCACAGACCGCATACTGGTCAAGGTCATTTATACTGGTCAAGGTCATTTATACTGGTGAAGGTCATTTATACTGGTGAAGGTCATTTATTCTTGTCAAGGTCATTTATACTGGTCAAGGTCATTTATACTTGTCAAGGTCATTTATACTGGTCAAGGTAATTTGCTAGTCTTATGAAGGTCATTTATACTGCTCAAGGTCATTGATATTGGTCAAAGGTCATTGAGCGGCGCGCTATAGTGTGCGACTCATCATTTTTTTTTTTTTTTAAGATATTTTTTTGCGGCTTACGCCTTTATTGATTTTTTTTAAGGGATAGAAAGTAGGCTGACAGGAAACGGGAGAGAGATGGGGGGATGACATGCGGTAAAGGCCGTGTCGGGTCCGGGAGTCGAACCCGCGGCACACCGCGACTGGATCACCAGTCCGGTGCCCAGACCGTTACGCTACGGCCTGGGCCGACTCTTCATCATTGTTGAGGATTTGAAAAAAGGTGAAAATCTCTGAAAAGCGAGAGGCTATAGTTCATGGTCTCGGAGGGCATACTATAGTATGTTGTTTTTCACGATTTCGGAGGATTTGAAAAAAAGGTGAAAATCGCGGAAAAGTGAAAGGCTATAGTCCATGGTCACAGACCGCATACTGGTCAAGGTCATTTATACTGGTGAAGGTCATTTATACTGGTCAAGGTCATTTATACTTGTCAAGGTCAATTATACTGGTCACGGTCATTTATACTTGTCAAGGTCATTTATTCTGGTCACGGTCATTTACTAGTCTTATGAAGGTCATTTATACTGCTGAAGGTCATTGATATTGGTCAAGGTCATTGAGCAGCGTGCTATAGTGCGCGATTCTTCATCATTGTTGAGGATTTGAAAAAAGGTAAAAATCAAGGAAAAGCAAAAGGCTATAGTCCATGGTGTCAGAGGGCATACTATAGTATGTCGTTTTTCACGATTTCGGAGGATTTAGTCCATCGTCTCGGAGCTCATGCTATAGGGTGCAATTTTTCACAATTTCGGAGGATAAAAAAATAGGTGAAAATCACGGATCGTCTCGGAGCGCATGCGGTGATAAATCATGTAAATACAACACATTGAGCAGGGCACTGCAGGGAGTTGAACCCCGTTCTGGTAAACCAGGAAGTACCACACCAGTGCCTTAGTTTGTTTTGTTGTAATTTACAGGTCCAACAGCAATCACATTCATTACATTTCAACAGTATAGTAGTCAATTCACAATTTACACTGTAGGCAATAACAGTATATAAAAGAATAAATCACATAGCTAACATTGTCAAATTTGCTAAATATTTTTAAATGTACTCTTGCCGACATCCCACGACAAAATCATTCAAATAAGTACTGTAGGTTACAACTTTTCACGATTTCAGAGGATTTGAAAAAAATCGGAAAAGCGACAGGCTATAGTCCATCGTCTCGGAGCGCATGCTATAGGGTGCCATTTTTCACGATTTCGGAGGATTAAAAAAAAAAGGTGAATATATCGGAAAAGCGACAGGCTATATATAGTCCATCGTCTCGGAGCGCATGCTATAGGGTGCCATTTTTCACGATGTCGGAGGATTTGAAAAAAAAAGGTGAAAATATCCGAAAAGCGAAAACAAATTGAAAATATCTGAAAAGCGAAAGGCTGTAGTCCATCGTCTCGGAGCGCATGCTATTGGGTGCCATTTTTCACGATTTTTCCCAAATTGTCCCCATTGATCGATCGATCGATCCAACGATCGTTCCATCAATCGAACGATGGTTCCGATCCATTGATGGAACCATCATTGGATCGAACCATGGTCTGGTTCCAATATAAATTTATATTTATAATCAATGTTAATGTCAAATCAACGTTAATGTAACTCAGTTACATTTGGTTCCAAATATAATTTAGGTGGGGACCCCCTGAAAATCCCTCAAGGACCCCTGTGGGTCCCTGGACCCCACTTTGGGAACCACTGCACTAGGGTTCGAATCCTGGGGCGACTGTTCACCAAACCCACGGTCTGGTTCCAAATAAAAGGGGCTCCCCTCCCCCATATATGTGTGTAATTATTATTTGTATTTGTTTTTTCTTTCACTACATAAATAAATAAATTCTCTTTTGGGAATTTGCACCTTGGTGCAGAAAACACACTTTAGTTTTTTTGTATCGGTATAGGGCCAAAGTTCATGTGTAGAAATGTTTCAGCATTTTGATCAAAGATCCCGGGAGGAGAGATAAAATTCAAAATAGCAGGTGATCTAAGGTCAGAGGTCAAGTCAGAACATGAAAGTGGAGACACATGGTTATCTATAGCCAAATTCCAATACCCAAAATCTCTGCCATTCGCTCACACCCACTCGGTCACTCTGGGTCATTCCAGCATGACCCGGAAATGATTAACGTGCCAATTGTTAATGTGCTGCATTGAGGAGGCGAGTGGGCTCTCCGAGAGCGAGTGTACATCAGGTGCAGGCTCGATGGTGTTTGTCTCCTCGCATCACGTGTACATGTTTTTTTCCTTCTCAGTGACATAAGTCCTCCTCCTCCTCCTCTGTGTGGCACAGAAAACACTGCTTGAAACTCGATACTAGCTATGCCGCCCCCCCGATCCACTAGCACGCTGCAGCAACACAGTCATGCACACACACTAAACTAAAAAGCGTTGCCATTTGTTGAAGAGACACATTTTCTACTGAATTAATAGAGCTTCAGAATAGCCTACATACGTGAAAGTGAAAGGACAACAACAAGCCACTCACTGGCTTTATTGCGTTGTGTGACACAAGCATAATAAAAGTAGGCTTTATAAAATATAGGCTATAGGCCTATTGTGCGCACTTCATCTGCCTCAAAAGCTAGTTAATTTCAAAAATGTATTTATTTATATGTGAACTGAAGACTGTAGGAGGAGGGACTGTCAGGAGGGGGGGGGGGGATTCATACGAGCAAAAAGGAACTGGCTGGTTAGGAATTCCCTTCACAATCATATACCGCAATATACAAGTTTGCGCATCCTGGCGCTTATTCACCATTTCAGGAATAAATAGCCTTGCACATGTTACCTTACAGATACAGGCATACACATTGGCCTCAGTTACATGCACAAAACTAGATAAAGTGCCAATCGGCACAGGTCTCTACCAGGATTCTTCCTCAGCCTAGTGGGAATATGCGTGCACAGTTTCATCGCAATCGGACGCTGCGTTGAGGAGTTGTGGCCATTTGCTACTCCTGAAAACTGTAGGAGCCAATCGTGGCCAATCAGGATGGAATATGAGAAATCAAACAAACCTGTGTTGATCACATGACTATGGAGATCATGTGTACCGATTTGCGTGAAATTTGGATAAAATCTGAAGGAGTAATAATAGAAAATGTGTTTTACATATGTGGGCCTCCTGGTGGCGCTATAAAGAGCAGATGTGAAAAATTCCAGACAAGGGTTTTTCCTTGGCCTCTAGGGAGTTGGCATACAAAGTGATCCACAGATTCGTGCAGTTAGAGGTAAAAACACTTTTCGGCCAGTTATAGCGCCACCTTGAGGCTGAGTTGAAATTGTTCATGTGGCATTTCGTCCTCGGCCTAGTGGGAATGTGGGTGCACAATTTCAAGGAAATCACGCGATGTGTTCATGATTTGCAGCATTTTGTTTGAAACTGAGCACTCCTGTGAACTTTGGAAGCCAATCTTAACCAATCAGGATGGAGTCTGAGAAATCTGAAAGACCGGTTTCGTTGAATGGCTGTAGAGAGACTGTACCAATTTGCGTGATGTTTGGACAAAATCTGTAGGTGTACTGTGCAAAAAGTTGTTTTGCACAAAGCGGCCTCCTGGTGGCGCTATAACAGGCCGTTCTGGAAAGTTTGGGGCAGAGGTTCATCGTTGGCATCCAGGGAGTGTGTGTGCAAAATTTGGCATCGACCGGGTTAACGGTGGCCGAGATTAGCTGCTAACGGACGGACGGACGGACACACGGACGGACGGAGTGCAAAACATACTCTCCCCACATGCCTTCGGCCTGGTGGAGACAATGATGAGTATATTCTTCTGTAGACTGTGGTCACTGTACCGCTCTGGGTTTGGAGTTCCAGTGATCCAGCTGTGTGACACTGTTCCATCACTTTTGCTTTGGCAATGTAAACGTATGTTTTCCCATGCCAATAAAGCCCTTTGGAAGTCATAAGTGATTGCAGAAATGTGCCGTCGCTTTGAAATGACAGCGTAGTACATTCCGATTCTAGAGGCAAATCCACTCAGTCCTCGCATCGAATCCTCTCCTCCTCGCTGGGGGCGTAGCTAAGGAGCGAGTGGATGACGCGAGGGGAGTGAGCAAGTGTGAAAGTTGCGGTATTGGAATTTGGCAAAAGTTTTATTGCTCACGGTCAAACGTTCATGAGCTATGTCCGTTTAAATTAGCATTTTCAGTTGAGTGCTATAGGGCCACCCATTGGCTGTGGGCTTTGCGTCCTCACCGTTTGGCATTGCCCTCTAGAGGTTGTCCCGATCAGAAATCGGGGCCAATCATCATTTTCAAATGATTGGGAGCCAATATATATATATATATATATATATATATATATATACACACACACACACACACACACGTGACGTGACCAGACTAAGAGACTGCCATCGCGCAAATTCCAGCTTCACCAGAAGAGGAAAACTTCAAAATGAGTCAATAGCACAGGCAGACTCTTCACATACTAGAGCATGTCTGAAATAAGTGTCAGAGCTGAAATAGACATGTAAATATGAAATAAATGCTTAAACATGTAGCTAGGTGTAATGCTAGAGACCACAGAAGCGATCCTTTCAAGCCCCTTACTGTTTTCTGTAAGACGTGGGCCAAACTGAACCACCAATACATCAATTTGAAGCCATGAAAAAGCAAAAATTCAAAACAGTCCCAGTCAAATTTGGTCACATATTGTTTCGCGAAAAACCCGTTCAGCCAGAACTGCCATTGTTTTTGGTGGAAGGAGAAGAGAAAAAGGGACCAAGAGTCCCTTTGGGCTTGGTCCCTAAATAGACTTGTAACACAACTGTATAATCTATGAAAAGGAAACACAATGAGCAGAAACTGAACCATGTAAATACAACAAATTGAGGGCACCGCAGGGAGTTGAACCCCATTCTGGTAAACCAGTAGTAAACCAGTAGTACCACACCAGTGTTGTAATTTACAGGTCAAAAGCAATCACATTCATAACAATTTGAATCATAACAGACTATAATTGATAGCCATGATTATGTTGTTATACAATTGAAATACAGAAGACACAATCCACAAATAACTTAAGGAAAACTCCTCAGACATAAACTAAGAATATTTATTTTTTTCTTGCTCAAAGTGCTACAAAGTGCTAAAAGTGAAAAGTGCAGCAGAAAACTTTTGAGTCATAGGCCCATCATCAATGCCTCGCCTACTGACCGGCATGAATGAAATTATAGCTGCAAATGGCAGCATAAATAAATCACATCAATACAAACCACATAATGTGATATGAACTGATGCAATGAAGCTTCACTCGCACATTATAAAAGACATACGTCACATCAATCCACATCACATACCTAACCCTAACTTCATCATGTGATGTGGGGATGATGTGAGGAAGCCTTACTCACAAATGTGAAATGATACGAGACATAAACACACATCACATACCGGGCCTGTGTTCATATGTGATGTGGGCTTACTTGATGAAGCTTTACTCACAAATTAGATCTGATAATATAGCACCAACAATAGTCTTATGACCTAGAGGTTTGCTGCTGGACTTTCACTTTAAGCACTTAGAGCGCTTTATGAACATGAACAAAACAAAGATTCTTGGTCTCCGCCCAAGCAGTTGGCCTTAGGTTTGTGGCCAGTTTTTCTAGCCAGTTGTCCCACATTTTTATTTGGGTTTTCAAAAGAATTGCCCACATTTAAATATACATTACAATTTATGCCATTTGTGGACGATTGACAAATTATACGAGGTGCAAATTATGCAATGGCAGAAGCATTCTTTGGACCCCAGTATTTGTCAGCAATACAGCAACACTATGAACATGAGAACACAACATACAACACTGAGGATGACAGAACACAAGGGCAATGAACAAAGTGTATGGCATGCGACGAGCTATCCGCAATTTGTGAAATATCACATAAAAAAAAAAAATCACATAAATGCACATCACATACCGGCCTGTGTTCATATCTGATGTGAACTGACGTGATGGCGCTTTACCGGCAAATGACACAACGCAAATGACGTGAAACGATACATCTCCAATCAAATGATTGGAAACTGTACACGAGACACGACCCGACTCACGCACCACATACACTAGTGAAGAACTAGTGATAGATAGGCAAGAAAGAAATTACTTATAAAAATAAAGCAAAATGCGATTAAAAACTCTGAGACCACAAAAACCAATAACTTTATTAAAGCAAAGAATAGAAGAGAAGATGAAAGGTCGGGTAGAAACCGTGCATGTCCAAAACGGTTACTTTTCTGGACCTGTGATCCGATGATAATTTATATAATAATCTGTGTTCCAATGTTATTATTTAGTTGCAAGCTCTTGTTTATACTTAAACGGTTCGATACATTAAAACATATAATAGGTTATATTCAATAATGGATGATCTTTGCATTGTGAGCTTGTAGATCAGCTATTTGCTACTTTAGTGTGTGACACTAGCATGACCAAGTAAGGAAATTAAATTTACAAAAGAAGGTTGAACTATGGAGATACAAGGTTTCTGCCCGACATCCAAAGATAATAAACTACGCCCACTTACCTTCGATATCAGCACTAAACAAAACAAACTAACAAAGGAAGAAAATCTGCCATCATTTTCTTCCTGTTAGTTTGGACAGATCTACAGCATAGAAGGCTGTAAACAGTGTTAAGCAGGCTACATGCTACCATAATGATACCGGGCATAAGTCACATCACATTTGTACACACAGTCCACTAGTGAAGAACTAGGACAATAGATAGGCAAGGAGAAATAAATACTTTAGTGTTTTTTTTCCTGAGACAACCAAAACAAATAACTTTATTAAAAGAAAAAGGAGACAATAGAAACTCAAATAACTCGACACAGAAAACAGTACAGAAACACTAGAACAGAACATGCATATGTGATGTGACGTGAAAGCTTTACCCATAAATTATATTAAACAATAAATAAATCACATAGTGGCATGTGATGCGGAGTGGCATTATACACAAATGACGTGAAACGATACACTGTGCGAATGACAACCTACGGTATGGTAGCATGTAGCATGTAGCCCACTTACACAAGCAGCAGGAATCAAAAGGTTAATTACTAACCTTCACTGCTAACAGCACTCAGTGGCAACAACAGCAGAGTTTGTACCTTTAATACCAACGTCGCCTTGTCAGCTTCACGTTCTGCAATGACAGGAAAAAAAACAAACATTTAGTTGTCGGCCTACAGGATGACATTTTGGAAGTCATAACAGTCACTGAAAGCTGTGTCACCATTATTTTACTGTATTAACAACAGTCACTGACAGGGCTGTGTCACCAATATTTTACTGTATAAACAACAGTCAGACAGGGCTGCGTCACCAATATTTTACTTTAATATTGTCACAAATTGTGATTAAAGCTGCTATAAGCAATAATGTCATTTAATTCAAACAGCCAGCAATGAGTAAAACACTCCCAAAAATGATTTAGTCTCTGCGATACATCTAGGGGCCACAATCTGCAGTCAAAGATGTTCCTAGAAGCTTTGTCATTGGTCAGAGAGAAAAAAAGAACCCGGTCAAAATTACAGACAAATCAGAAAGTAGACCGGCAAATCGATCAATGACAAAGCTAGGAAAATCTTTGAATGCAGATTGTGGCCCCTAGATGTGTCAGAGACAAAATATTGTTTTACCCATTGCTGGCTGTCTGAATACCAAAAAAAAAAAATAATAATAATTACATTTGACATATTGCTTATAGCAGCTTTAACGTTTCAACCCATTAATGGGCGACTTCACCCCTTTTGCAACCAGAGCTTATTTTAATTATGTTTGGGAGACAAGAAACACTTTCCTGGGGTTTTTTTATGTGGGTAATCGTCGTTTTTAGATATGTAGTATTTCAAAAGTGTCCATGGGCTCCAAGATGTCATGGACACCGGGCTCACTTCCTTCCTGGACTAAATGTTGTCTCAGTAAGACAGCCCTCCCCCTATCCACAAGGAGCAGTGCACCAAAGCATTATGGGAATTGTAGTCTGGGTAGGAAGTGTCCATGACATGGACACTTTAAAATACTAAAAACACATCTCAGTAAAGTGTTTCTCCCTTTTTTGGCAAAGTATTGAAGTAATTAATGCATATAATTAGTCATAACAGGCCTTGTGTAGCTTGTTTATGAAGCCTAAAAGCCATAAAGAAATTTAAACTTTGTATTCATGTGTTAATCGCAATCATATGTAAGACAATGAATGGTCAACTTGACATGTAATGGTGACACAGCCCTATTTTCTACTACAGCCACATGTAATCCAGGTACGTACCGTGGGGGGCCTTCCGTCGCTCGGTTGAAGATAGCCGGTATTAATAGAGCCGCGTAGGTTGTATGGCACAATACGTCCCGAGCACCGTACGCCTCGTAATCTCAGGGAGCGTTCGTTGACACCGTTATACGTTTCAGCTCAGCCGAGTAGACACTCTATTACCAATACCAGCCATCTCCTGATGACCCCATCCAAGGTCACACATGACAAGGTCACATGATTAACCTGTAAGACACAGATAAAAACAACATTACACTCTTTATCCAGATTTCATACATTGTAAAATTCATATAATATTAAAGGGATTTCACTTTATCCTCTACTCAGGCTTATGTGAACACAGCAGACCGCTTTTAAGTTGCTTGATTCAGTATTTAGATATTAATATTAGCTGCCCCGCCCCCTTCCTATACAAACCCATTGTAACTAGTTATTTTATATATACTCTATTTTAGTTACAATGGGTTTGTAAACTTTGTATAGGATTAGGAAGGGGTCAGGGCAGTAAAATGAATGAATCTAATTACTGAATAAAGTAACTTAAAACTGTCTGGTGTTCACATAAGCCCGAGTAGATGATACAATGACAAAAAGTTTTTTAAAGTGCATTAAGATGAAAATTCAAAATCTACATTATATAACTTGAGTCAAAGTAAAGGTTTTGGCATCAAAATGCACTTCAAAATGACCAAAAGTATGCAGATTGTCCCATTTGAAATGTTTAACAAAAAATACCATTTGAAAATAGCAAAAGCTCACATTGTGTCACATCAATGCATTGTGAGCTTGTAGATCAGCCATTATCAAATGGCCAAAATATGGCTGTAGTGGTAAATGAACAATGTAGGCTAGTAGCCTATGTTACTATGTTTAGTAATAATACAAATCTACAAAGTAACTAGTAGTTAAGTTTCCAAATAATAGAGTATATTTTCTACACTATACTTCAGTAAAGGTAATGATTTAATTTCCACCACTGTTGGGAACCATGGTTTGTTTGTTTGCTTCTCTAAGGCCTCGATCACACCTAAAAAACACCCGTCTTGTCTGTTTGATGGCCGCCTCAATGCTTTGCCAATGGAAGTCACATGGTTTGAGCAAATATTTGTTTGATGGCTGTGTTCTGTCCCCCTCCCCTCCAAACAAATGTTGGTCAAACCATGTGACTGCCATTGGAAATACATTGGGGCGGCCATCGAACACAGACAAGACAAATGTTTCACACATATGTTCTGTGCTCTGCCTGTGTTTGATGGCCACCTCAATGCCTTTCCAATGGAAGTCACATGGTTTGACCAAACATTTGTATTTGATGGAGGGGAGGGGGCAATCAAACACAAGTGTTTGGTCAAACCATGTGCCTCCCATTGGAAAAGCATTGAGGCGGCCTTCAAACACAGGCAGGGCAAACGAACATGTGTTCTTTGTGTGAATGAGGCCTAAAAGGACAAACATTCCTCACATTGTCGTCCATTTAGTGTCACAATAAACAGTCATATAAATCCTCTTATGTTTAAACAATAAACAGTCCTATAAATCCTCTAATGTCTAAACAATAACAGTGTTGAAGGATAAAACCGTGTTTCTCAAACAAACGCTTCTTACCTTGGAACAGCTTGGCTCCCAGACAGCATGCAGTGAAACAGCCTGGATCCCAAACCAAACAGCATGCTGGGAAACAACATGGCCGCTCCTATTTAAATCCAAAGCCCCGCCCACTGGATCCGGTCACCTGTTCAACTAGTCCGTCCGTCATTGTTCCGTTGGTCAGAGTGATAAGTGATTGGATCATCCACTGTTGATCATCACAGTTGTGTGTGCACACGCACGCTAGCGCATTATTTTACCCTTTGGTTGGTTATAAACACTTATATTAATAAACACAAGGACGTGTGTGTCTGTGGCTGTCTGTATGAATTTATTAGTGAATTAAATTTCCCCACTGACATGAATGGGAAAATGCAAAAAATCACATTCAAGTATTTTTTCCTCTGAGACTGTAAGCACTATAGTTACAAAACTTGGAGGGTAGGTTCATAATAATTACTAAAATTAATTAACTTATGTTATCGGTCGGCCTCATGGTGGTGCTATAACAGCCCACTTTACGTTTTGGCTTATAACTCTTGAACCGTATTTTTTCACCAAACGTCCAATCAAATGTCACGGGTGGTTCAATTAACCAAAAGCCAAAAGCAAATTCCATTTTCATCCATTTCGCAAATGCAAAAAATGTAACAGTTTGTCGCAAAAAACAAACATGTGGCTGGCAATATTAGTGGGAGGGGCCTATGTAAGCAACTGCGGCAACCACACTTTGCAATTTTGAAAAATTGCGACCTTTCTAGTTATACCAGTTATACCCTGACGTCATATGCTGGGACGGTGCATAAGCATCAAAAGTGGCGCAAAGTAACCACAGTATACCACTAATCAACTTACAAATTAGTAAATTACATATACACTGAGGCATTTAGTATTAATATCACTATAGTCCAAGATTAAGTAAATTTAAAGCAATTGACAATTTAAAATAAATAATACGTGATTCCATCGGATATCGATGATTTATTTCTCTTTGAGAAACTAAAAAGGGATCCTGAATGATTTTAAATCGATAAAACTATTTTATAGATAGAAACTTGTACCATACTTCATAATACTACATTTTTACATGCATAAAGTAGGTAGGTAGCAAATAGCTAAACCTAATAATTCAACATTTCAAACGTTCCGTCACAGAGAAGCTGAGATTTGACAGTTGTAGCAGTCAACAGTACTTGCACGCTCTGCTTGCGCACTAGTGGCCTACTAATGTGCAACAAGCAAGTAGGCACTTGACAGAGTATAGTTCTAGTTCTGTCTGTCCTTACTGTACCTGTATATTTATTGTAGTTGCTCATTGCACAATTTGCATTCTTGCAATAACGAACTCCTACGAGTATATACTTTACATTGCTAAAATAATATGCATTGAACAGTTAAACCTAAGACAGCAGCGATTTGCTGGTTTAGGATTTGTAGCACAGCACGGCAACACAAATGGCTCTCTTACAGTACTAAGTTAATTTACATTTGCACCTGCAAATCTTGTGTCACAATAGAGCAGACTGAGAGAAATAAACAATATCCTTGCCAGTTGCATTGGACAATTGTCAGACAATGTGGTTTTTACACAATAGAGAAGAGGGAGCAAAAAAAAATCCTTTAAAAAGGCATCCAGTTGGAAGCACAGAGGAGAGCAGCTCAAATAAAAGCTGGCAGGAGAGAGTGAGAAGGATAGAGACAGCTTGGAAGTTGTATGAAAAGGGAACAGGGAGATCAGAGATGGGCACAGACAGGCCCCGTCCAGCCTACAGCACTGCTGACGTCCACACAGCTGTATTCCTCTTCCTTTTATCAACAAAACTGAAAGCAAAACAAATACTATGGAGGCAAAGGATTATTTGACTTAGGCATTAAAAATCATCCATTAAATTGAGAGCCACGGTACAAAGCAAGTCATGCTCTTGACATTTTATGAATACAAATAAAACACATTCATTCCTCAAATATTCTGACTGCGAATATGGAAATGTTAATGCCACTCCCCTGCAGAACAAAAGGCATGCAGTGAATTGGGCAATAATGTAATAACTGTCAAGTCAAAGCCCAATTCCACTCCAAATGACAGGTAAGGAAACAACTCCAATATCCAACTCAAGTCAACCTTTATTTTCAACATTTTTGCACAGTTGTGGTTCTTTTGTTGACTGGTTGGTATCTTCAATTAGGTTGAAAACCTTCGAAAACAAGGAAACAAGGTTTTAACAACAATGCCAAACAATAAACTTATCTTTTCAAACCAATACATTTTATTTTTAACATGCTTGATTTTTAAACATTAAATATATTTTTTAAATCAAACGTTTTTTAAACAATGTGTTAACAATAGTGTTTTTACACAATGAATGCCAAAATTAAATGTCTTAAATTAACTTATAAAGTCGACATTTTAACCAAATTATTAAAGTCATTTTCAATTAAATATTTCAGAACCTGTAACCTTTAAGCTTGAATAAATTAGGAAAATTTGGTAAACATCCAAGCATTTTAAATGTTATAAGTATTTCAAGGGAAAACTGAACTTTGAGCTTGTAGAGCTTGTAGATCAGCTCCAAGTAAACTAGGCATTTAACATACCTTTAAAAATGGTAAATCATATAGATTGTCACATTTTTGTAGTCTTTTAAATTAATAAATATAAATTTAAATCCAAACTCAAACAAATTGAGGCTATACTGGAAGTTCCAAACTGAAACCTAATCTACACAAATTAGCCCATTAAGGCCAGATTTTTAACCACATTTAGCAGTAAGCATAAAGTAAGTAGAATAAAACATAACCGACCATTGGCGTCTTTGGGGGTAGAGCTCTTGGGTAGACCTTCAGCTTGCTTGTTTGATATTTGTTTGAGTGTCACCACCACCAGCCTTTAACAGGTGTTCAATCAGGCAAATGAGCACCAGCAGCCATCTTGCAGCTGATGCACTCTGGGAGATGTAGTTGTTGAGACTGTAGAAGTTGTCTGAGGTGTCTTGTAGAAGATCCATGCTCCATTTATGAGTTTTAACTCAACAATAACGATTCATTATGAACTAATAACCTATAAGCTCATCAAGTGTGGTAGGACAAGGTGTCAAATCTTGAGGTCCTGCAGAAGTGTGGTCTACCCAGTGTTGAAAGCCTGATCATCAAGGCCCAGTTCCGGTGGGCAGGTGCATGTTATCCGAATGCCTCATAGCTGCATACCAAAGATGCTGCTCTACGGTCAGCTGAAGGAGGGACAGTGTGGCCTGGGAAGACGGTGACCCCTTCTCCGCTTCAGAGACTCACTGAAGGCCAAACTCAGAAGCTGCAACATTAATGCAGCAAAGTGGGAGGATAAAGCTGCTCCATCATCAATAAAAGCTCATAATGTAATAATAAGCTCATAATGTAATGTATACTTACCGTGATACTGTCATGATACTTACCGTGATACTGTTATGATACTGACCGTGATACTGTCATGATACTGACCGTGATACTGTCATGATACTGACCGTGATACTGTCATGATACTGACCGTGATACTGTCATGATACTGACCGTGATACTGTCATGATACTGACCGAGATACTGTCATGATACTGACCGTGATACTGTCATGATACTTACAGTGATACTGTCATGATACTGACCGTCATGATACTTAAAGTGATACTGTCATGAATGATACTGACCGAGATACTGTCATGATACTGACCGTGATACTGTCATGATACTTACAGTGATACTGTCATGATACTGACCGAGATACTGTCATGATACTGCCTGTGATACTAACCATGATACTGTCATGATACTTACCGTGATACTGTCATGATACTGACCGTGATACTGTCATGATACTGACCGAGATACTGTCATGATACTGACCGTGATACTGTCATGATACTGACCGTGATACTGTCATGATACTGACTGTGATACTGTCATGATACTGACCGTGATACTGTCATGATACTGACCGAGATACTGTCATGATACTGACCGTGATACTGTCATGATACTGACCGTGATACTGTCATGATACTGACCGAGATACTGTCATGATACTGACCGTGATACTGTCATGATACTGACCGTGATACTGTCATGATACTGACCGAGATACTGTCATGATACTGACCGTGATACTGTCATGATACTTACAGTGATACTGTCATGATACTGACCGAGATACTGTCATGATACTGCCTGTGATACTAACCATGATACTGTCATGATACTTACCGTGATACTGTCATGATACTGACCGTGATACTGTCATGATACTGACCGAGATACTGTCATGATACTGACCGTGATACTGTCATGATACTGACCGTGATACTGTCATGATACTGACCGTGATACTGTCATGATACTGACCGTGATACTGTCATGATACTGACCGAGATACTGTCATGATACTGACCGTGATACTGTCATGATACTGACCGTGATACTGTCATGATACTGACCGAGATACTGTCATGATACTGACCGTGATACTGTCATGATACTGACCGTGATACTGTCATGATACTGACCGAGATACTGTCATGATACTGACCGTGATACTGTCATGATACTTACAGTGATACTGTCATGATACTGACCGAGATACTGTCATGATACTGCCTGTGATACTAACCATGATACTGTCATGATACTTACCGTGATACTGTCATGATACTGACCGTGATACTGTCATGATACTGACCGTGATACTGTCATGATACTGACCGTGATACTGTCATGATACTGACCGTGATACTGACCGTGATACTGTCATGATACTTAGTGATACTGTCATGATACTGACCGAGATACTGTCATGATACTGACCGAGATACTGTCATGATACTGACCGTGATACTGACCGTGATACTGTCATGATACTTAGTGATACTGTCATGATACTGACCGAGATACTGTCATGATACTGACCGTGATACTGTCATGATACTGACCGTGATACTGTCATGATACTGACCGTGATACTGTCATGATACTTACAGTGATACTGTCATGATACTGACCGAGATACTGTCATGATACTGACCGTGATACTGTCATGATACTTACAGTGATACTGTCATGATACTGACCGAGATACTGTCATGATACTGACCGTGATACTGTCATGATACTTACAGTGATACTGTCATGATACTGACCGAGATACTGTCATGATACTTACAGTGATACTGTCATGATACTGACCGAGATACTGTCATGATACTGACCGTGATACTGTCATGATACTGACCGAGATACTGTCATGATACTTACAGTGATACTGTCATGATACTGACCGAGATACTGTCATGATACTGACCGTGATACTGTCATGATACTTAGTGATACTGTCATGATACTGACGGAGATACTGTCATGATACTGACCGTGATACTGTCATGATACTTAGTGATACTGTCATGATACTGACCGAGATACTGTCATGATACTGACCGTGATACTGTCATGATACTGACCGTGATACTGTCATGATACTGACCGTGATACTGTCATGATACTTACAGTGATACTGTCATGATACTGACCGAGATACTGTCATGATACTGACCGAGATACTGTCATGATACTGACCGAGATACTGTCATGATACTGACCGAGATACTGTCATGATACTGACCGTGATACTGTCATGATACTGACCGAGATACTGTCATGATACTGACCGAGATACTGTCATGATACTGACCGAGATACTGTCATGATACTGACCGAGATACTGTCATGATACTGACCGAGATACTGTCATGATACTGACCGTGATACTGTCATGATACTTACAGTGATACTGTCATGATACTGACCGAGATACTGTCATGATACTTACAGTGATACTGTCATGATACTGACCGAGATACTGTCATGATACTGACCGTGATACTGTCATGATACTTACAGTGATACTGTCATGATACTTACAGTGATACTGTCATGATACTGACTGTGATACTGTCATGATACTTACAGTGATACTGTCATGATACTGCCTGTGATACTGTCATGATACTGACCATGATACTGTCATGATACTGACCGTGATACTGTCATGATACTGCCTGTGATACTGTCATGATACTGACCAACACTGTCATGATAGATACTGCCTGTGATACTGACCCGTGATACTGTCATGATACTGACCGTGATACTGTCATGATACTGCCTGTGATACTGACCGTGATACTGTCATGATACTGCCTGTGATACTGACCGTGATACTGTCATGATACTGCCTGTGATACTGACCGTGATACTGTCATGATACTGCCTGTGATACTGACTGTGATACTGTCATGATACTGCCTGTGATACTGACCCGTGATACTGTCATGATACTGACCGTGATACTGTCATGATACTGCCTGTGATACTGACCGTGATACTGTCATGATACTGCCTGTGATACTGACCATGATACTGTCATGATACTGCCTGTGATACTGACCATGATACTGTCATGATACTGCCTGTGATACTGCCTGTGATACTGTAATGATACTGCCTGTGATACTGACATGATACTGATACGATGTAACACTTTTCTCAACAATATGACCCGTAATTGCATTATTAACTGTGAATTGAGCGGCTACATGTAACACATTATTACATGATTACATTATGCAAAAATCCATTATTATGTTATGCTCTCATGATGTATTACATTATGACCTTATTAGCCTACATTATGGCCTGGGCCTTTACTACATTTAGGTTATCACATTATGAACTGTTATTACATTATGTGCCGTTATTACATTATGAGTTGCTATACTAGCCTCAGTATAATTATGATATTCTAACTACCATAACATCCCTGAAACTGGCACTGCTGGGAAGGCAATTAATCCGTCCCAGCTGCCTTTGGTCTAGACCTCTGGGTTTAAGTAGAAGCGTTTATGACTGATTGGACTTGATGGCTCGTGCTGTTCTTTGGTCAAGAACTGGGGGAACCACCTGGAACTCCTCTGTCCTGTAGTGTGAATGCAGTGATAAAATCTTCCCCATGTCAGGCTAGTTCAGGATAAAATGTAATTATTTCACATAGCCATCTTTGTGTTTCTTTTAATACTCTAACCAATTATCTCATGTCTTAGGAGGGATCATTATATATTTAACAACATCACCTTAGTTAACTTGGCAATTGTGTCTCTGCACACATTCAGACATAGTTTGGTCTCACTTGTTAAACGTTGATGGACCATTCAAGATCACACTTCCATAGCTCCAAGTGGGACCATCTAGGGTCAGGGTGAGGGTGTCAGATAGTCTCACACAGCACTTCTAGGCAGCAGCCTGGAAATGTGAGAGGAAGTGGCAATTTGAACGTGGCTCTTTTTGTGGCTGCAGCATATCTGCTCTCTTAATCCCTTAACACAAAGCCTGGATGAGCAGTACCTTTGTGTGTGTCAGACTGTCAGAATGGCTGACTTGAAGAAGCAGGTCTCGGCATGCAGAGATTTCTTTTCATTTTTTCATACAGCAGCAACACTGTGGCACATATGGAATCTTAGGTTACGTTGAGAACATCTACAAGTACAGCTGTGTGGAGGAATAATGCTGATTGGAATGGTAATATTGCGCGCACATACACACAACACAGGAGTAAGAGTGAATGTGCGTGCAGACACATACAGCTGTGCCACAGTAGAGCAAATTGAGTAACGTATAATGAACCAACTCCGCTGTCACAAATTACGTTTTTCTGTTCCATGCTTATCCCAGAAAATGCTTTCAAAACCTTTTGCATAACTGACTGTGTTCTGCTTCTCCAACACAGGAAGACAGTTCTTAAAGCAAAGATGAAAGTACGATCTAACTAGAGTGAGCTCACACAGTTCGACCTATGATCCATATCTGTCAAATTTACTGTACATAGACTATAGTAGTAAACACCAAATGCTGTAGAGAATATAACAGGGAGTGAGAGAGAGGATGAGAGAGAGAGAGAGAGAGAGAGAGAGACGGATAGAGGGAGAAAAAAAAGATAAGAGAACACAGAATATTGTATTTTTATACAGTTATTTTATTTATATCTTGATCCATGTGACATGATGACATGAAGGGAGGCTTAAATAATTATGGGTTTGAGAAAAGAAAAAACAAGGAAGGGAGATTCTGCTTGGTTAGTGCCAATGTGTGTATGTCCTTGGAAGAGATGATACAATATGGTGTGTGACAAGTGGTTATACTAGTAACAACTAGAAATGCACTTTGTCGAGCTGCCAACTTGTGCTTTTCACACAAGTATAGGCCTAGTACAATTTACAATTTAGGCATTTAGCAGACGTAGTATCTATGTAAACTATACATACTATACTATATTATATATTATACATGTGTACTATAAAGTGCTATGACTACATAAAATGCAATTCCAGTGCTATCTACGTAACAAGCTATAAGTCTGTTTAAAATACTATCTAAGTCTACATGATTGGGAGTGAGGCTGCAGTTCTGACTGTGATGGGAAGTGCATTCCATAGTTTTGGAGCCAGAAGGGAGAAGAGTTTGGGACGTGTGGAGCGTTGTCCCGGCGTTTTTAGCTTCCCTGCGTTGGCTGATCTGAGTGCGCGAGAGGGTTTGCTGGGTTTGCTCTGATGCCAGCATCAGAGTTTTGTATTCTGTGCAGGCAGCGACCGGGAGCCAATGGAGGGAGCGGAGAAGGGGGAGACTAGTATGGCCTACTTGTGCGTGAGCAGAGCACGCAACCTACTACTAAAAAAAAGACGAAAGCAATAAACAAACATTTTAAAATAAAACTTACACCAATAGAAAACAACATGTTTAACTGTTTAAAAAAATACTTACAACTGCCTAGACCTGCCTAGACCTGTTAGATCTCTATATAACTCTGTCTCATTCCTGTTCCTTTGCAACAGTGTCTATTACCCGTTATAACTTATGGTTTAAATCGGTTGAGTGCTATTAACCAAGATGTCCACTATAATAGGCCCTCATTTATCAACGCGGCGGAATCACCGCAATGTTCGGCTGGCCAAAACTGGGACTGCAGGCATCACATTCATGCAATTTCATGGAGGTGGACGGATGTTAAGTGCGTTCAGTGCATCAACCCTAACCTTAAATTTGAGACCGCTCTCAACTTCCGCTCGTTTGAGCCATTGAGTTATAATGGTACTTTCGGCAGTCTTCCGGGTGCTTCAAAACACCACTGAGCAACTTCCATTGAAATTAATAACATTAATAACAAGCTAACAATGCTCCCGACGCCTGGCCGTCGGAAGCCCCCACAAACCCGTCACTGTTTCGTAAAACATACCACCAACACACCACCAGCCTGGACATAAGGAATATAATTATAAACACAAGACTTTGGGGCAAAACTTCATATTTACCCTGCTCTGTAACCAACAAAAGTGTGTTCTTTTGTGTTCCAAACCTTCCATGATTTCAGCACTCGGTGAGTAATTGCTGATATGAACGTTTTCTTTCACATTCTGCACTGCAGTACGGAGCCCCTAAGGGGACATGTCGTGGGTAAATATTTTTCAGGTGAAAAAAATCCCACAATACTTTGGTGCACTGCTCCTCCTTGTGGATATGGGGAGGGCTGTCTTACTGAGACAACATGTACAGTAGTCCAGGAAGTAAGTGAGCCCATGACATCATGGACACTAGATACTAAAATATCTAAAACACATATTAGGTGGTGGACAGGGTCGGCAGCTACAAATATCTTGGGACCACTATTGACAGTGGGTTGACCTTTAATGACAACACACAAGCCATCACAGGTTAAGTGTATTTATTGCGCCCGGGTGGTGTAGTGGTAAAGTCTCCGCCCGCCACCACGGAGGTTGTGGGTTCGAATGCACCGTGGCATATACGTAGCCAGCTTTGCCTAGCGTCTATACACAAGATGGCCCGTGTCCGGGGAGGGAAGTCGTAATCCTATAGGCTGGGGAGGTGCACCTGGGAGTGTTGGGAGAAGTAGGACGAAGGCCCTGTGTCCTCCTGGTGAGAGCTCCTCACTGGCAGGTGAGACGGTACAAAATACAAAAAGCTAACCGTAACATCTTTAAAAATGCCTTCATTCCTAATGCCATTAAGGCACTAAATGACACCATGTCTCGTTAGATTAGTTTTTAATGTATTTGCCTGTTTTTAATGTATTTGCCACTGTTGTTCTACCTCCATACAAGTCTATGGTAGAGGTATGTGTCCTGCTGTCCGGTGTCCTGTGCTGTGAAGGGTTATGAAGGTGGAGTTGGAGATCTATCATTCTGGAGATCAATCAATCTGTTCAGCTGGTTGAGTCATCATTGTGATGTCAGAAGACTCAGAACATCATTGTGATGTCAGAACAGGCCAGCTCCATATATGGAGATCTAGGGGTTTGATGAGGTCAGATCAACATAAGGAATGAATTCTGTACTGGCTGTATATGGAGCATGTCTTGAGTGTACAGGGTTTGATGACGCCAGATCCATATCAGATCAACAGGTCAGCTCCATATATGGAGGGGTTTGATGAGGTCAGATCAACATATTGTAAGGAATGAATTCTGTACATGCCCATAATAGTGTGTCTTGAGTGTACAGGGTCTGAGGGCCCAGGTAGGGCCGGGCCTTAATCTCCATATATGGACTTATCTGCGACAGCACGTCTAATTTACTATGACATGAGGGTCCCCACATCTCCATCCTTGATGATGTCACGAGACCTGGGCAGTGGGCACCATGGTGCCCGACACACCAACTGACGGGAAATGCACGATTCCATAGTTAACTGCGACCTTCGGTTACAAAAATGTCATGCTCAACATTCTTATTTCTACTGCTATTACTGAGCACCATGCATGTAGGCATTTCTGTTACTGCTGCCTTCTTTGGAGCTCCCCAAGGCAAAGCCATTTTGGCAGCCTTGTGTAGGATCAGGCCAACCACCTGTCAGTTTATTTCTGCACATGGCCTCTTCTGTCAAACACTCCCTCGGTCCCCCCATGCTCCACATAACACCTGTGATTGGCTGCTCTATTGCCATCACAGCTGCCATACATACCCCTTAATTAAAGGGACACCCCAATAAACACGGTGTATTTCCTGTATTCAACCCTGTTCCCTTTTCGCCCTGCTTATATGTGCCAGAGCACATATTTGTGGGGTAGTGTATGCCTATCCTGTTCATATTTCTCATGCGTGTTTGTGTTCATACTAATACAGGGTATGAGTAAGAGTTTTGCATAGTGCAACCAGAGTAAAAAATATTCAGTGCAATGAATACAAATTCAGTTACAACAATCAATTGATTGGTGTTATGGTACATTTTCCACATTTTCTCAAAACTTCTCGTAAACAGGATGCTCTCCATTTCAGAGGGAGGAACCTGGTCGTGTCAGGGACAGGGGAGTCCCAGCAAGCACGGTCAGGACCTGGACGAATTTGTGACGTCTCAATTGTGGCCAGATCAAGTCAAACCAAGATTAGTCAGATCTGGCCCAGAATGTCACCTAATTTCAACCAACATGAATTCTGCCCATTAAGACGGATGTCCCTGGATGAATCAGAGAGAGTCCGATCGAGGCCAGATCAACTTAAGTCATATCGTAACTAGTCAGATCTGGCCCAGAATAATAATAATAATATTTAAACTGGTGAAGACATCCTGGAAATGACGTAAAGATCATCCCCAAATGGGCTGTGCTCTGGCCTAGTCCTGAACGTCACCGGAGTCACTGGAGGACGTCATCATAACGTTATCATGACATGTAATTTGGCTTGCTGGGGTGCTTTTGTTTGTCTCTCCCAACATACTGCTGCATATATGTCATTTTGAAACAGGTGATAAATAACCTATTCCATCCAACACAGCTTGCCAACTCGGATTGTGCGCTTGTCAAATCACCTCTCAAAACTCAAGGCCTCCCTGTCAGTGTGCCTGCCTTGTTTGCAAGTGATGTAAACAGCAGTGTTTATCCTAGTTGTACTGCCTTGCAGATGGACCGCGGTGATGGGGTGCTTTGACTAGGGGCTGGGCCAGGAAGGGACATGTATTTTATGTTGCAGATCAAATTTGAATTGTCTTCACATTTTTCCATTTGATATCTTTAATGTTTAGCAGTTTATGTTGCACAGATGATCCATAAGTCTGAAGACAGTTTGAGGTGAAACAGTTATATGTAATCAAACATAGCAGGTTTATCATTCAAGTTAGCTAGATAACGTAAAAAGTATTCTGAAATCAAAATACATAACTAAATCATATTTGTAAATACCAAATATTCTTATTTCATTTTACAGATTTATGTCGGTATGACCAGGATATATAATACATTATGCTGGGAGTTAAACAAAACGTGCAGTCGTGCACTGACCTCAGAGCATTCTTATGGACCACTCTCTGTCAGCGTGATTATGTGAATGTGAAATGTGGGAAATTGCCTACATTTCCTGTTAAGGCTAAATAGGAGATAAACACATTTGTATGCCATTTTTCTCACAGGTTGTTATTGATTTAACAGTTTAGCTTATGAAAAAAATGATATATGATTCTGCTTGGGAGCCATTTCAGAGAATTTCACAGATTTAACAATTTTATTTTATTTCCCCCCATTCATTGGTTTATATTTGATGAATAATACGCCTATGTTGCCTTTGGAAAGCACATTTTCCAATTAAACTAATGCTCCAATTTTTGCTTTCGGGGACAATGGCAACGCTGACATCAGATGTCTCTAAGCCTACATTTGTCATGGAATACACAACAGTCTTTCTGAAGGCTTATCTGCCCGATCGAGTGAGATAAACCGTACCATTAGAGGGATTCTTTTCCTTTTTTTATTTGGTGCCGAACAGAAACAAGCAGTTGCCACTTGCCAGTAGTAAGGAATGAACACAAAGAAGTGAAAAACAAACATAGATGAGCCAGTGCGTATTGTGCCCTCCATATCTCCTAGTCTCTGCAGTCAGTAATATATAGAACAGTTACAGGTCTATACTCCTTGTTATTCTGCAGAGGCCATATTCGCTATATTATAGCGAATCCTTTGATAGTTTAGTGGAAATGCATTTCAGCAACTGTAACTCTTTGAAATTAGGTTTTGTGAAGATTGGCCAAGGAAGATGGTAAAACATAGCTCTACTTATTCCTCACAGAGAAGCAAAACGTGTAAATATGTTTACAGCTGTATATTATTTTAGTCACTTTTAAATGAACTATTGAATATAATATAGCCTATAGATATTCTGACTGTGAATCATTTATAGTAGAGCAGCAATGATCCCAATAACACCAGCATATAATTGAGCATTCATGACCATGAGAGTGAAACTGGTCCTCATGAAAGGCAGTTCCATGTTGAGCTGAGGGGGAACTTTTTTATTCTGTCCCCTTATTCAGTGATTGAACTCTGACAGGGGCCGACTTTGATGTTTTCAGAATGTGTAAATAGGAGCAGAGCTGAATGAAGCGGTTGGGTATCACTGTGTGACTGCCATGTTCTTTCACTCCTGAAGACCAGTAGCTAAGAAGGGCCACGACTATGGATAAAACATCCAATCTGTGCACTCCGTCTCTGGTGAGCTTTCCAAGATAGGGCTATTATAGTTATTGCATTGATAATCTGAAACAAGTATAGCAAAAGAAAATCATTCATGGAATCTTCCAACACAATAACACTATATCAATCAAATGAGCCATCAGTGAAGCTTTAGATTGTTGTGGGATGGCAGCTGCATTTTGTTCTGTTGACAGAGAACCAACTCTGTCGCTGAATGAGTTCCTTGAGAAACGTCCGGCTTTTTGGAAATGCCCCTCTATTCAGCTCAGAGCAAAGTAGCATTTTCTTTCCCAAGCCCAGCACTCTCACACTTGTGCTTGCATCTCAAATAAAACCTCCTATGGATTCTTAACTTCGCTGAATTGGAATGGGGGAGGGGTGGCGATGGCAGCCATGGTGGTGGTGGGGGGGGGGGGGGGGGGACAGGAAAAAAAGAAGTTTTATAGAGATGCTGATTTCTCATTCACTGCTCCAAACCCGGAGGAATGCGGACAGAAAAGCCAGGGCTCTCATTGAGAGGCCTTTAATGCATCCATCGTAGCTATATGAGTTGAAAAAGAGTTCCCTGGTGGGAAAACAGTGACCCCCGAACCCGATGAGAAGAAAGCCTCCTCAGCGTACAGGCTCTCGTTGGAGAGGTATACATTCTAGTGCAGGGGCCAATCCTCACCTGCATACTGTAGAAAGACAGTGAGAGTCGTCCCAGGGTGTTTACAACAAGCCCTGCTCTGCCTTCCCAGTGGAGCGCAGGAATAACAATATATGTCCTGCCTGCAAACTGCGGAAATGCGATTTAGCTAGATCTTATCGTGTTTTTCAGAGCCATTCATGAAAGCAGTGGATGACATATCATTCTGCATTCCCACTTATGTTGCTGATTTTTCTTTTTGCTCTGTGGTAGATTATGATGGAGGCATTATGAAGCATGAAGATCACCGTGACAAAGAGCTGTCACACCTGATAAGAATCATAAACAATGACCAAAACCTGGTTATACAGTTTAAGCAAACATACAAGCAGATAAGAGATTTCACACACTCTGTGATGAGATGTCCTCAACATAACTTTAGATCATCATTTTAGAATAACTAAACTAATGGGCAGAAGGGACTTCATAATGCTTTTGCTTCTACTATTTTACAATTTAAAAATGCATATATTTGCCAATAAACAAAATAAATCTCCTTTCGGATAAACACTGCGGCTCATCGTCCCTGTAACTAATGGCCTTGTTTATTTACTCTACGATAAGTGCTTTTCAAAAGCTTAATATGGGTCACTAAAAATTGGAATCCTGCTACTTGGATGTAGGTCTACCGTCTATGTCTTCTCATATTGCCTAATTTGAAGTCTGAATTATGCATGGGCACTGGAGTTATTAGAGAGAACACATTTTTGCAGCTGACATGACTGTTAACCAGATGTAGAAATGAAAATATACGTAGTGCATCTCCAGTGTGGCCAAGAACAGCTAGATTTACAGAGTTCTATGATGGACACACACCATCTGGTGTGTGTGTGTGTGTGTGTGTGTGTGTGTGTGTGTGTGTGTGTGTGTGTGTGTGTGCGCGTGTGCGCGCGCGCGCGTTCGTGCGTGACTGTGAGAGAGTGTGTGTGTGTATGTATTTGTGTGCACGCGTGTGTGTGTGTGTGCGCACCATGCATTGCATGTGTATGTTAGTAAAGGGTTAGTTTATCTTTTAGAAGTGGGTCTTGAAATCATCTTGAATTTCAGTCATTTTATGCAAATCTTGTGGCTGTTGCAAAGTCACGTCCAGGATAATTTAGCTTAGCATTTGTCTTTTCTCACATTCCTTATCTTCTATAATATCTCTGCTGACGGTAAGAATCCTCCAAAATGTTCATTTTTCAGGAAATTAAGAAAACCTTATATTCTGAAAACAAAGCAATACTGCCTCATCAAAGTTGGCGTTGTTACTTTATATATTGTCAATTACTAGCATGAGAGGGGTAGAGGTCGGTGGTGGAGTTAGTTGCTTTAGCAGACAGTTTGAGCGTTCAACGGAGTTAAGAGGTTTTGTCCAAAGCGTTTTTAGTACTTTCCATTGGTTCTATATTTTCAAAACAACACACAGATGTAAAGGGTGTTCAATAGCACTGATTTATGATTTTTCTTTTTTAAAGAAAAAAAGGTGGTTTCCTACCGACAGCAACGATATCATGCTTGGCTCTGCTGTACATGAATGACACTTAAAGTGACGGAACCACAAGACTGCACAATTGCACATCCAGCAGAAACATCCTGGACTACTCTGAAGGTGACAAGTGCCTTGGTTTCCCGGGTGACATTAGTATTGGTATGAGCAGTGCATAGCACTGCAGTCACAAGGTCTTTATTTAAAGCCCCTCCAGACCTTCAGAAGGAGCTCTGTTCAATAGGGACCGAGGTCTAGGGAATTCTACAACAGTCTTTGTCCACAGCCAAAGGTCAGGGCTCCTCTTCCGTCCCCTCTTTTCCATTGTGTTTTTAATGATGCCATATGGTACTGTTCCCCATCCAAGACCTCCACACTCTACATATCTCATGTAATATTCTTGCTTTCTTGTTTGATTTAGCATTCATCATTATAATGATTAATGCACCAAGTAACAACTGATTTATTTGCAAAGAATACTATACCCACTGAACCTGCTGTGATGCAACTATATGGAAAACTGGTTAAATGAATATCTTCATCACAATATAGAGTATAGTTTTCGTTTTAACATTCACAGAGTACTAAATCTAGCAGACAAAAATAATCCTAAATGACACATACCTGTACAGTACTTAATCTCGGTGAAAGTCACCAGTAAGGAGGTGAACTTTCACCAAGATATACATACTGTACATTTTACTTTATATGGTAAATCACCATTATTTGAAAACATTGGAAAACAGGGACAAGAGAAGTAATAAAATTAGTATGATTGTAATACCATTGATAATTTGCGGGTAGCCACAGCTTTCATGCATTTACACCAAAGCACTGTGATGCAGAGCAGAATTTGAGTGAGCGCTTCCGATAAACAAGTCTGTGTTATTCACAGGGTGAGATTCAGTGACAACCATAAAGAATTCAAGTATTGAGGAGCCGAGTGTGACATGCTGGAGAGTTCCTAATCATTTCAATGGTGCTAGGCAACAGGTTTCTCCACAACAAAGAAAATAAATCAAGCCCTTGAGACCAGGCCAGCTCAGCCAGCATGTCCCTAGTGAGACAGGGTTCTCACTAGTCAGAATTAGCTAATCCTTAGCATAGTACAGAAACTAACAGAGCAGATTGAGTAAGACATTTTACCATTCCAAGTATTTCAATCCACAGTTGAAATACATAACCATCAAAAGGAGTAATGCTGAGACATTTAAATGACTGTATGTGTTCCTGTGAGAGATATAGGGGAGGGCAGCACTCAAAATAAACGTTCTTCGTCAAGGCGCTCAGCTACAATTGGCAACATCCTTTTCATCAGGCATACATTTCTCTGGAAATGTGGTGAATTGCGTTTCTGTTTGTGTGAGCCAGTGGCCATCCACTCAGAGATACACAGGCCATTTTAGATTCCATTCAGTTTGTAAGGCTGAATTGGAATAGCACTGAGAGAGCAACATATGGCATGGTGCGATACCTGTCAACACAGGCAAGCAGGAGGGAGCCCCACGGGGCCAGGGGAGATGGAACCATGCAAGCAGACCTCCCAGATCTGTTTAGACCAGTCAGAGTCATTAGCAGTAGTGTGTGTGCTGTCTGTGCTAAATGATACAATCACCCATATGGGAAACCCCGACAGGTGGCAATCAGGTCATGATAATATGATCAAAAGGTTAATACTATGTATGATGTTGTTATGCCATGTATGTCACACCATAGTTAGTATGATGTTAAAGTTTAACATCATACTACTAGTATGAACTTTTTACATGGTTTAACAGTTGTTAAACCATGCAAAAGGCCAATCCAATTATTATCATATCTCCCACCCAATCAGGCCGGCCAATCACAATTTGCCGTCCTCACTTTTGCCATACTTTTCCGTCCTCACTTTTGTCTTCAATATTGTGTTTACACAGACCTGGAAACTGGGCATAGGAGGGGCTAGTGCACCTCAAACACATGAGGGGCTAGCACCCCTCAACTCACATTCCGTGCTCAGCCAATAAAATCAGCACATTCCGTGGTACACACAGTCACAAAGCTGGGCATAGGAGAGGCTAGTACCCCTCATAAATGTTGTACACCTTTAATGATGTTGCCAAGAACTGACAAAAAGTAAATGCAAAAATAACAATACGAGAGTGCAGATCTCTGCCAAGCTGGGTTGTCGACTCAGTCCTACCCTGTGGTTGACTGGCTATGACAGTTTTCGGGGCAGCTGTCTGTGAGTAAATTATAGTTTGACTTCTGCCCCCTATGGACAGAAGTGGAAGTGGTTTTGGAGGTGTGCTCTAAAAAGGCCCTGAAATATGCGATTCCAATTTGGGTATAATTGGATGTTACTTGCTCAAAATCATGGTCAGTATCATGGTCATTATCATGTCAGTATCTTGTCAGGATCATGGTCAGTATCATGGTCAGTATCATGTCAGTATCATGGTCATTATCATGTCAGTATCTTGTCAGGATCATGGTCAGTATCATGGTCAGTATCATGTCAGTATCATGGTCATTATCATGTCAGTATCTTGTCAGGATCATGGTCAGTATCATGTCTGTATTATGGTAAATATCATGTCAGTATCATATCAGAGATTTGCAGGGCTGTGCAGAGAGCACTGAGGGGGCAAGGGCTCAAACCCCAGAAAAGGGCACATGTGTGCGAGCGTGTAGCACGCGACAATTTTTGGGGGAGGTCTTCTTGTGGGGTCCTCCGTCCCTTGTGCCATTTCATGTCATTGGAATATTAAGCAAATAAGCAATACGTTCGCATTAGTCTGAAACTAAAACTTACTGATGGCAGCCAGCACATTAAAAGTATAATTATAAATAATAATTATAGTGGAATTATCATTACTTGTCCAATTGGCCTTATTGGCCCCCCCACATAGGCCCTTATGGCCCTTATTGGCCCCACATTGGCCCCCCATATGCCCTTATGTGAACTGAAGAAAAAAAACCTGAAAAAGAAAGGTAAAGGGCACTTTGAGGCAAAAGGGCAGGGCCTCAACCCCCCCTAGCCCACCCCCCTGCACGTGCCTGGAGATTTGTGACAGGCATGTCCCTGCTAATAGCACTACCAAAGCCTCCCTTTCCCCTGTCCGACCCTGCATCATACTCCCAGCTAGGTTCTTGGGTTCTAAAACCTTCAATAGACACATGACATGAACATGAACATTTGTAGTTCATTTGCACTACTTTTCTATGTGGTTAAAGGTGTAGGTTTTAAATACTGGTAAACCCCCTTAACACACTTGTCGCATCAAAGCAGCAGCAGGCAGTTGTGATAATCACTGGTGATTAAATAGGCCTAGACTAATCTAAAATCGCAAAGGATTTTCCTCAAACCCTCTCTGAAATCATTCATGGATTAATGTTCATTCAACATTGGTCAGTGGAGAATGACAACAGCAAAACTTGAGGTTTGTGAAATGTATATTTGAAACGCAGTGTTTATATGATAATACTCCACTGGCCTAAACATCCTCTGATAACGTTGATGATAATATTTCAACATGAAACTTATATCATAGGGGGGCAAAATTGGTAAAACACACTATATTACTCACTGTAAGATACTACAATATCTGTCCTACTTCATGCCTACTGCCGTCCAGTTATGATTTCCCCCACAGGATCAATAAAGGTCTATCTATAAAACAGTAGTATCAGCTCACCCCGCTAACCACAAAATTCACCACACTAAGTAGAAATATGTTTTGTTTAGCCACGCTAATTAGTTGAGGTCAACGCAATGAAATTATATTTCCTGCCAGGAATATGAGCATTTTATGCCTCCATTGTCCTTAAAACCTCTGCATCATGTGATCATGTGAGATCCTGCTTCAGCAACTCTTCCCATAAAAGTACTCATCTCTAGTCACAACCACAGAGTTATATTAGATTTCCTACACAACTCTATTGTCACAATGCCGCTCTGACCACAACCGTGACATAACCAGCCATGTGATATGTTTGGACCAATTGAACAAGGGGAGGCCCAGGATAGAGTTCTGTCTGGCTTACACTGCATAGCAAGGTTGTATTTGGTTAACCGTGGCATGTGTGCATGTAAACGCACAAGTGAATTAATAGATCCTTAACACGTTGCACCTGTTTTAATTTAGTTATTTTGTTTTGATTGACTTGTTTGCTCTGTTTAAATACTTTTTGGGGGAATTTACTCTGATTGTAAAATGTAATGTAATGGATTTGGATTGTGTCTATGTTGTAAAGACGGCTACTTTGGAAATGTACTCCCGAGTATATATAAAGGTGATAAAGGTAATACACTAAATAAATATGTACACTAATAATATTCCGATCTTGTCAGGGTTAATCGGGGTAAGCACAATGTATTTAGGCATGTAAGCACTTGCTGCATGTCTGATACGTAAAAATAGGACAGAACAACTTCACAGGATGTAAGATGGATTTACAGTACAAGCGAAACTTGGCTTTTGAGTAAGACGTGTAAACCCGGATCATTGCTGTCACAGCGCTAATGCTGTGCAAGTCAACACATCAATCAAAAATATTGCCATAACCTGATTATTCTCAGTAATGATGGTATCAGTGTGCATGTCAACACACTCACTGAGAGCCAGGAAAACAATCTGTAAAAAGGCCTAAGGCTAAACAGCAGTGAATTAGAAGGAAGGACCTTCTGAGAAGATATGGCATGAAGGTGTGCTATCATAATGAAAATCTCAAATACTTGGCTAATTTATTTGAATGACATGCAGACCTGTGGTTTCCTATGCTACGTGGACCTACAGTAGATGTGTGTATTCTATTTCACTGTGAAATGTTTACAAGCCAGTAGAAGTGCAAATTGTGCAGCAGAACATTTATTTTTCTCTGCAAGTCAAATTGTTCCTTTTCTTTCATCTTAAGTTTCAAGTACTGATAGATCATAGATCTATTTTAAGCTTTAAGTTTCAAGTACTGATAGAGCATCTATTTTAAGCTGTTTATTTGAAGGATGTCCTTTTGGTGTTGGCCAGTTTTTGGTGTACTGCAGAAGTGCAGATTGTCTTATTGTCGGTGTGACACATTTTTGCAGTAGTTTGTAGTGGTTGAATGGTGTGTTGGCACGTTAGAGGTAGGATTATGTGTGGCGTGTTCATTTGTAAAGTGTATCATCATCACCCCTATACGACCTTGCTGTGCTGTCTGCAATCTGCATGTGTCTTTTTTTCATCTCTCTTCTCAGGACAGTAACTAGATAATAGTTGAATTTAACTGCAGCACCTGAAATGCCAATCTGTCTCAGTAGTGAATGTACCTACAGTATTATAACCAGGGGCTTCATTCCACATTGTTACAGAAGCAATTTGCATGTGATCTAACATTTATTAAGCAAAGCATGTTCAGCATACAGCACTTTGCTCATAACTCAACTTCATGCATGTTATTCTCTTGCAAACATACTTGTTTCCTTGCTTCAATGACTTCAACATAAAATGACATCACATACACACATACCAACGTAATTTGATGGAAGATACTGGTTGCACATAACCGGTTGCTTTCTATGTTGACAAAACCCTTAGTTGTTGTCTGGATTTGTATACTATATGCTAGCATGAGAGATTCCAAAGGTATGATTTATGCTATTACTTTTCTTCCTCACAGTGCATGCAGGCTCAACTGGATTGGTGAGGATATGATGAGCAGCGAGAAATGCTACAAATACCTAATCAAACAAGCACACATTGACAGAAATGGATCCCGTAATGACTGCCCTATTGAACGCCACCCGCTGCATGCATAGCTCACATTACTGCCTGCAGAGTCATGGATAGCACCTACACGCTATCGGCAACAGAGCCATTTCCAGTGCCCGTGACAAAGGCGCTCTAATTTTTCGACAGCCCGCTCACTTGGTGTACGTCAATCTCACGGGTTGATGGATGAGACAAAGGTGGTGGCGGTGCTGAGGCGCAGGCCTCAGGTGTGAACAGGTGTGTGGGTTCACTGCCATGCAGGAATGGGAGCAGGTCCAGGTGCACAGCTGCGGGGAGTGGCTCACATACATATAGACAGAACGCCCAGCCTCCCGGCCGATGTTGAAATACTCGTGAGCCCTTGGAAGGGAAAGTGAGGGCTGGGTAGAGGCATCTGCATGTGCTTATAGTCTCGTGTTGCCATAACTTGATGTCTCGCTAGGCACTCCAGAAAAAAGAAAGCTGTTCGGGGGTTGCTTGGTGAGAGTGAGAAGGAGTGTAAAAACTGTGTCTCTGTGTGGGTGTGTGTGGGTAGGGTGGGTCAATAATAACTGGATACATAGACATACAGTATGATAGACATATGACCTTATGGTTGTGTGAGTGTGAGTGTGTGTGTGTGTGTGTGTGTGTGTGTGTGTGTGTGTGTGTGTGTGTGTGTGTGTGTGTGTGTGTGTGTGTGTGTGTGTGTGTGTGTGTGCGTGCGTGCGTGCGTGCGTGCGTGCGTGCGTGCGTGCGTGCGTGTGCGTGTGTTTCCCACAAACAGTATGAGCGTAAGCAAACAGAAACGACAGAGAAGGAGTACTGGGACGGTAGCTCGTCTGGAAGCTAAATGAATGGTCTGGTTTCCTGGGCAACTATTGTTCTAATCAATCCGTGATTAAACAACTTTAGCAATTTGCAGTCCTGCCGTAACACATCCTGGAGAAATTCCCTTGAAAGAGCTCACCCGTATTGAACCTCTCTAAGCCTGGGGCAGCATCAATCACAGCCGGAGGACAGATTAGGTTCAAGACAAGCTCCCTCCCCGCAGGATACACAATCACCAAGTCTTCTGTATCAAAGGTCAGAGAGTGACCAAGTGATGGGGATTATCAAGGCGTTGCACACATGACTTTTGGGGGTTAATAGGAAGTAGAGAAATGGGTCAGTGACTGGCGAGGATACTGTAGATCCACATGAGTCACACTTCCGGTTCCACGGAAAGCACACACGTGCTGTATGAATGCGTGGGCTCTCCGTGGAACAGAAAGACAGAAGTGCACTGTAAAATTCTCAGTGGTAATTTAACTCTGAGAGTGTGAAAATCGACTATTTGGGTCAATTTGTGTTGAGGATTTTGCTGCGTAGACAATAAGGCACTGTAAGAACACAGCCATGACAGATTGTGTGTATATGGATTTGGCACTTGCCTTTCGGCACCATCCCTCTAATCCCAGACTGTTCTCGTGCAATGTGTTCCTACCAGCCCCACTGACTATAGTGAGCCAAGTGAGCAGTGTGACCCTCGGTGTCCTTGGAACAGTTGATGCTGTGTAATGTATTCCACAGTTGATTCCTTTTTTTCCATCCTATGAATTTTAACAACTTTTCCCCCCTTCCTCTCTCTCCCTCCCTATTGACTGAAGCGCCGCAGCTCTCTCTGTCTCAGCAGCACCACTGGATATTACGTATTCTGCGTATTAGCTTTCTGAACCCCAATCACCAAGTGTCCTGTGTAGAGAAATAAAAGCTTGCAAGACATAGGCATAGATGAGAGCAGTCAGCAGTGGGGGGAATGCCAATTTTCTTCACTAAATCTCGGAACACACAGATTGCTGCAACTTCCCACTGAAGAGGAAGGTTTGCCTGATTTAGCCGTGGACCGGAAATGCTAAAATGTGTTTACTGATGTCTGCTGAGCGGCATACGGTTTTGTGATAGTGAGATAATAACAAAATTATCATGAAGATAATGACAAGAAGAACTGTCTTATTATGTTTTGTTTTCATAACCCTGCAAATCGAGTGCAGTTGTTGATTGCAAACGCAATTGATAGCTCATTCCTGTAGCTGACAAATGACCTGACGGCAAATCGGGTAATGCCAACAGTGTCCGTCATTATCCATTAGCAGGCTGCAACTAATTAGCAGTGACTCTGGGGTTGATTAAAAGAAATCGCCAAGCAGCAGCACACACCATTATGCTAATGATACCTCATTTAGAAAGGCATAGGCAAGGCAAGCAGGGAAGGGGAAAGATTTGGACTAGTCCTCCACCAATACATGCCCGGCCAGGGGAAATGGCTTATTGGACAGCATATTATCATTACAGGACTGGAAGACAAGGAAGCGTTGTGATGATGGTGGAGGCTTTAATCATGTCTATCTTTTCCAAAGAGTACACGCACCAATGGATTCTTTCCCACACATAATGTCTTATTCATTTGTGTGTTGTGTGTATTTTAGTTTTGCCTGCACCTGCCCCGTGGCACATACTTCCCTGGCAAATGAAGATAAGAAAAGATTGGGTTATTTGGTGAAAATTGATTTTATGAACCAAATAGAAATCCTTGAGGGACAAACAAAGAAACAAGGCACAGAAATGGAAATCTTAATCCCAAAACCACAAATGACAGCTCAGATCATAGCACTACATGATATATGCAGACAAAGATGTAAATGTTAAAATGCCTGTGTATTACAGATAAGTGTGGATAAAATATTCAAATTCCCATTAGTTTTCTTATGCATTGCCAGCATCTTTTTCGTCCACAGTGGACGAAAAAGATGCATAAGAAAAGTAATAGGAATTTGAATATTTTATCACAAGGCTCTCTAGAAGCGACATTAACCCAGCAAACCAGAACTGAACTAGAAAAAGTGCCCTTCTGGGCACAGGTCTCCACCAGGAGGATAGGAGTGTGTGTGTGATGTTTGACAAAATGTTTAGGAGTAATATAAACATGTTTTTTTGTTTGTTTGTTTTTTGCAACAATGCCAGATCATTCATAGCATCTCTGAGGATAGAATTCTGGATGAGCAGCATTTTGTGCAAAACGGGCCACTCGGAAGGCAATCTTAGCCAATCAGTGTAGAATCTGAGAAATCCAACAGACTCGTCTTGATCACATGACTACAGAGATCATGTGTACCGATTTGCGTGAGATTTGGATGAAATCTGTGCTACTAACAAACAATGTGCATGTTTTGTGCCTCATGAAGGCGCTATAACTGGCAGATGTGGAGTGATGCAGGGAAAAGGTTTTTCCATGGCCTCTAGGGAGTGCGCATACATACCGGTAAGTTGTATACAGATCGATGCAGTTATAGTTAACAGGAATTGCCCTGTTATAGCACCACTGTGAGACTGATTTGATAGTGTATACCGAATTGTGGGATAAAATGTGTACGAGTAATCTGCAGAAATGTGTTTTGCCTAAATCGGCCTCATGGTGGCGCTATAACAGGCCGTTGAGGAATATTTGGGGCAGAGGTTCGTCGTTTGGCATGGATCGGGTCAACGATGCCAGAGATTAGCTTGTAACGGACGGACGGAAGGACGGACGGACACACGCACACACACACGGACGGAGTGCAAAACATACTCTCTCCCCATGCCTTCGGCCTGGTGGAGACAATGACAGTGGATGCTTTTGAATGGGTTGAAGTAAGAATTTGAAGATATAGTCCCGGATCACACACCCATTCTGAATTCTGTGTTTGGTAGGATAACAGTGATGTGTGTGGTACAGTGAGTACCACACACAGGCAAAAATAGACATGTCAAAATGCCTCTCTCATGTAACAAAGCTTGTGCTTTCATACATCTACAACATAAACGGGTGATTGTTATTACCACACTCAGCCATTTAATGCGTGGCCCCAGTGCCCCCCACAAAATGACTGGAACTACTTAATATTCACGAAAACCAGAGCAGAACTCCCACCACGGGACTCTATCTCAGCAATATTTGCTGTTATTATGAGTATACTACTCAAATGTCTACCAATGTGTCATTGTACTTTATTTAAAAAGCGTCAAAACAATTTCACACTCTTTTTTACCTGGTGTAAACTTGAATAAACTGAAGTTGAAGTTCATGTAGGGATAGGGATATCAACAACTCAGCAATGGTGCAAGATTAAGGTTTACAAGTGATGCTATGCTGTGTTAGTAGAGGGGCACACAGTAACTGAAATTTAAAAAAGAAGCTCCATCATTTACCATACCTGTATAAAGTTACAGTGTAGGCCCGGACAGTGAGCTCAACCGTCTGGGCACCTAGGCTGCTGAGCCAGCCTGACGGCATGCCGCGGGTTCGACTCCCGAACCCGACAGCCTTTAGCGCATATCTTCCCCCCCATCTCTCTCCCCATTTCCTGTCAAATTACTTTCAACCTATCAATAAAGGCAGAAAAAACCACAAAAAGTTACAGTGTACACAATAATGTGTTCTATGTCTTTATAGTAGTGATTACTTTACAAAAGGTCTCAGTCATTCAGAAATAGTGTTCCACCAAACTTCTGGTTGTAGTTTGGGTCCCATGAAAGTGTCCATGAAAGTGTCATGGCAAAGCCCAGTCATGTGACCATGTCCCTTGACTCCCTTCCTTCTGTAAGCTTCCTTGGTATTTGCCTATGGGCTTATCAGATTTGTTTATGGTTATGTCTGAGTCAGAGTGACGTGGTTGTGGTGCGCCCCAAGTGAATAGTATGAGAGTAGCGACACTAGCATTGACTCCCATTGTAACAATGGAATGCGGAAATGCTCATTCTATCTCAACGGGATAGTTCCAATGTTTGGAACTATATAGCCTATACTGGCACCCACTTTGCGGCGGGATCAAAGCGTGTCGCCACTCTCTTACTATTCCACTCGGGGTGCGCCACCATTAGACAATTTCTTATATAGTATAATCTTTTTGTATTGGACAAACTACATTTGTGGACTGTGAAAAATGTAGTTTTTTTAATCTTTTAATCTGAGTAAGAGTGCTCTTGACCACTCGTAAAATCAGTTCTTACCAGTTCTTATCTTAATGTGTACCTATTAACAAAATGAAGTACACATTGCTAAATCCCTATACTAACAAAAGGTGGAAGTTTTTTGTTTGTTAGAAATTGTATGCAGTATTGCGTCATGCTCCATATAGTCACTACCGCCATTCATTTAGTTAATTTAAAAAAAAAATAATAACCTGTATGTGTCATTATATTCAACATCCCATCCCAAATTCCTGCAGACTTTATAGCGAGAGCCTTAATCCTCTGCTTCCTTTGTTTGATGAAAAATAGCTTGGTGCTTCTCAGGGGTTCCTCTTCCAGCAGGCAGGCCCCAAATCTGCCACCCAGTCCCTGAGCACCTGTTGAAACCGGCTTCGCCTCGGCATAAACACGCCTGAGCTGGAGCCTCGTGCACTGCACGGACGGTCGGCCCCCTCTGTTTTTTTGGGTCCGCACATCTGTGATTCCCCCCAAAGCATTTCCAAAATCCCCTTGGCAGTTCAGAGATCTTTCTCAGCTGTTAGCGTGCCCTCGAGCTGGGGCAGGCCTGCTATGTGCTCCAGCTGCAGGCTTCACTATGGTCAGGGGCCCCACTGAAGGGCACTATTGTCCATTCATAGGGTTCACTGTGTGAGAGGTCAGATGAGGGAGAACTTCGGTAGAGGCCCTGGCAGGAAATGAAGGTGCTGTAGCAGTTTGAAGCTGCTATAACATTACTGTGGCGCTGCAGCCTGAATAAATAAAATATATAGCCCGGATAGGCTGCAACTAACTGCATGACTACATTATTTCCTGTTTGTAAGCATTGATGTATTATGAAGAAAAACTTTTTGTTTTGTTTTATAATTTTTATTTATTTATTTGTTTATTTATGCTTATGTGAAAACAACACAAAACCCCCAGATAAGTATTTTATTAATTTCTTTGTTTTCTTTCTTGGCACATTGTAGCCAGCTCTGTGTGAACCGAGCTACATTGTATGGCTGAGAACCAAAAGCTCCTCACAGATGTGCAGATAAATCTTCATTTCTCACCCAGTTAAGCAATTCAACAGCCAAGCGTTGATCCAAGCCAAAGGCACCTTGCAGAATCCGGAGAAACTGCAGAACAAATTGGAGAACAAACAGTCACACAGGGTCATTCACATTATCCTTTATCTACAAAGCCAAGGAACTCAGGAGGTGGTGCGGCCATGCGCAGTTACGGGCAAATAACACACATGTTGTCATACTCGGTTGATGTGGTTTAACATGGCATTTCTCAAGTAAATCTTACATGAGGTCAGTTTAAAGTCCCTCAGTCAGATACAGCTACTGTAGTAGGCTATGATTTCTCAGAAGGCAAAGTAATCCATTTCTCACAGAGTGGACAAACAAGAGATTGCAAATATTAGCCAAATCAGAGTGTGAATAGAGGAGACTTTCCAAATTCTTTGGCTGCATTTCAAAACGTGCATTGAGAAAAGAAAATCTATTCATGGCCAGATTAAGTAGCTTAATCATTTCCAAGTGCTTACTGAGCCAACCTGTACCCTGACTTGATTGTTAATGCTTTTGTTCATGGGATTTGAATATAAGAAAAGCATTAAGCTCATTTAATGTCATCAGCAGACAGATAGACAACCAGACATACTGGCAAACAGAACATACAATACAATTTCCTTCTAGTTATTATGATTCTATTATGATTCTAATATCCATTTCAGCAAGCATTTACTTTGATGGAAACTGAAATGGCCATTTTATCATATCATATTATATTATAATAAAATGCCAGTGGGGTTACGCTACATCTTCTGACATACACATACAGTACTGTAGATTTTCTGGTATCATATTGTCACAACTTATCCCAAGGCCTATGTGATTGGCCCACTGTGTACACCCTGTCGTGTAGACTAGTCTACAGCTAACATGATGCACTGGATTCTCGCAAAGTTAGATTAATCACAGAGGGATTTTCATCTCAGAAGAGAGAAGACATAATACAGCTAATTACTTCTGCACAAGCAGCTCCTTTTCAGCGGCAAACAAAAGATGGCATAAAGGGGAATGGAATTCCTACGCTATGGGGGAAAATCACTGAGGAGGCTGGAGGGAGTTTTTTCTCAAAGCACTTAAAAAGCTTAACGAGATGTGAAAATTAGAAAGAGGAAAAAAGCAATTACTTGCAGACAATGCACCATTGCTATGTATATTTTCTTGCGGTACCAAACAAGGTCACATGTTTTCGGCCAAACATAATGAGGGACCCAAGGCTCAGTTTTCACCATTAAGAAAAGAGAACACTAGACCACCATGCATACGGGGCAGTGTGTTGACCCCCGATTTGTTTGTCCTCTCTCTATTGAAACGAGCGAGCGAGCGAGCGAGAGAGAGAGAGAGAGAGAGAGAGAGAGAGAGAGAGAGAGAGGGAGAGAGACAGAGAAAGAATAATGAGTCAGATCCCCCTCTATGGTCAGTGATGTGGCAGGGAGAGGGGCCAATCCAGCCGTGGCGTTGAGGGATTATGGGCCAAAAGGGTGTCTGAACGGCAGACCAGCTGACCTTTCCCTCCACTGCACCGGCAACTGGTAATCAGGGGCAATTATAGAGGCCTCTTGGCCACAATTCACCTAATCCTGTTGTGGAGTATGAGCCAGATGTAATTACCGCACTCTGGTACCTTGACCCTGGGCCTGGCGGAACTAAGCCCAGAAGCAAAACACTGCGGTCCAAACTGCGGCCGACGTGAACCCAAGGCAGAAGACCAAAATATTGTTGTTCTGTTAGGAAAGTGAGGGGCCCAAGTTTGCCTTGTAGGCCTCCCCCCAAACATCTAGCTAATTACTATTCAGAATAATTGCAGCTAATAGAAAGGATTAAAACACGGCTGGGAATCCGTATAACATCTGTTTACTTTTCACCTCTTCGGTATCCATGGACCAAGGGCATAGACAGCTGCCTGCTGATTCTGTGTATTTATCCACGCTCCTCCACAGAGCAAAGCATCCAAAAGTCAACATGTGCTCTGCGGGACCCATAGAAATCATGTTCACATTCTGACAGACCAGAAGGGCCACATGACATCATCGGCCTGGAAGTTTTACCTATCACCTACAGTATCCTAAATGTCCTAATCGATCCTAAACGTCCCTGAAGATCTTTTATAACCGTAATGTGTTTAACAGTATATATTGAATAAAAAGTGAATTATATATCATTTAGACTCCAACGTGCTTTGTGGTGTAAAAATTGAGGTTTAAAACATATGGCCTGTGAAATGGCTGCGTTGGTGAAGTAGAAAAAGGCTGACAGTCGTCTGTGCCTCCAGCCCAGGAGAACAGAATTCTGATTGAGTGAAGAGCACACTGCCTCGCTGCCTATATTCAGCCTGCAAGCCAGTCAGTTGGATTGAGATGGGCAACTCCATTACCATCCTCCCACCAATGCAACCCCGCCAACAGAGAGTGATCACTCGGCACAATGAGCTCTGACAAATTAGTAATGACTGTATTTTTACACCGCTTTGCTGACTTCCTCCCACCGCCTGCCTGTCTGGGTTTCACTTCAGCGGCTCTGCTCACAGGAGAGACCAAACATCACAGCTTTCACAGCATGTACCATATCAAGTTCAATGAATCCTTTTTGAACACATTTTCTCGTCTGAATGGACATACATTTTAGAGACAAATAAAGAACAGTTTACACTATTGGTGAGGACAATTGGATAGATAGAGGAAGTAATTAAGCATTTATTGCCTTTAATTATATGATTTATTATGTTACAGATAATATCAGAAGATAAACACAATGGAATGCAGATATACTTTTTTCCTAACAATAATTCCCATTACAACTGATCGATTGATAACAATTTTTCCTTAGAGAATCTCATATAGCTATTTGTTTTTTTCACCCCAAAAGAAACATCTTCAGCACAGCAATTATAAGAACTGAGAATAAAAGATTTATCATTGGTGCTCAAGTAAGATAAGTAAGATTTGCCTAGGAACAGTGTGTTTGGCATCAGTACAGAAACGTTCTGAAAGCTGAAAAACAATTGTGTACATGGAAAGACTGTGGCTTGATGACATGTAGGACTTAGTTATTATACCAGCCTAATATTGGCGTTGATAAGTGTTGGAAAGTGTCTGTGGCTGAAAATCTGTTGTCAGTGTATAGGCGTATATGGACACGATAGTGAATGGTCGGCAGTTCAGGCAGCCCTCACTACAGCTCAGTCAGTTGTCACCCGTTGATAGCAGCGGGTGGCTGAGAGAGGGGCAGAGCTCTAGTCTACTTGGCTGTTTAGCCTTGCAAGGAGGGAGGCGCAATGGAGGTGGTACTCCATTTGTATCTGTCAAATGGTATATGTGCCGTGGGAACTGGGAAGTCTGTCAGAATGACGGTTGTTTAAAAAATATCGATAAATCTGCAAATCCCCCATAATTATTCAAATGGTATGAGGCTTGAAAGGACAACGTCTTATAATCTTGGCCTATAAGAGAAGTGATGAAAAATTATAAAGAAATGGTAAAGGTTTTGACAATCAGCCAAAATAATCAGTTTCTTGTCATTAATTAATTAATTAATTCATTCATTCAAGATATATTTATTGTCTCCACCAGGCCGAAGGCATGGGGAGAGAGTATGTTTTGCACTCCGTCCGTGTGTGCGTGCGTGTGTCCGTCCTTCCGTCATTCCGTTACCAGCTAATCTCCGGCACCGTTGGCCCGATCCATGCCAAACTGTGCACACACACTCTCTGGATGCCAACGATGAACAAATATTCCAAAATGGCCTGTTCTAGCGCCACCAGGAGGCCAGCTTTTGTAAAACACATTGTTTGATATGACTCCTCCATATTTTGTCCAAACATCCCACAAATCGTTACACACTATCTCTATAGTCATGTGCTCAAGACAGATCTGTCCGATATTTCATATTCGATCCTGATTGGCTAACATTGGCTTTCAAAGTTTGCAGGATTGGCCCCAAAGCCTCAAATCATGAACGCAGCATGCAATTTATGTGAAATCTTTCACAGACTTTCCTACTAGGCTGATCCCACCCTTTTCACATTGGCCTGTTATAGCGCAACCAACAGGTGGATTTTTGCAAAACACATTTTTGGAACAAAATACCTCAAATCATCCAATTGCCATCCAAGGCGTAAGAAGAAATTGCACCCTTTTCACATTGGCTTATTATAGCGCCACCATGAGGCCACAACCTGACCTGGTGGAGACCTGTGCCCCGAGGGGCTCTTTTTCTAGTTCTGTACTGTGGAAGGCAGAAATGCCATGACATTGGTAAAGCGGGTACAAATTGCAACAGGTATGAGACCATGGTTTGATATGGCAGCCATTTATTTTCAATTCAATTCAAACTTTATTCAAGACGCTCACAGGGGGGTCCATAGGGCGGAACACATAAAACATAAAAACACAAAAGTAAACAAACTATAAATAAACAAAGCATAAACAAACAAACACCGGGGACTTATCTCTGTACATGCAGGATAGGACGCCAGTGGCTCCACAGCTTAGCCTATTGAGTCACCATCTCTTGCATGTGCATCATAGTATGACTGATAGTGTTTTTGCTGCAGTAGAGAGTGCATATGTGCTACTGTAAGGTATATGCTAGCGTGGTGGTAACATTTAACATGTTCTGCAGACTGTGTCAGCAGTACAACAGGTCAGCACTCTCAGTCTGATGATTGCCAATCTGATTGGTGAATACTGTTCAGAAGTCTGGTGGAATGGCTTAATCATGATGCATCGGTATCACTTGGCCTTCATTGCTGCAGCCACAGCAGTGTTGTGAACAGTTTGTGGCTGGGGTGATGAATGTCCTTGATGATCCGCTCAGCCTTGGCTACATACATGTACCGTTTCTCATTTATTCCCTGGCGTGAGGAAAGCTCACCTCCGACTGCTTTGCAGTCAAGGAAGGCAGTGCAGTTCCCAAGTGGGGGTGTTTGGTGTTTGGTCCGACGTACTAACAGTCCGAATTAGTCGGACACCCTACCCCAAACCCTAACCTCACAGGGAAGCCATGGGTGAGTTTTAAATGGCCACGCATGTGTCTTAACCGGCAAAGCATGTTGGGAGCCGAGCCATGGGTGAGTCTTAACCAGCCACGCATGTGTCAGACTGTTGCATGTCGGACTGTTAGTATATGCCCCTCCATGTTAGGCTCCTGTTAGGGTCTTCAAGGTGTTTGTGTTGACCAGTCAGTTGTCAGTGATGTGACATTGTACCTGTAGGCTTTCCCATAATCATTGTCAGTCAGGCCCATCACCGTCGAAAGCACCACTGCCAATATAAACACCGCCACAAGCGTCAGCAGATGCGTCTCACCAACATTAGATTAGAACTAATGCCTAATATGCTCAACAACCCCTCAATTTAACACGTGTGTGTGTGTGTGTGTGTGTGTGTGTGTGTGTGTGTGTGTGTGTGTGTGTGTGTGTGTGTGTGTGTGCGCGCGCGTGTGTGTGTGCGTGCGTGCGTGCATACGTCTGTCCCGTGCATAACTCCAACCGATTTAATTCAAAGTTGGCTTGTATGTTGCGGAGGTAGAAGTGGAAATTCATTCAGTCGGCGGGAATTCAGAATCGAAAAGTCACACTTGTGTGAAGTCAGGGGCGCCTGGTAATGTTTGCTTAAAGTGCTCTAAACAGAAATTAAATGTCCATAGAATTGGACTTGGGTGGAGGCGTTTGGCTTCCCTGAGCCGTCCCATCACCTTACGGATTGGCCAAGCTTTGTGTCACGTTTGTGCCACTTCACCAAACTAGTGTTAGAATGTACAATGGAGCTGCAGGTCATTTAGTCATCTGAAATGGTTTAGTGTTAGTCTAGTCTTAGTCGAAAAGATCTTTTATCTTTTTAGTCTACAAAATGAACACTGCTGACAATAGGTATTGCATAACTGGGTGGGCAATGCATTCCCAACTGGCATCAGTCCCGACTTGCATCAGTCCCAAGTTTACCAACATGCATCAGTCCAGTAGGGTGAGTTCATTTTTCATCTGGCCTTTCTGTTCTTATAAACTTATTAATGCCATATTATGCTAAAATGAGCACATCTGACATTCATTCTGGAATGTCAGAACAAGTCAGCTCCATATATCAAATCAAATCAAATCAATTTCTTTGTATAGCACATAAAAAACAACTCCCATTGTACCAAAGTGCTTCAATACAGTACAGAGCACATTGGCCTTTTAGTGAGAGACAAAGCTATTTCAGAAGTAAAAGGCATGAAAACATAAGCCCCCATGATCATGCTGAGATTTTCAAAACACCAGGTATGTATTGATTATAACTGGAAAGCATCCCTCTGTGACATTGATGGGACTGTCTTTGATGAAGATATCACTCTTGGGGATTTTGTTCCCAACAGCGACAGTGAACCCTGGTGAATGTGTTTAATGCCTGCAATCTTTTCTGCTCTACTCATTTTAAAACGGATAACACTAAGCAAAGATATATCACCAGAATTCATAATGTTTTCAAATAGGGGAAAACAAACAGACAAAAATGAGGGGGATCAACGTATGGAATGTCAGAACAGGTCAGCTCCATATATGGAGATCTAAGAGTTTGAGGTTTGAGGTCAGATGTAGAATTGCTGGACGGCTCCATATGTGCAAATCTAGGTGATGATCCAGTCTTCTCCATGTATGGCTATCCAGGGTTTTGATCGCCATATATGGAGAGTGTCACGAGGCATGATGGACTGACGGCCATATATGGTGGTATGCCGTGTCACGAGGCGTGATGTCACGAGGCGTGATGTCACGAGGCGTGATGTCACGAGGCGTAATAGACTGAAAACCATATATGGAGGTGTGACCTGACTGACGGACAGACAGGTTTTCATAGTAATCTGCAACCTACTGTCGCAACAACAGGCATACTGTTGTTCATCCATTTTATTTCTCATAATTAATGATGAAAAAGCAATAATGCTTCAAAGCAGTATTTCTCATCCAATAATGTTTGCCTTCATTAATTCATTTAAACTGGCCAATGCAATTAAGATTGGCTGTTGAAATAGTGATCTGGTTAAGGTACACAATGGGGCACCACTGCAGTTTCTTAGTTACAGCGTGGTGAACTGTTTCACAGCCCTGTGCATACTGTACCTTTGTTGTGTAAATGTTATGCCATTTCCTTTATAGTTTCTATTGTCTATTAAACAAAAAAAGATGTGAAGGATTTATATGTATAGTGAATGTCTGACTAGCTGTACTGAAGGCAAATCTATTCAAGTAAATTGACAAGAGTGACACAGTGGAAAATTAACTGCTAAACAACAAAGAGTTAAAGCTTTCATTCTGGTTTGCAGCATCTCCTGTTTCCAGCAAAGGTCTTTGAGAGGTAAAATAATGAGGGGTGAAGATGCAACGGATGCATCTAGCATTACAGACAAGTGCTCCCCTGAGCTGCCTGGGCATGGGGAGAGGAACCAGGACACGTAAAGGCACGGGCAGAGGACAAACTGGATCTGAACTAAGACTGATGACTCAAAGGAAGAGAAGTGATATAACCATAACCCTCACGTGTTAAAAGAACAATAGAAATATATAGATTTTTTTGTGACCTTGAAATCTAAGCAATCTGCGTTCAGAGGTTTTTGAGAAATTAAGCTTCATAGTTTCCACATTCCATAGTATAACATATACAGCAATTTCAATGTTGTATTTCTATGCAAACTTGTACAGTATCCTTGTGTAAAACATCACACAGTCTGTATATTAACAACATACTGTATTTATACAACATTAACTCATGTTTGTCAAAAATATCAGAACCATATCATTTAAAATTCTTGATTTTCTGCAGACAATAAAAGAACTGACTGTTGATCAAATGTTCAACTTCAATTGTATTAAGTGTGACTTCCAATATGTTTGTCAGAAACCCACTCCTCAAGTCTAAGCTTGCAGAACACTGGCATCCTGTGATGTGCATACCGCACAATGGCACTGTGGTATCATACCGCAGGGATATCAGAGGCTATTGTTTCTGACACTGCAAGACTAAAAATGAAGAGGATTTGGAATAAACTCTGCCTCGTGAAAATAAAAGGGTGTGTTTTCTGCTAAGGTCATCAGATGACATTCCTGAAAACCGATTTCCAGTCAAATAACTCGTAATTAGTTTTCTGCCATTCTCAAATAGAAGAAACAATTAGATATCAGTCATGCACAACAGGACTAACTGGGCATTGTGCCACATTGTTTCACTGCAGAAATTCTCATTCATTGCTTTACTGATACATTTCTAATGTAATTTTCCTTTTGTACTTGGCTTTGAACTGACACAAAATGGAGCCGTTTAGCTGGCATTAAATGTAATGATAATGATATAATGTAATTTTCCTTTTGTACTTGGCTTTGAACTGACAGTTTAGCTGGCATTAATTAAATGTAATTATATTTATCCATTGTATGGACTCAGATATTTACAATGTTTAAAATAATGGCACTGTATACCTTGAATCAAATCAAATCAAATCAATTTTATTTGTATAGCACATTTAAAAACGACTCATCGTACCGAAGTGCTTCACAATGCATAGTTAGACAAGAGAGACGTTTAAGAGCAGTTTAAAAGCAGTATGGCAAACATATCCTATGTAGAAAAGTGCAAGAGCATCAGGGGGACTGGAAGGCTTGTGAGTATAGAAAAGTTTTGAGCCTAGACTTAAAACTCTCAGTGGAGGGGGCAGATCTGACAGCGAGAGGAATGCTGTTCCATAGTGTAGGAGCTGCGACAGCAAAGCCTCTTCGCCCCCTGAGCCTCTTCTTTGTCGCTGGAACTTCTAGGAGTCGTCTGTCTGCTGACCTGAGGGTCCTGATGAAGGAGGGATATGATAGGAGGTCAGAGATGTAGGAGGGGGCCAGTCCGTTTAGTGCTTTGTATGTAAAGAGAAGGGTTTTGAATTTAATTCTGAACCAGACCGGCAACCAGTGGAGAGAGGGGTGATATGGTCACCAGTTGGAGACGGGATAGGGATGACTGGGAAATTCCGGTGTAGAGGGAGTTGCAAGAATGTAGATGGGTTGATAATGAGTGCATGGATGACAATTTCGAGGTCGTGTGTGGAGAGAAATGGCTTAATTTTGGCGATGGAGCGGAGGTGGAAAAAACTGGTTTTGACTATGGTGTTAATTTGTTTGTCGAATTTAAAGACGGAATCAAAAAGCACCCAGAGGTTTTTAGCGTGGGGTTTGACAAGGTTTCCAAGGTCATTTTTTATTTGTGTGATGGAGTCAGGTGGACCAAATAATACTATTTCAAATTTACTGTCATTTAGTTGTAAGAAGTTTTGTGCCATCCAGCTTTTGATGTCAGTAAGGCATTTATTTAGGTTGATTAGTGTGGATTAATCGTTGGGTTTCAGAGGGAGATATAGTTGGGTGTCATCTGCGTAAAGTGTAATGAGATGTTATATTGTCTGATGATTTGACCAAGGGGGAGCATATAGAGGGACAAGAAGATGGGGCCTAGGATGGATGCTTGGGGGACTCCGCAGGAGAGATGGGCAGGGGGAGAGGAGAAGATATTGACAGAGAAAGTTCTGTCCTTGAGGTAAGATTCAAACCAGCCCAAGGCTGTGTTTTGAACTCCAGCATGGGACTTGAGGCGGGGCTTTCATGGCATATTTGATTGTCAATGAACCACAGAGGTAAAGTGTGTGTCATGGGGTGTATTTTGAATCTCTCCATTGGCTGGATAAATTAAAACATTACAATTTAGGCATTTATCATACGCTCTTAATCCAGAGCGATTTACAGGAACGAAAACATGGTAATTACATCAAATACATGAAAATAGTCACCAAGGCTAAGCTAAGAACCTAACAGTGGAATATCCATCTAATGACACAATGCATATAGTGCTATGTTTACATAAAATGCTATCTAAGTTACATAAATTGAGCCTTTGTATATGCATGGTCGTGAAGGCTAGGGCAAGTTCTACAGAAAGTGCTACGCCCTACCAACATCGTAATTAAGACATGCGAATCCCTTGACTCCTTCAAAATCGCTCTCAAAGGGCACCTACGGCTGCGGACGGCTGCAATTCGAAACTGGCCCCCGTAAAACCTGAATTCCCCACCCACCCCTTTTTCCCCTCACTTTTTCCCTCCCTTTTTGAGTGGTGCAACCACTCCCTTACGGAGTTATGTGTGTGTGTGGGTGGCTGGCTGGCTGGCTGCCTGGGTCTGAGCACGAAAACAAACACATGTATGCTCTGCTCTCTACCTGTCCTCAAACGAGCATGACAGTGTAATCAAAATAATAATGGTCAGATCGCATACAGACAGATTATTTATTTACTGCAGAGAGAAAACATGTTTGACTGATCACTCGTCACTCTCTTGGTGTTTTTCCCCCTCTCCCTGGTTCCATAAGGATATATCCACATGTCTTCTCGTCAAGTAAGATGTAAACATTGAGAACTGTTTTGACGTTAGGGGAGGGGAGGCGGCTAACAGATCAGAACACCCGAACATTTTCCAATAGCGAATAATAATAATAATACAACCGTCGATCCAGAGCCAAGTCAAAGATAGTAGAGAGATGGAAGATGGTGTACTGCAGTGACAGTGTACACACCAGTGTCACTGACAAGCAAACTTATGAACTACAGACTGGCAGCCAAGTAGCCTAGCATCCAACTAGCCTACATGTACTGTAGGCAGGAAGATGTAGCACAAATAAGCCAAAATCCTACCAAACGCATCACTATGCCCTCCCCCTATATGGTGTCGCCCACAGTTAACAGTTTTGTATTGAGTTATGCTTGAAATGTGTAATTCTCCAATCTGTTACAGTTAATACATTCAATCAATCAATATAAACTTAATGAATCACATATATGCATTTGTCTCTACTCTTCGTCCACATTTCAGATAGATCCTACTTCACGTAATTTCCATCACAGTGGTTCAATACTCCTTTGAAGGTCTTTTGATGTTGCAGGTGGTGACCCAATCCTCTGTCAGACATTTAAATGATGTCAGCTTCCCCTGCCATATGTTTATATCGACCCCACTTGATACCCAAAGCCAAAGGCAATTGCTCATTGGCAGAGCTGAGAGCTCCATAAAAGCAGCTTGCTCAAAACCTCTAATCTATAATCATTGCTGCATTGCTTGGACACAAATAAAATAAATACCCACATGTATGTGTATATGCAGTAGGAATATACTTGCAGGAAATGTAGTGATAGTGTTTCGTGCTACTGTGTATGAAGGTCAGATAAAAAAAAATATTGCAACAGTACAAAGGCAGCTACCTCAGTCAAGTCTTTGTGACTCTGAGTCAAATCAATATTCTTTGACATTTGCAGTAAGGTACAGGACAGCAGGGGTAATACTGGAGCAGAATGCACACAAAGGATGGGCTTTGGAGAAGGTTGACAGGCCCTGGTGTGGCCATTAGCTTTGTGAGAGACTCTTTGGTGCATGAGTGGTGGGAGGTTGGGGAGGCACTGTGGTTCATTCATTTAGTAGATACTGTGGGGGAACCCCAATGAATAACTCAGCAACGCAACAAAGGAAGGATAATAGTAGGTTTGAGTCTTCAATGCAGCATTCAACCCCCATAAACACAATTAGGCATTACAAAATTGGGGCAACGAATTATGTTTTCCAAATCACATTTCCCCATCTTGAAACGTATCTGTGGATGGATTTCTGGAATACCTGCACTGCACCCCTGTGTATTATTTCCACACACAGTCACAACAGCTGTTACAAATCATTGAGAGCTACTAGAGCATTTTCTATTTCAACTGCAGACAAGCCATGCTTAAAATGTAGTTCATATTTCATGTGTCATTTTGTCAAATGAGTGAAACTGATGATAAAGCTCAGAGTGAATATTCAAAGGAAGAAGAATGGGATGAGAAAAAGCTACACATCAAGCTCTCGCTAACTTTTGTTTGAGGTGATTGATTTTCTTTATGGAAATCAGCCAGTGTCCTTTGCATCTAGAAGAATGGAGATAAAGCCATTCTACTTATCAGATTCCACCCTGAAAGGTGCATTCACTATTGGGGCACTAATCACTAATTAAATTCAATTGATTTGTAAAGCAATTAAATTTAGTAAAAAGAAAAGAAAAGAAAAGAAAAAAGACAACTCCTATTCACCCTAATACTACTACTACTACTACTACTACTAATAATAATAATCATCATATAAATAAATAAAACACCAATTTGCACCAATTTAGTAAATTAAATTAACCAAGTAGGTACGTGTTTTTGTTTCCAAAGTTTGTTTCGCTCGTGTGCATCAAGTACACCTATAAGCTAAATACTTTTAATTCCTTGCCGGACTGATCGGCTGCTGAAAATGAAAATGTCTACAGTGTCATTCTTTAGAAGGAGGGAAAGGACAGCAAAAGTGACTCATGGATTAGAATATTGATTTCGGCTAAGCAAGAGCTTTATCGTTATCATGCACTACGTGTCGTCTGTGATCACCACTCTAGGCCACTCACTCACTAGTTCACGGTGATGTCTGTTTCGGGACTGCCCTCCAATGGGTGCTATGAAGTCTGTCCGGATTTGTCAGCAAAACGTTGCTACAGTATATTAACACGTTCCACTGAAGCTGATATCAGCGTGCACCTCTCCCAGTGAAGGCTCTAGCCAGAACCTGTCCACTCAGATGGAACTCATAACCAGTCAAGAGATGTGATGGTTATATTTTCATGCTACGAGCTGTCTGCGTTCATTCTGCCTTTTTGCCTAGTAGTAAAATATATATTGCCATAGGGACACCTGCAACTTAGTATTTCCAGTGTGTTGTGCCAAAGCACAAATTAAAAGATTTAATCTTGACTGATATTTTGTATCAGGTGCACAAGTTATTTGTTTTCAGATGGTTTCCATTCTTTGTGTGTGCAAGGCTGTTGAGGCTTCAATATTTCACTCTAGCCAGTGAAACCAAGGAGATAATCAATATGACATGCCAAACAATAGAACACAATGATTTGAGTTTAATACCCGTGGCTCGAGATTCACTAATGTCCCTGTTGCAGAAAATCAATGCCTTCCACACGGAGGCAGTTCTAGCTGAAACTCAAAGAGTAAGGAGGGGTGAAACTCAATCAAGCGCACATATAAATGCCTTAATTTTTCACCTGGACCCTTCTGTGAGGGGTTTACATAGACAATGTTAGCCTTCTACACAGAGACTGCTATCATAGCTTTGTCAAAGAAAATATATTGTAGAATAGATACATTTTAAAATCACCAACTCACCACCAATTTCTAGTTTACACTTAAAGATCTATAGAAAGGAATACCAGCACTCACTTTTTATCTATCTGGTATTCCTTTCTATAGACTATTCCTACCAGAACCGTGCATCCGATATTGTTATACTGTGAACTACTCAACTGAGTGTTTGGTTCTCTTCCCTTCAAGTTTACACTTAAAGATCAACATATCATTGTTTTTGATGATAATTTTGTCTAATTACTTAATGAACACACACATTATTGTCTGAAACCAACATGACGTAAGCACTGCAGATTATGCCTAGCAGGGTCAATGCATCCACATTTCAAAATATACTGTATATTGAGTGTAGCTGTGAACGGAAAGTAGTTTTTCATATCTTTGCACTACAGAGACAGATGACAGAACATTTGTTCTCGCCATCTCTTGATGGGTATGGGATTTCACATTTTCTCAAATAAACAGATATATCAGAAGCTGGCATGAATACCATTGAAAGTAAAGTTGGGAATGATGTGCAGGGTTTTGCAAAAAAGAGTACAGTGTAAGGGGCTAACAGGTAATTAATTAACCATGTCCGGAGGGAACGGATGACAGACACATTTCAGGGCTTCTATTCCAGGGTGTTGAATTCCATGCCTCAGGGTACTGCCACAGCTCACAGATCTCTCTACACCCCCCCCCCCCCTCACCCCTCTCTCTCTCTCTCTCTCTCTCTCTCTCTCTCTCTCTCTCTCTCTCTCTCTCTCTCTCTCTCTCTCTCTCTCTCTCTCTCTCTCTCTCTCTCTCTCTCTCTCTCTCCCTCTCCCTCTCTCCCTCTCTCCCTCTCTCCCTCCCTCTCTCCCTCTCTCTCTCAAATCAGATACATGATAAATATTCAATGACACATGGGCTTATGGGTAATAACCGGCTCTGTTTCCCTGAACTTGATGGAAGAGGGGCTCTGACGGAGCAACGTAATACAGATCCTCAAACCAAAGCACAAGTCTGCATCAACGCCCCCTGGGGAGTCACCCTCTGATCTCTGATCTCCAAAACCGTAGACGCCAGTGTCGGTAAATGATCCCCGCAGTATCCCATCTCTTTACAGGTGAAATCAACACTGAAATTCACACGGTAAAATAAAGTGTGACTATTAAAACAAAACAAAACTGCACTTGAAATGTGTGTTACTCTGTATTCAATATGCAGCTTTTACTGTAACGTTAAAACTAACTATCACAACCTGACCCCATTGTTTTCTTGTCTCCAGTGCCTTCTCAGTACAGGGTTAATGTCCATTGTGTTTGCTTTCCCAGTTACTGAAGTCACTCTCTGACAGCATGATCAATAGAGCAGATTACTTCGCACTGTCAGCTATCACCTTTCCCTCATGAGGTACATGAGCTCAGTACACACACAGCAAAATCCCGGGTGTCAGTTTAACTAAATCTGAACCCTTGCACGTCTGTCTTTTCACTCTCAGAGTTAAACCGACACTCAGGATTTTACTGTGCAGGCTCGAGGATATTTGTGAGACTGTATGAAATGTTACAGATAATGCTGTGAGCAATTAATTGAGCTTCTAGAGAATTTGTAGATATTTCTACAAATAATTATGTGATTCTAATAAGCTCTGTAAAGGTTGCCTGGATCAAACTTATTTTTCAATGATATCAGTAGGTCCTCATCTGGGCTCTCAAAAAACGTATTGTAATATTTTCAGAAATAAAGTCGATTTGACTGTAAAGTGTTGTTTCAGATCAATGAGGAATTATGTTGATCTGCCAGAGTTTAGGCAAATGCAGCTCTCAGCCTGTGACCCCAATTAAGTCATCAGACAGAGCTACTTGACCACAGGTCAGGGTCCTTGGTGACACTGCTGCAGCTTACAAAAAGGTACAAAAACAGCTCCAAAACCTCTGCTCAGTACTTTATCTCTAATCTATAGATCACAATCTAAATGAAAATTTGTGCTTTATACAGCCACAAAGGGCGCATAAACTGAAAACAATGTTGCATCGTCGAATAGTAAGTTAGTTACATGGTTGTATGCGATTAATAATGTGTTATTAAATTAATGGAATGTTATGTGCCAATGGTTTGATAGAATTCCTTCTAACGCCTCACTGAAAAGCTTCTTACAATTCGATCTTTCCACGTGTTGTTCCTGACAGCATTAGCATGAACTATGAAGCATATCCCTCACGTTCGGTTTAATCTATCAAACCGTGATTGCTACAAACAAACAGCAAACGTGATGAAGGAAAGACACCTGAAAGTTAATTAGAGTTGTTGATGAGCAGAGCCTGGCTGTTATGTGTGGCGCTGGGGGTTAGGTAATAGCTAGTGGTGGAAAGTGAAAGTACTGTACTTAAGTATAATTTTGAGGTATTTGTACTTTACTTGAGTATTTCCAATATTTGTACTTCTACTCCACTATATCTCAGAGGCAAATATTGTACTTTTACAATTGAGGAATTTAGCAGACGCTCTTAATCCAGAGAAAGAGAAAGCAAGAACAACTAAAACAAAAATGCATCGCATGGATGCACCTGGGCCATATCCTCAGTGATGTATCCCAAGGTCATCGGGGTTTCGGGTCTTCCAACATCATACCCCTCACTCAGGTGACCCAGCAGGGGTGATCAAGTCCCGACTTACTGTACGTCCCAGTAGCTACCCTCGATCAGTCCCATTAGGGAAAAACCAGGGCCACACAATTCCGTTCCTCCGGAACTACTCTGCCAAGACTGGGTATGCGGGAGGATAGCATCAATCTGGTGTGTGGAAGGACTAGGCTCTGTGGGTTGACTCCTGTCCGGGCCCCTCCTACGCCTCACCACTCCTGCTCTCACCAGGTCCAGCACCTGTGCATTGCACCACACTCCCAACACCAGGCACTTCATTCAGGAGTGATGGATTCTCTAGCCGCAATACTGCTCCCAGATGCCGTCTACATTCCGGCTACCACCCGTCTCTCCGGTGGTCCCCAGACTATTCCTGGTTGTCACGTAGTCTATTCCTATGAGTCACTATAAATAGAATAACTAAAACAAAAATACATTGCATGCAAGCACCTGGGACGTATCCTCAGTGATGTATCCCAAGGTCATCAGGGTTTCGGGTCTTCCAACATCATACCCCTCACTCAGGTGACCCAGCCGAAAAACCAGGGCCACACAATCTACAAAAACATGGTATACATCAAATACATAAAAATAGTCATCATGAATCATACGTAAACTAAGAACCTAACAGTGGAATATCTATATAATAAAACTATGCGCCTACACTATAGAGTGCTACAGTATATCTACATAAAATGCTATCCAAGTTACATAAATTGAGCCTATGCATACGCCTGTAAGGTCGCCGAGGCTAGGGCAAGTGCTACAGGCTAAGATGGAGTCTGAAGAGGTGGGTTTTCAAACTGCGGTGGAAGATTGGGAGTGAGTCTGCAGTTCTGAGTGCATTAGTGCAATCTCCACTACAATTATTTGAAAACTTTAGTAACTAGTTACTGTACTTTGTAGATTCTGATTAGTATTACAAAACACACTAACCACTTCAGCACTATATATATTGTGGCTATTTTCAAAAGATGTTCTATACATTTTGAACTTATGGAATGGGATCTGCACAATGATTACTTTTGGTACTTATACCAAGTACATTTTGAATTCTGGACATTTAATTGTAACAGAATATTTCTATATTACAGTATAGATACTTTTACTTAAGTAAAACATTCTAGTACTCTTTCCACCACTGTGGTTAGGTAACCACACTGACGGACTCTATTCTTAGCACATTTGAGGAAAGGATCATCAGGGTTTTAGGGGTTGAAACTTAGTGGGTACGATCCTCACACATTTGGCATCCTGGCACTCATACAACATGGCTAATCCTATTAAAATAGATTGCTTACATACTGCATAACACCAAGTCAATGGAGGGACATGTAATCTCATTGCCTCTGAAAAAGAAAGATTGCCCCAAAGATACTTAAAGTGGTATTAATTTCACTCTATTGATGGGGCCCAGAGATGGGACCGGGCCGATACTGTGTCAGTAGTGAGATGTTTGACGGAGAGAAATGGGCTATATAGTCCACGAGCTTTGAAGGAATATTCCCACACATACAGAACCTGTTTGTCCTGCTGGAAATGTCAGGTATCATGGCATAGGATAGTGTAAATGTAAATATATGTATTATTCAAACATTTAAAAAAGAAAGAAAAATCTCATAAAATACTAATACAACTGTGTTGACCTAAATCAAAGGTCAGCATAGTTCTTGAATAACATTTTAACATTTTGACACCATAGCATCTGGTCACACTGACTCCCATTTGCAGTGACATATGATTTTATAGTGGTTTCCTTGGTAACCAGTGAACGACTGAGGTGGCCTTATGACAAGAGATAAGGGCTGGTGTCTGGCTGAGAATCAGCATGCTGTAAATAGTGAGCATACATTGGCCAGCGATTAAATAGGATTTGAATTAATTAGTACACATTGATATGTATAACAGTACGTCTCGTACACACTACAGAATAAAAGGGAAGCGAGGCCACAGCCAATCAAAGCCCAGGGGTTGAGTAAAAGTCTGAACTGTCACTCATGTGCCCTCCAATCATTATAGAGAGAAATACATTGACTCCATTGCAGTGTGTCTTGTTAGCCTAGCAGAGACATAATTAGCAAGCCGTAATGGAAGTCTTGGAAAAGTAATACAGCAGTGCTTACCCTGCTAATGACTTCTGCCTGTTCATCTGCACACAGGGCCACAGTGGCATGGCCCAGTAAGCCTTTATTGAATATTTTTTACATGATTAGTCCTTCATGCAATTGCACAGTGTCTGCAGCAACAATAGAGTGACTGTAGGGAAATAGAATTGGTGTAACAGCTCTACCCTAACAAAGTAAAGTACAATGAGGATATCACACAGCTATAGTATACTCAGTGCATCACACTATTGTCTTATTCATTCAGACCATCATGCATAACAAAATGGTTAGTTGAATGGTTGTATATTTCTTAATTTATATTTGTATATTATTGTTGTATATTTCATCACAATGAGACAATGCACACAGAATATATATATATATATATATATATATATTGAATCACTGCATGAGATAAAGGATATCTTCTAAAGGAAAGATGTGACATATGTCCATGACATGTACTGTATGTTACACAGCTACATTCATTTTTTTATATTTGTCTCCATATTTTGGTACAAATTTGCCAGAAACCAATCAACCAATGTGGGTGTTGGCCAGAGTGAGGACACTCCCTAATTATCGGACCTTTGTCCCAACCTCTATAAATGTGAGCATCTCTACCTCCCCTGTTATACCCTGAAGAAGGCAACCTGTTTGTCCAAACGTTGGTAAAATAAAAGGTTTTTTGGCATCAGGACTACGAGTTTGTGCGACCTCTCCTTTCCTTTTGAAAATACGTGGTCAGCACCTCCCTACTCTTGGTGTGCGCTCCTACCTCTTTGATTGCTTTGACACAGCTACATTCAGTAATGATTTTTTTCTTCCTCTTTGCCATTACAATTAATTAATCAATGTTTATGTAATGTACAAGTAATTATAATTACATAATGTTCCTTTTGCGAGTCAAAATGTCTATTGGCTTGAGCATAAGCAATTTATATTTTTTTCCACATTCTTTGCCAGACATGACATCAAAACAAGGCAGCTCATATAATCTGTGTGAAGGGTCCTCTAAATCCATGTTTGATTTAGAGGAACCGTTCATCATAAGAGACGTTGAGCTGACTATTCTGTGCAGGGAATTCTAACGGCTCTGTCCTGGCAGTCAACGCACGCTGAGGAGGATCCACTTGGGAGGACAACCAACAGGATGTCACTGACACTAGTGTCAGAATATAAATCAGTTCTTTTATGTGAAATTCTGAGAGGTGAGATAACTGATAGGAAAAATGGGACAATTGTTCTGTTCTGTTTCGTCGTGTGTGTGTGTACGCGCGCATGTGTGTGTGTGTGTGTGCACGCTCGCGCATGTGTGTGTGTACGCGCGTGTGTGCACACGCACGTATGTGGGTGTGGTAAGCACTTGTTTGTCATTTGTCTGTGCGTGGTTGTATGTATGGGTGTAAAGTGAGCCTATATTGTCTTCGCCAACATATGCCGGGAGGCGAAGACTATGTTTGTGTCCGTGTGTCTGTTGTACAGCTAATCGCTGGAACAATAGTGTAAACAATTGTATGTATACTCCCAGTATGACAAGGAAGAACCTCCACCCTTCATGATGGTGGTATACCAGGCTGATTTATGTTTTGGCCTATATAAACACTTCAACAGTGTGTCATACTGTACAATAAAAAAAACACATTTTGCTACCTTCCTACAAATTTTGTACACAAATATTTTCAAAATACAGAAACAAACAATAATATCCACTCCCTAAAGTACCAGGTCTCGGGCAGAGGTCAGAATTCACAGGCTCTTCATCATTCACCGGCTGTTCATTTCGTCCATTGGTCAGCTTTGGAGCATGATCCAGTGTGCTGACTTTATCGTTTTTTACATTTTTACAAATTTCAAGTGTACAAATTGGTACAAAATGATAATATAGGTTGAGTAGCAAGAGCAGCTTTACTACCGTAGAGCATATACAACAGCATTTATCCCAATATAACTGCAGTTTGATGTTTTGTAATGTAACGTTTCTTTATTAGGAAAAAAGACCCCTTGATATGTACCATCTCGTTTTCGAGAGGCTCCCAACACAGATACATGTCACAATCATTAATGTAAACAATAAAACAAAACAAATTACATACAACATACATGGACACTAAACATTGCAAACCTTGAAAACCTTACAGCCTCATTACGGCATTGAATCCCATCAACACATTATGAAAATACTATGTCCTATACAGAGTGTAAGAACTAAAAAATAACATCGCAAGGATGCAACTGGGACATATCCTCAGTGATGTATCCCAAGGTCATCTGGGTTTCAGGTCTTCCAACATCATACCCCTCACTCGGGTGACACAGCCGGGGTGATCAAGTCCTGACTTACGTCCCAGTAGCTACCCTCGATCAGTCCAACACACGACACACGACAGTAGGGGCAGTTAAAATTGCAGACAGGTGCTTTTTTATGGTGCTTTTGAAGGAGGGTAAGAGTAAGGAGTCACAATTTTGATGTCTGTTGGTAAGACATTACCAACAGACATTGGTCTTGAACGAGACAGGGTTTGAACGAGATCAGTGGAGCTCCCCCTGTGTGTGGCTTTGACATAATTTGACAGGTACTCGTCCTCATCTCCGTTAACACTGACGTCCACATTTTGTTTTAAAATAGCCTACAACATTACTATCCTTTTTTGTCAGGGCCAGGATGTTAGATTATAATAAAAACAAAACTATCTCTAAATCCGAGGGTGAGAGTGATTGCATCCCAGATGTACTTCTGATGGATTGCAATTGGCTCTCAGTGTTTCAATCGTTTATGAAATCACTCAGAAAGTGATCAAAATTATATGATCATGGGATCTAATATCTAAAAAAAACATATGACACACATAAAACCCCCAGGAAAGTGTTTCTTGTGTCCTAAACATCATTACAATCTCTGCTCTGGTTGCAAAAGGGGTGAAGTGGCCCTTTAAGTTTAGACATGTGCATTTAAAGCTACCACAATGGTGTGTCGTCAGCACAACAGGGGGAACCTAGTATACTTCAAAGTCAGCTATCTTCTGTTGGAAAAAACCTGATCTGGCAGAAAAATCCTCAAAGCTGGGAGTTTCTCTAGACAACCCTCCACGGTCATTGAATTCACCATGGAGGACCCGAGGCTGGGCAGGATTACAGATCAGTGGAAGACACATTATCCACCTTACAGTACATTAAAGACAAAGCATCGTCGTTCTATCACACAAAACAGTTACTGTTACATTGCCAAGATCTTTAAATATTATCATAGATTGTCACGTCTTTACTAATTTCCTTCTTTGAAGAAAATACTATGTGGGATTTGCGGTGGCAGGGATGGCACTTGGCTCAGGAGGTAGAGCCGTCTTGGATTGGTTGAGCTGAAACCCAATTTTCACTGTGGGAGCAATAGGTAAATATATTATTATGGAATCAGAAGGTTCCCGGTTTGATCTCTCGCTCCTCATTGCCTGCGTGTCAAAGTGACCTTGAGAAAGATGCCTAACTGTTGCCAATGAAGATGTTAGTGCCTTGCATTTGGTCAGAATTTATTGAGAGGATGCAGCATCTCATTTTAGAGGGGGTCCTATGTTGCATTGTTGCTTCTGCTACATTTGTGTATGGTGTGAATGGCTGAATGTACTGCACAATGTACAGTATACAGCGTTTTGGATAAAGCTGATAGAAATGCACCATTTACTATGCTTCTGATTTGCGGCAATCAACAACTGTGAAGAGCACTGGAGAATACTGTATCTGCCATATGATATAAATGATATCTTCCACCTACGCGTGTCATTACACAACATTTCCATTGTGAAAAGTGGCTGACATCAGTGCAAGAGAGGATATTATGGATTCCAACGTGTTCACATGATTGAGCAGTTTGTTTTTGAGGGGCGTTCCTATATACAGGTTTAATGTTTGTTTTTAGTTAAACAAACATAAAAAACGCCATTGACAATGAAGGGAAATTTACGTCATCTTGTCCCTAACACAAACAATAAATGCCATTAATAATAAAGAAAGTTAAGTTAAATGTTTGTTTTGTCCGTGTTTGTTTTACATCACCATTACATCATAGCAACATGAGTTAGACTTTAATATATTAGCGCCCCTCACTTCACACGGGTGTGGTTTTTTATAATGCATGCCAAAACTGTGAGTCAATGTTACAATATATGTGATATAGAACAATATTTGTACCATGACTGTACTGTACCATCCTTTATAAGAGATGCCACAATATCTGACACACTGCGCCAATTGTACTTTAAAAATCATACCTGTGTGAAGTGAGGGGCGCTAATATATTAAAGTCTAACTCATGTTGCTATGATATGGTGATGTAATGGTGATGTAAAAAAACGGTGAAAAAACAAACATTAAATTATCTTTATTGCTAATGGCATTTAATGTTTGTGACAAGATTACGTAAATTTTCCCTTCATTGTCAATGGCGTTTTTAAAACAAACATTGAACTAAAAACAAACATTAAACCTGTATATAGGAGCGCCCCTCAAAAACACGAATAGGTTTTAATTCTCTCATTGTCAGTATCTACACTGTAAATTTGAGTTGATTAGAGCAAAATCCTGAGTGTTAACACTCAGGATTTTGCAGTGTATACAGCATGTAATATCTTGCCATGGCTTATCCTCCAAGTCCTCTAACAGGAGCCCTCATACAAGGTTTCTTCGACTATAGAGCATGTGAGCGGAGCAGAGCGGGGGGATTTTGACGTGAGCACGGAGTGGGTTTTTAAATGGGTCAGATTGACTTCCGGAGCGAGAACTGTCCTCCGCTCCGAGCCGCTCCAAGCCGCTCAGTGCACATGGCACGGCACTGTGCAAGCTTGGCTAGCAGTTTACATCAATCATTGTCTCTCAAGCAGGCCCGGCACCACGGGGGGTAAAGGGGATGTTTGCACCCTTAAATCAACCTCTTTCCTTTTGTGCCCCCTCAAAAATCTCAATTGCCCTCAGTCATTTCATCCTGGCGCCGGGCCTGCTCTCAGACTCAAGCCCAGCCCCATACGCGTAATCTGCTTCACGGACTGTCCATGAGAATAGACATACAAATCTCCAATGCACCGCTCATGGCGTGTCGACAGTTTTCATATCTGTTCTTTTGGATTTGGACACATGACGATGGGCTACAACAGAGCATGTGAGCGCGAGCGGAGCGGGTCGATTTTGAAGTGAGCGCGGAGCGAGCGTAGAGCGGCGTGGGGGAGATGAACGTGAGTGCAGAGCGAGCGTAACAAAAGCCGGCGATAGCGAAGAGCGGAATTATCGGCCGCTCCGCTCCGCTCACATGCTCTGCTCATGGTAGCAGCTCAAAGGCCCTAAAACAAGGCTCCAGACATCCCAAAACAAACTGGTCAGGCTACTTGACCTTACTCCCAGAACCCACCTCACCCCTGCTCATTTTGATAGGTTGGAATGGCTTAGGGTTGATGACATTGTACGACGAGTACAACAACTTGCAATGGGCCTGGTCTACAAGATTCGCTACACAACTAAGATACGGTACCCATGTACCCAAAATACTTCCTTAAACTCCAAGATCACAACACCAGAGGGAGTTTATGTTTAACAAACCACGTTCAACCCAGATTCGGCTCAAACAAGGGGTTAAATTAGTTTCACTCCTATGCCATAAAAATGTGGAACGCCCTACCAACAGTCGTTAAGAAATGTGTATCCCTAGCCTCCTTCAAAACCACTTTCAAAGAGCACTTCTGGCGGCTGCAATTCAAAACTGGCCCCTGTAAAAAAGTTAAAGTCGCCCCCAGCCCTTTATTTTTCTATACTGTACACTGTGTACAGTGTGCACGTTTACCTATTGATGATTTATTTTGCATATATGTGTATATTTGTATGTCTTTATATGTTTTGATGAATTGAAAATGGAGGACCCTGATGTAAACAAGTCTTACTGCTTTTTCTGGTTTTATCCTCTTAGCAGTTTTGTATTGACCTGTACAGTACCTTCCTTGAACTGTACCCTTTCTACAACGTGTTAATACAATTTTCAATCAATCAATCAAGTCAAAAGTAAAATTTCAATAAATTTAAATTATGATGACCATTACATGCCCTAATCAACAGGAGTTAGACTTTAATATATTGGCGCCCTTCACTTCACACGGGTGTGATTTTTTTATATAAATCTAAGATTAGATAAAGCAGAATATTAGTTGAGACCATCACAATCCATTCGCTGCTGTCCATTCGCACTTTAATGGTGCATGCCAAACAAAACACTTACGAGAAAAGGAATGAAATGAACCCCAACTTCCCCAAGAAATCCAGGGTAGCTTAAATTGGTCTTTCAATTTGCTTCCCAGATATTTACATCCCCAGCCTATCGACTCTCAGAGTAACATGCATATTTATGATGTAGACATTTATCATCTAGACATAACATGATACAACATTCTAAAATATACAGTGCGTATGTACAGGATGACATTAATTCAAAAGTATGCCTTTTCGTCCCAAACAATCTTGAACATCCATGATAGAAAAATGACTTCTGTCATATTTGACGCCAACCACCACCAAACTGACATGACCTACGATTAAATATATCTGTCACATGGAATATATCTGGAACATTTCAGTTGCTTTTAATATCCTGCGAAAACAATTGTTGCTATTCCTATTGTCATAGATGGGCTAGACTGCTTCTCACAATGACAATTACAACAGAACAAAGAAAAATCATAGAAAGTAAATTTCCTGAAAGAGACATGGCCCTAGTAATATAAATATTGTCACATTTTGTGATTTGTTAAGTCCTTATAGTCTAGTTCAAAGATTCACAAAGTGGGGTGTTTGATGGAATGTCAACAGTTTCATTTCTTATTTGTGCACATAGTCATTGCCATGGGAGAAAATATTGAAAGTGAATATCTGTTCTGATTTTTTTGTTCTACTCCATCTTCTGCTCTCCCACTTCTTGATTTGATTAGATGTCTATGTGAACTGGATGAAATGTAAAAGATTTCATGGCTGATTATCCCCAACCAAATGTGCCCATTCTGGCCAAATGCATAATGATTTAGATTTAGGATGTCCTTGCCATGATAGTAGCTACCATACCACTACTCAGGGATTGCTTGACCTTATTCTGTGTTGGAGTCCAAAATAGAAGGCAGGTCCATCAGCTGAAATCAGGATCATCCTGATCTCACCAGGGCTCGGAATCAGAGAGAGTTATTTATCTCTAAGGAGATAAAGGCTTTGATACTCCTTTGCAATAAATCTGTCACACATCTTCAAAGAGCCAATGCCGTCTCTAAAGAGCTTATTCTCACGGTGTAGCACTTCAAACACTTTACCAGCATTTAGTTGGAGTAATTTGCGTTAATTGCATGGTTGGCTTCTGTGAGATATCTGAGCAGTGAGCAGACACTAAGACGAACATACAGTCTCGACACAGTCATACAGTCCCGAGTCTCATACAACACCGATCTCGATTCCTACAACTAAATATGATATATCCAAACATCCTCAATGATTTCTGCACAGCCAGTCTGGAAAGCACAGCATATTTATCACAATAGAAAGATTTGGCTTGCAAACTGTATTCTCATAAGGAGTGTTTTGATGTCTTGCTTCCAACATAAAGTAATCACAGATATGTTTTCATGTCATCTGTCAATGAGTCCATATAGAGCCTCTACACATCAGTATGTGTAATAATGTACAATGAAAATGTCATGTCAACATTCACGGTTGTTAATAAAAGATTTTGACATTGTTGCTAAATAAGCTGTCATTGTGTTCCTCAACATCAACAAAGCTCTATGGTGCAGAGGAGGCAGAGCTGAGTCTTTGTGTGAAAGTGTCCTTGAGCAAGACACCAAAAACTGCACCCCTAACTGTTTCCCATGAGCAGGTTGCTGACTCTCATGGCTGCCTCTACCATCGGTGTGTGAATAGGTGAATGTAACCTATATTTTAAAGTGCTTTGGTTAAAAAGGCTCAATCAAAATGCAGGCCATAGCAGTGAGAAGGTACTTTGATGTTGCTCAAATAAACCTAGTATACGGAATATACATCCTAATAGCCTTATGAACTAAGTGGAGCAACACATGTTAATCAATCAGTAATGTTCTCTCAAGCATGATTCACTTTTCACAGAACAAGAAAAAGAGAGTCAATTACAGGTTTGGCACATGCTCTAAACTAAAGGATAGATACCATATTCAAGGCACATACATTGGTTTTAGGCTACCGGCAGTTAATTACTTTTCAAATTGACCCATCTATCTTCACTGGACAGGCATCAAGATTAGAGAACTATGGTTATATTATTTGTTTTAGCATAGCTAAAAAGTCTTTCATGCACTCTCACTCTCTCTCGCACACACACACACACACACACACACACACACACACACACACACACACACACACACACACACACACACACACACACACACACACACACACACACACACACACACACACACAAATCTTTCACCTAGGATTATCTAAACAGTAAACACCAGTGTATTCATTTTTAACTTTGACTATACTAAGCACCCCTTCCCTGAGATTCTGTCATGATTAATTACAGATGTCTGCTGACAATAAACACAATTGGCTACGATGCATTCCTCTGGCACTACAGTTTGTTGTGCTTTCCTTTGATGGTTCTTTGTCTAATTCAATGTCTGTCTGCTCCTTCCCTGTGTGTCAGGTCGGCTTTAACATTATGTGGAATGCACAACAAGTCAACAATTAGATCACTTGCTTTGAATCAGCCAAAAATGCTGATTCCTCTGTGGAGTTTACAGTGAGTCTGGGTGAGTCTTGCTGCAGCCTGACATCAGTCTGTGGTATGTTACTGACATGTTACTGACATCAGTCTGTGGTATGTTACCGACATGCAGCCTATTCCTCAACTTCCATTCTACAGTGGATGACGACGTGGACAACATGAATGTGTCCAGATGTGTCCACATAGAGAACATGCATAAAAAAAACAAGAATTTGATAGGGATACAGTCGATATACAGAGCATTTTTGAAGACCGATTTTCCTGTAAGGGCTTGACATGTGCCATATTGATTGTACTGGGGAAGTGAAGATAGGGCCATTAAATGCTGCCTCCTGTTGCATGACAGCAGCAATTCGTTTTAAGGAGCTATCTTTTCGTCAGCCTATAGCTAGAATGATAAGTCAAAGAATAGGAGCGCTTGCAGAGACATATATGATGAACGACATTATAAACCTGCTTCAGATCATGGCAGCATCGGCCTGGAAAAATAACATCCAAGAACCAAAGACGCTCAGGTACAACAATAGTCAAGAATTATCCTACTCCTTCTCTTGTTTTGGTAACCATATTAGAGATTTTGTAAATGGTTAATTGAAAGACCAACATGTTGAATCCATGTTAACAATACCAATCATTTGGTGTTGTTGGTGTTGAGGGGGCGGCTCATTAAGAAGATTATGTTGAACTGAATTGAAAAGTTTCTTTCCAAATCCAAGTCCAAGTTCCTAGCCACAGTACATACTCACTGGAACAACAGTAAATAAATCAATCAAAGTAATGTATCTTAGGACAGATACTGTATGATGCACTTAGGCTACTATGTGACACCACAGCTTGGATTGCATCATTGATTTGGCATTTACTTGATCCATTGGCATTTAAAACATCAGCAATTACAGCAAGTGCATCATATATGAACTGATATAGTTATACTGTGTGACTGATCATTATGATGCAGTTACTGTGTGCAGTAGCGGGACCAGTCTCTTTCTTTCAGTAAGTGTGTTAAAAATGTGATGAAGGGTTAAGCTGCTATGGCTGTGTCGTGTCTGTATTCAGTTCCATTATAGCAGTCTCCCTCTGGCTGTATCAAGTGTCTGCTGCTCAGGATGTGGTGCAACAATTAATCCTCCGATTGATTCACTTCCTATTGAATTGCCCCCAAACTCAAGCTGTAATTCAACCTGTCCTTGTTAATCCTAGACTGCGCTTCACTTCCAAGACACTAAACGAAGTGAAACATGGCTGACGATATGAAACAACCGTTTCAAACATCCTTTTGCCATACGTTGTTTAATAACAATTGCTTTACAGTCACCGGCATGACAGCATCTCCTCAGGTGTGTGGCGCAAGGATTTCTACAAGGACAAGCTATGTAAATGGCCACAATTTTTATGTTAATATTAATTAGGGATTAGTTTTACTGGGGGAATACTAGTAATTGAAATGTAAAGTGCAAATGAATGTAAAGAGTCTTAACCTGGCTTGCAGTCTCAGATAAAATTATCTCTGGCAGTCACGTTATGGTGGATGGTGGTTTCTTTCAAATCCGTTTCTGAGATATATATCCCAAAACTAAATAAAAATCTTGATCATTTCATTGGAACTGATGATTTATTAATTACATTTCTTGTAATCAAATTATTCTGATACAAATACATTGGAAATATATTAGAACATTATAACCAGATCTCTGTTTCAACATGAACTATCTATCCCATGGGTTCCCAAAGTGGGGTCCGGGGACCCCTATAGGGGTACTTGAGGGAGTTCCAGGGTGTACCTAGCTCAATTAGAGATAGTTAGGAACCAAATGGACCCTTATGGGTCTGTAACTCAGAGAGTGTTGGTTCCATTTGTACACTCTGAGTTAAATTAACAGTGGTTTTACAATATAAATTGGGGTACCAGAGATAGAAATTCCATTAAATCGGGGGTCCGTATCATAATGGGTGTGAAACTGGGGGTCTTATGAAATTAATATGTTTCGGAATCACTGCTAGAGCCGTAAAAATCCTCCCTTATCAGGGATTCGGGGTCACTGGCATATGTTTTCAAATGGGGGGTCCGTGGCCTAATAAATGTTGATTTGGGGGTCCTTGACACGGAAAAGTTTGGGAACCACTGATCTAGCCTAGCACCATCATTTTAAAAAGTGCATGGTGCCATGAAAGGAAATGTATAGGTAACTTGCTTTCTTGGGAGCCAGTATCATCAGTATATTCAGTATATAGGCTAGAAGTTAAATAAGAGGATGTTCTTGCCTGAGATATATGGTGGAGTTTGAAATTGCATGGTAATGTGGCAAGAAATATGACTTTGATATACATCTCGACATGCTGCATGCATTTAACAGTGTTCTAGGTAGGTCTCTGCTCTTAGGTCTAAGAGCAGAGATGAACAGAACATTCAATAACACCTATCTTTTTTCCATCAAGTCACAAAATATTGAGCCAGTTACTTTCAATTGTAAGCAATTGAGCTGTGGAAATGTATGGTGCGCCTAGAATGTCGCGATCACCTTTCCGTCAATAAAGTGTTGCGGCAGCATTTTTGAGAGTGAGATTTCATATCACCATTGGGACATATTCATATTAAGAGGATCTCTGTGCAATCAATCTATCCCACAAGGCATCATATGAAAATATAAGCTAAATAAATATCACCATCAGCATTTTTTGGTCCACTGTGATTAAAGACATTTTCAGAGCAAATATTCACGGAAACTTTAAATAGGGAAAGGTTTACGTGTGAGGTTCAATTGACCTAATAATTCAAACCTCTGTATCCAGGGGGACAGTTTAACCATGATCGTCATTGTGCAACACGAGAAGGTAACTCCAGTAACAATCTGCTTCAAAGGCAATGTGTTTTTCACAAGTCTTTTAAAACGACCTTTCAGAGTCATGAAACCGCCTGGGGGGAAACCACAAGGCTACACTTTGATGTCACCAGGTCCATCATTTTTGATAAGAGCCTCTGAAGCCAATGAGCAAAACACTGTCATTCAAGGAGCAAGTTACTTAATGGCATGCTAATGGATCTAAGCTCCTTAAAGCTCAAACTACATCACAGATTGTTTACTACTGTATGTATCTATCTCCACCCACCTATCCATCCATCCATGATGGATGACATAAGATGACACAATGTGTTATCTCTGCAGGCCGGAGTTTGGAACTTCAGACAGTCGAATGCCGGAGGTTATGTTTTCGCCGCTGTCTGTCCATGGTTCAGTCCGTGTGTGTGTTTGTGTGTGACAGGCAAATCAATCAGAGTGAAACATTGTGAACCCACTGGCAGGAAATAAATGTAAGACCACCACCCCAAAAAGTTAAAATCAATGGCACTATAATATGCCATTTCACGTTTCGCCTGTACTAGCTGTGACTCTTGAACCGCAGGTCGTACAATATTATTTTCCCTCTGGATTCCTTGGATCATCACTAGTGATGCACCGAATATTCGGCCGCAGAAAATATTCGGCAGAAAATGGCTAAAAATGCATTTTCGGCCTATTCGGTTTCGGCCCAAATAGGCAGAAAATATATCACCGAATAGTGTATGCAATTAATGCATTCAAAAGAGCTGAATAAATGTTTTATGGATCCATAATAGTGATTATTATTTAAGTTAACATAACATTTGTAGAATCAAACTCAGGTTAATGGGTTAAGTGAGGATACTAAAACAGCGATATTCAGTTACACTTCATACCAATGATACTGTGCGGGTGTAGTTATGTTAAGTGATAACCACTTTCAACATGGCATTATAGGCAAAAGCTTTCTAAATCTTTCAAATTTTCCAAACATCTACAAGCTTGTAGGTCAAAAAAAAAATCTATTTGTTGTACAACAAAGTATTTATAGTGGCATTCTGGACTAGACCTGTATGGCTGGAAACATTGTGGTTGCAAGGACTGCATTTCTGACCTTTCAGATACAGGACTGTGTCACAGTCATTACCAAGTGATTGAGAGATTATTTATGCTGTACTTACTCTGTATAAACATACTATTTTAACTAGTGATGCACCGAATATTCGGCCGCAGAAAATATATAAATATATAAAAATATATCACCGAATAGTGTATGCAATTAATGCATTCAAAAGGGCTGAATAAATGTTTTATGGACCCATAATAGTGATTATTATTTAAGTTAAGTTTTGCCATAACCATTTATTTTGCCATAAATCAGGTAGCTTTAAGGTACGGCCATGACAGCAATGGTAAGAAAAAAGATGTATAATATTAATGATATTCGGATATTCGGTATTCGGTTTTCGGCCAACTGTTTCCTATATTCGGTATTCGGTTTCGGCCAAGAATTTCCCTTTCGGTGCATCCCTAATCATCACGCAACTCCACATACAGTCTAGGCACCGCCAATGTGTGCCTTATAAGACTTTCTGAAATTTTGCCCTGGGTATGCCTGGGAGAGATCGGCACACAGTGCAACGCACATTTGTAGTTAAATGTAAAGTAATGCCACATACGTAGACCTAATTATTTTTATGTGATGAACACAAGGCCAAATAGTAATATAAATATTGTTATATTAATATGATTAACTAGTATCTCATATTTTTCTGTTCACATTAATGCCATGTGAACACATGGAGCTAGAAGACCTTGTAGTCATTTTCTAACTGGGCAGAGACATGGGCTTTATGTCTTAAATCAACTCTGTATTACAGTCTGGCAGTTAGGGGAGACTGCTGCTATCGATTGCTTTTAGAGCCGTAATGAGACAACGTTTCTCTAAGCTCCTTGGCGTGTGAAATGCTGTATAGATTTTCTTTACCTCCAACTCCGCCTTTGGCTTTCCAGCCCATCATTCTTATGGAGAAGCAGCTGTTTGCTCTGTTTGCTTTGCTCATAGCTGGTACTTTATGATAAGGTGAACGTTTTGTTGAACCACAAAAAACGGTTTCCCACACAAAACTGAAATAACTCATATAAGACTAAAATGATAGATATTTGTTGAAAAAATTTAAAACACTATATAAAAATGGTTCCTCTGTATGTCAGAGATATTTTAATTAACAGAGCTGATCAGTAAAGAGATGCTGCAACGTACCATTTGTAACTTTTCCCTCATTGGTTCAAGGCCAGACAATGAGGGCTCACCAAATGGCTTCCCATGTCCTCTCAGAATATAGCATCATATGTTGCCTAGTTGTTACAGTATGTTTTAACAGCGGGCGAGCATCGGCCGACACATCGCCCAATCGCCCGAAAAGATGAATTATTTATATTTTTTCGGTCGACGTTGCCCCGCCCACTTTTCGATCGCCTGTTCGCCTGCTATCGCTGTTTTCCTTTTCCGGGAATTATCAGACCCGAACATGCGCTCTGTGAAACACGATCATGCATCCGCAGTGCTTCTCAAGGAATCTCGGCAAAATTTGCCGATGGGCCCAATAGAATGTGTATAACAGGATGATGGCCCGTTTGGTCCGCCCTCAGCCCTCCTCTTCCGGTGGGGCGCTTATGTTTTCATTCCACTAATCCCCAATGTTTTACACGTTCTGAATGCCCCTGCCAACAGATTCAGTAGCGCAGCTCGTAAACTGTTCTTGAGAGATTAGGCGGGATCTAAACCCGGACTGGACGGTAAACAGAACTCGGGCCAGCTTGGGAACGATCAAGTTATCATGAGGATTGGGTCAGAGGTGGCCTAAGGGTTAGAGGAGCGCCCTTGTTGCCCGGACGGGCAGGAAAAATCTGGATCGCGAAGTGATTGGTCACCGCTGAAGTGCCCTTGAGCAAGGCACTGAACCCCCAACTGCTCCAGTGGCCAACAGTATAAGACTGTGGTTGTACTGGTCAGCTCCCAGGTTTTAATGTGTTCATGTGTCTGTCTGTGTGTTTCTATGTGCAGGGCGTTGCTGAAAATGAGCACTTGTGCTCAGCTATACCCTGGGTAAAAAAAATAATAAAAAAAAGGATTCAGTGATCATTGTGTGTGTTTTATCACAGTTTTTGGTAATGTTTAGTAATTAAGAGTCACAAGTTGACTGTACTTTTCAAGGGGTTTAGCTTGCTGCAAGCTGAAATATGACTTTTCTTTATTTCTTTTTTTTCTCTCAAATGGTTTTGTAAATTAACTCCCTTTTCCTAGAGAGGTGTCAGGTACGGCGGGATGGAGAAACAGCAACATAAACCCACAGGTTTGCGGTAAGTTGGCAATTATTTCACTTACTGTAACTGCCAGGGGGTTTGGGGAATTGCTCTTGTGGGGATACTACGAACACAACACGACACCTTGATCGAAAAACGCATTATACTGCAAATAATGTGAGAGCAAGTGTTTCTAGTTTGGTTGTCTCCGACTGAAAGGAAAACAGAGGAAATGAAAATGACGTCTTACCAACCACCACATAACTTGAAAACAAACAGTGAGAGTGTCTCCAACTCATGCTTGCTCTGATAATGGGAACACAGTGAGTCAATCAGCAGAGAGCTCACTAGCCTGGGGGCCCCTCCCTCCTGTGGAGACACAACGTGTCTACCCAGCCTTAAATCTAAATACTGAAGGAGATGTTGACTTATTTAAATGTGAAGGGGGGTCTTCCATGCTCCGCGGCTTATTTCCACGCGCCCCGCGATCCTCAAGAGATTTACAAAGTCGGTTGAGGCTCTCTCGTGTGGTGTCTCCTGCACTTACTTATATTTCTGGGTATAATTTGCAGTCATTTCCTGGTACTGCTTGTACAGTGCAGTGCTTCAGGCTGTGTTTAGATGGTAGTGTTGGAAGGAAAGCTATTCCCATCCAATTGAGCTGGGCACCCTCACTGCTCTGTTTATATATACCGTCAATGGCTCTAACCTTAATTTCCAATACTAGACACGGTGTAGTAGCTATGGCACATATGAACATTAGATTGTGTCCCTGAACTACTGGTTATATTACTTATTTAGTGCAGAAATTCTGTGCACTTTCAAAGCACCATTAATTCATTACATTGAAGTTAATCAGAGTAGGTTTGATATGACAATGGAAAGTGTAATCCAAAAGAATGTGTCAGGGGGGCTACACTGTTTTGTCTTAATGTTCCGATGCTGTGGAGAACATGCAGTCAAGTGATCATGGGGATACAGTAGGAGACAAGTTACCGTGAACATGAGACGCATCACTCTCTGATCAATAATGAGCTTATGACATTGATGGACTGGAGGAATCTCAGAGAAACTGGAGAGACAAAGTGTTGAGAGCTCAGAATACATGGCACAACCTTGCTTCAAGGTTATCACCCTGTGTGTGCTATGAATTAAAATGTTCCTGATTTTGATCCTTACTGTTGTTACCTGTCACACGACGATCTTACTTGACAAACTCCAGTCTTCCTCTAACACTTGGATGTCAAACGTAAGATATCTTAACCACATTGTTAAAGTTTAATCAAAATATACCTTTAAATATCAGTTATTAAACTGAACTATTGTTTTATTTCAGAGCCTTTTACGGTCATTTGCAGTGCTTGGCTGACAACACACAGTTGTGCAACATTTTAGCGTGGCCCTCTATTAGACAAAAATAAATCACCCTTCTCCTTAGATGAATTATGAATTATTTTTGGATGTCTGCCCACTCTATAGTATAAATTGCCAAGTAAACAAATTCAATAAAATGTCTGACTTCATCCAGAAATTTCAACGCAGCACCCCAGATTAATTACATAGATCTAAACACTCATTACATCAAAAGACAGGCTATTATGGCATGCTCATGGCCTGCTAAATTGCTTTCCCCTGCACGAGCACAGAAAAACAGAGATGTTAGCTTCAGTCTAAATAGCTTTGAAAATACCACAGCCAATGACACAAAGCAGAAAATCAATACCCGAGCACAGTTCAGCCAGACAGCCACACGAAAACACTGCAGCTACCTCAGCATTCTGTACAATGTTACTCTGTACAAATCGGTGCTGTAATATGAAAAACATCAAGGCAGTCATTAGGATAATCGCTACATCCATGTCATCCAGTTTTTCCAGTTCATTGGCATCTACTAAATGGACACCAAAGCCCTCGGAATGGAATGCTAGTGGGTTAAATCTCAGTGTGACTGTAATGTCACTGCACTAACACACTAGCACAGTCTGACACACACAAACATGTCACCAACATGTGTGTTTCAGATTGTAACCCACACACACAATATTTCATTGTCCTGTGTTCTGGATTCCCAATGCACAAAGGGTTACCACAAATAAGAGAGGTGATTTTGTCACTGGAAGAAATAACTAGAACAACATGTGACAATGAAAGATGAAGCATATCTTTGGCTACATGTGATTAATAGTGGCAGATGTCTTCTTCTTCAGCCCTCTTCATGTTGTGAACCTGAAATCGGGAACTATTCATGAAGACTGGAGGCCAATTTCAGATCAGCGTTAACAGAAAAATTTGCTTCATATAAATCTAAAGGGATTCTGCATTCTACACAAAATAAAATTATCAGTGTTATTTGTACATTCTCAGTTATATTAGCTCTGAGGATTCTACTGTGCAGGGTTGCTTTATGACAACCATGAATTCATTTGATGGGATCTTTTTATTTGCACGAGTATTCAATCTGTCATTTCTTGCGAGCCTCACTGGGTGATCTAATGCTGCGGGGATCTGATCTAGGACCTGCTGTAGCTTGCGGCTGCTGCTGCTAAGGGCGTCAGCCACACTCGAGCAGGCCATTAATTCACAGCACACAAATTAATCCAAGCGCAGGCCTGTGTGCCACACACAGAGCTCTCCTCTGCTTTCCCATCGTATTCCAGCATGACTCCACACAGCCACATTCTGGCACCAGTTTGAACGCGAGTGGGAAAGCTACAGGGAGAAAAAAAAGTCTTGGACAAACTTGAAAACAGCCTCTGTCAAGAGTTTTAAATATCGCATGATGCAAGTCGGCGCACACTGTCTAGCCTGAGTGGAGTCGTAAATACAACACACATGTAGGGCCTTCGTGGTGTCTTGACTGTAGACAGCGAGATGGGACGTGTTGATGGCATTCCGATTCTGCATGCACTCCAGAAACGTAGCAGGTTTCATGCGATCGTGTTCATGTTTGCGATCACTCACTCATCTCCAAAACATTTAAAAGAGCCTGCCACTCTAATACGGCATATGGGCTAATGCTCGAATCTGCATGAATCACATATTGGTGGTTAAATTGTAATCCATGTCATGTTGTGTGTGCAAATCATGTTTCATTTCACCAGTTAATTAGTGTGTGGCATGTTTTGGCTTGTAATTATTATTCATCATGGCTCTTATTCATAATAAAACTCCCAAGAGTTATATGCAACCTAAGGAATTAAATTACGCTAATGTTGGACATTTTTTTCCATGCTAAGAAGCTTAGCTAAGCTTTTGTAATATTTCCTTGTTGAGATGTGATCTATATTGTGTATATATGAACTCTTATTCTGAAGTGCCCGGAGTGCTACCCGGAAGTGCCCATCACTGAGTGTATAAATCTGCCAAATAAACACCTCGCTCTAGTAGTGCTGTTGACGACATACTGAGCGAGTGTATGTGATGGAAGCTGCTGCCTACTCGTCTCTTTATTTCCTCATATATCAGACCAGTCTCCTCGCTATCTAGATCCTTCTTGTTGCTGCAATGGCAGCTCTGCCAACATCCTTTGTGTTTCTTTGTGATTTGGCTGTAGGTCTTCTGATGCCAGTGCAGTGCCTCTGCATGCTGATACAAGACTTCCAGAATACTGACAAGGCCACCACTATAGACCTTATAGTAAGGCTTGTTTCCTTGGAAACCTGCCTTGCTCCCATTTAGTTTCCACCCTTAATCTTCTACTGCCATACTACTGTGTGGACTTGCTGATGCTATGGACAATAGCCACGAATTGATATCCTCACTTTCCTTCCACACCTGCCTAGTTTTCACCTCTCTCATTTTGCCTGTTTAGAAAACAGGAAATGTCTCCCGACTGCATATGGCACTTTCTGTTTATACCGGTTTAATATTCTCCTCACGTTTTAACAGAGACGTGCTGGCCATTGGGAATTTCGGGACAACTCCCGAACGGCCGGTCCAGTCCAGGCCGGTCTGGGCCAGCCGTTAAAAAAAAAAAAAAAAAAAAATCATATATTTTTTATTTTATTTTGAAGAGACACAATTATGCTTCGTAGTACTGTGGTGTCGGCCGTGTCGCGCAACTTTAACATGCACTTGCAGAGAGACAGCGCGCTGGGCTGGCCTTCCTGGGGGGTGGGGGGTGGAATCTGATTGGCTCTTGGTGGTGTCATTTCTCTTTGCATCCCTAATGATCCCTCCCAGCCAGGCAGGCATCATCAGCAGTTTTTTGTGATGATTTGATTGAGAGAGAGAAGAACTAGCAACGGGGGAAAATGTCAAAAAGAAAGAGTGGTGGTGGTGAGAAAGAAATCGGTGGTGCAGAGAAGATTAGACTAAAAAAAAGAAAACAGCTTCAGGCAGATGCATCTAAATATGCAAAAATAACAGACCTATTTAAGGGTGCAGGTCCCAGCACCTCAGCAGCCGAGTCGACCGACAACACAACAACAGGTGGGCAGTTCAAAATGACTAAATAGCAGGCGATGCGCGATGCATTTGGCGACACAGTCCAACACTTTATGAATGAGGACAAATACTTTGTAGTCCAACTCCTTATAATGCATGCTCAATGCACAATGATTCTTGTATTGTTGCTTGTAAATTGTTCATCAGCAAATTATCAATATCAAGTCACTATATGATAAATAATAATATAATATAATAAATACATTTAATCATTATTATTATTATTTAATATTGGTGGTGAGGAGGTGGTTGACTTGGAGGAGGTTATAATGAGGACAAATACTTTGTAGTCCAACTCCTTATAATGCATGGTTGAATGCACAATGATTATTGTATTGTTGCTTGTAACAGCAAATGATCAATATGATCAAAATGATTTTTATTTCACTGTAGGACCTAAAGTGACCAAAAATGCGCTCTCACGCCCCTTGATTCGTCGGTATTTTGTTTCGCCGGCGCGCGACCGCGCGCCGCACCTAGAGGGCCTCCACAACTCCACTTCCCGGGCTGAATTAGGGACCCAGCACGCCCCTGCGTTTTAAACAGGATACGGTTGCACCGTCATATACATCAACATATAGCACCCTCGGAGGAGCTCAGTTGAAACCCCTAGCCAGCAGTCTAGAAGGTAAACCATCTTTATTAAACAGTGTAATTAATTTCAAGAGCACTTGGTTCATCAGGCTTGATAGAGGAATGACTAAGACGAGCTTATCAAATTGAAACATAGATCCTACTTTGATCACACGCCTGAATGAGACTAATGCAAATTGCAAAAATGTATTGGTGGGAGGGAGGGAGGGAGGGACGGACGGACGGAGGGACGACGGACGGACAGACTGAGAGATTCTGTTAGTGTGTTAAAGATTCTGCTGTTTACAAGTTGCCAAGTTGCCATGCCAGCCTGCTTAAACGCTTCAAAACTATAGTTCACATTCAAATTGGGCATTTCTACAAATTATGAAAGCCCATATTATATGCAATGCTATGACAATTGCACTTGCAGTACAATCACAGTTTTTTGGTTCTTAGAAAACGCAATTGGTCCGAACGAAATACCACTCTGCACTGGCTGCACACCCTCAGGTCACGTGGGGCACATACTGTATGTTTGGATGGACGGTTATGCCCAGGACACACAGACAATATCTTTATACTGTATGTAATACCTTTTTGAGGGGTGCTAGCCTCTCCAATACATTAGTTAGTGGATGTGCGTGCTTTATTGTTTCTTTTTTTTTTTTTTTTTTAAGATATTTTTTTGCGGCTTACGCCTTTATTGATTTTTTTTTAAGGGATAGAAAGTAGGCTGACAGGAAACGGGAGAGAGATGGGGGGATGACATGCGGCAAAGGCCGTGTCGGGTCCGGGAGTCGAACCCGCGGCACACCGCGACTGGATCACCAGTCCGGTGCCCAGACCGTTACGCTACGGCCTGGGCCATTGTTTCTTTTTGATGATAAGAGCGCCCCTCACTTCACACGGGTGTGATTTTTGTTATTAGCCTAGTGTTCTGTCTTAAATCTTTAGAATAGATACTCCAATAAAAACGGTTGTAAAAAAGAATAGGTAACCTACATTAATCTTTACGGCTTCTACATTGTTGGTACAGTGATGGTTGGTTCTGAATTCCTGGCACTTTAAAAATAAATAAACACTTTTTTGAATGTCTTCATTTCCTTTCAATCAAAATAACTTCAAGTCATAGACAATGAATTCCTTCTGGTCAGCAAGGCCAATCCAAGGTTGCACTTCCAAAAGCCACTGATTAGAATTCTGCCCGACCAAACAAGCAGTTTGACAAAATAAATAAAATCTGGATTGACCCTGAGAATAGAAAACACAGTGCTACAGTATACAGCCTCACAGACATCATTCACACTATTAAAAGGTCCACATTTGACATGTGGATCCTTTGTAATTAAAAATAAAAATCAGAATAAGTGAATATTTCACTTCAAACTATTAAATATATGGCGATGCCTCATTTATACAGGTTGATGCTTTGATGCTATGCAAGGACCTTTACTTTGATGGGAATTCATTCCTCAAAACTTAGTTGTTTTATCTACTTATTGAGATATAGTGCTCTACATGATTGTCCGTCTCTCAAATCATATCTTAAACACCTTAAAATCACACAAAACGTACACTTCCTAGCAAGACTAGACTACCTTTGTAGTACCGTAATTTTGAAAATTATTGACCACCCAAAATCATTAATTTAATTTAAAATGATTTATTATCCTATCCTAATTGAAAAGGGGTGCACATGCCCGTTTATCCGTCCTTCTACCAAACCACTCTGTTTGTCTCTCCATGCACAAATACTACTGCATGCCATAGAAAACAACACGCACTAAATGTGTGTTGCCCCTCCCCTTTTCACTGCACGCACGCACACACACACACACACACAGCACTTGGACAACTGGCCACCTATAGGCACGTGTGGCCATTCACCATACAACTGGGCACCTGGACGAGTGGGAATGGTAATGTTAGCATTAGCTCACGCTATGTATCTTTCTCGAGAAACGTTTATATTTCGATCGAGATGCGAATGAAAAATCTGAAATCAGATCCAAACCTCGGATGTCTGATTAGCACAACGGACAGCGGTGTAGTTTTCGATTAAAGAGCCATAAAAGATCCTAATTATAACAGTAGTCTACTCTATGCATGCGTGAGCACCAAGCCCCCAGTAAGGCTCTCCAACGTTGAGGCGCTCAGGCCCTAGTGGTAACAGCGGGTACTGCAGGCTGGGATTTAACATTGAGCGCCCGTTTGCACTTCCACATTTTGGACACCAAATTTGGTGTCCAAATAAAATAAAAACGCAGAAGTAGACGGTTCTTCCGGGTGCTTCAAAACGCCACTAAGCAACTTCCACTGAAATGAATAGCGGGAGGCGCTCCGGTTCAGTCTCCATCCCTTTAATACTCTATGGTGAGCACGTACCGTGCATGCAGGGGACAGCAAGGCGTTGCCTAGCAACCGGCGCAGGGCAAAAAGTTGTTTTTTAGCAGTGCCATTTCAGATCCATATAAAGCGATATAAAACGTACATATACGTCAATGGCAGACAACAGATGGGGCTATTAAAACATGTAATAGCAGTCAATGTGTTGAATGTTGCTGTGGCGCTAGAATTTCTAGTTCTAGTAGATTCTAGTGTATACACATACACAACACGGTGCAAAGCCACCTTCGGTATCATCCCCATGACTTCAAGTACGAACGTAAACAGTTTGTTGTCTACAAACAGCTTATAAATGTTAGAACGGGACATTATTATAAAGTGTTACCCAAGAAGCTACTGTAAACGCATACGCGCACACACACACACACACACACACACACACACACACACACACACACACACACACACACACACACACACACACACACACACACACACACAGTTATTGATTTGTGAGTCCCAGCTAATCCAAGCCCTTTGTTACTTAATACAGTCTGATCTATCGCCAATCTTAGCCTACATCCTACAGCAAGGTACTGGATGGAGTTTGCCTGAAGCACATCGACCCTCATTCAATAAGCCACCAGGGAACCACAGTGCAGGGAGAAACAGTGAAGAGCAGACCATTTCATCTTTAGGAGCCATGTGCACAGAAAGTGTTTTTGAGCAGGGGAGCATTATATCCAGAGCACCGATGACGTCACTTTTACTATCACTGATGGCGCAGCGTTCAAACCACTATATAAATGCACCATTTACCAATTTTACCAAAACATTACAGTGAAATAACTGCAGATAAATAATGTGGGTTCTGGTATTACCTCATTATGACTGGTTGACCACCTATACATAGTGAGTATAGGTGGTCACTGGTCAGTCATTAGTTACATTAGCAACATTCTGAGAATCCCATCGTCAAATATTCGGGAAAACAGAGGCAACAGTCTGTCTTGAGAGACTACATTAGCAATAGCAGGAGCCTCAGCCTATACTGTAGCAGCAGATGGATTGTGCAATGTGCATTTTGTTTACATGATCAGCTTGGACTTATGTCTCTATATTCATCTGAATTTTAGCCTTGTACTTTGCCTAATATCATCTATTATAACATTAGAGAACTTGTACCCAACACATGGCAAGAAACCCAAAGCCACAACAGCTACGTCGCTATTACAACACCCACAACACCATCTTACACACTACACCCACACACACTCACACGGCAGTGACGTCACACACTTACCTTCGCAGTGTTTCAACGCTATCTCCTCCTATCGCGCCGAACGCCAAAACTCGACACCACCCGCCAAACACTGGCACTGGCACTGCCACCAAAAATGCCTCCCGTCCACACTCACGCCGCCAATGCATTTGTTTACTACAAACATTATCGCCCGAAGCACCCACACCCCCGGAACACTGTTGCCCTTTCACCACGCTAAATTCGCCAGGTCTATGCAAGTGAGCACAAATTACATGTGAGAAAATTAATTCACAAGCCCACAAATGCCATTCAAATGCCATTCAACACACACTACGACTCGCTTACAATTTGCGAACCTGGCAACACTGCCATGTCTTCTAATAGGCCCACACTAGCTCTCAGAATCTCTCCTTTTGATCTCCCGCAGGAGAAGAGAAACGAGGAAGGAGAGGAATTTTCGCCTCACAATTTTGCTTATTCCTTCTAAATCTCTGTATATTAAATATCGCTCTCTCAGCGAATCTCTTAGTTACATCAACATTGTTCTTTCACTGTTTTTAGTTTGTCCCAAACTATTACAATTACACCGTTCAAATTCGCCATTTAGCCTGCCAGCCATACTGCCGAGTACATTTCATTGCGCACACACACACGCACACGCACGCCTGGAAGCCACGATCTCTCTCTCGCCACGCCACGCACGCACACACACACAGGAATAGCCGCGCAGCCTATACACGGCGGCAGCGAGACAGGACGTTATAATCTTGAGTTTCATTAAATAACTCTGTCTTTCTCACACAACAACATTATTCAAGTGAAATGCATAACGCCAATATTGGCCTAATATAGGCTACCAATATGTGGGTAGCCTACAGGGCTACAGTCATATACCCACTAAATAAAACTATCATCCCATTGCAGAAAATAGTTACAAAATGTAATTGAGGCTACATACAGTGGTGTCCCCTTCGTTTGTACCAGGCTGACTTCTATAGGTTTTGAAAGGTACCTTTCTTTTTTTTTACCCAGGGAAGTAGCTGAGCACAGGTGCTCATTTTCAGCAACGCCCTGCACATCGAAACACACACACACACACACACACACACACACACACACACACACACACACACACACACACACACACACACACACACACACACACACACACACACACACACACACACACAAACACACACACACACAAAATGTCATGTCAAAGGTACCTCTGGAAGCCACACCTCTGATGGGTCGGGTTTAGTCTTAAGGGGTGTGTTTTTTTCACCCACTGTGTAATACAATGAATGGACGGTAGGTGGCAGTAGTACAGAGGCCAGATAAACTATAAGACAAACGCACATGGAATGGGAAATAGAGGGGGGGAAATGGAAATGGTAGGGTTTTTATTTTTGGTATTTGACTTTGCTACTGATGATTGTACGCAACAACAACTATTGCATTGTGTGTTTGAGCTGACAGGCCCTTTTTTATGTCAATCAATCAAGTCATCTCAGGTCATCTCAAGTGGCAGATGCAAAAATAGTTTTTTATATTAAAATTATATATATTTTTAGGGCCATGTCATGTGCTCTACCTGCAAAGCCTTTGTGATCTATAACTTTTGGGCACCGCTTAACGTCAGATCAGGGGTTTTGTCGGCCAGCGCCAAAAATGCTCCCCGACAGCATAATCGGAGCAAATACCGGGCAGTGTGTATGAGCCATAACGTGTTGACTACACTACACTACACTAATAAGGACACATAATAATAACTAATAACCCATCCGTTACTACATGTGGAGTCAACTCCCGCAATTTCCTTCTTCCCATAGTGCGCGGCAACGTAACTCTGGGATGAGCGGCCGCAAAATTCTAGTATAGGATCGCCATGGCCATGTCAAATAACAACAGAAGAAAAATGTAACTCCCTTTGGCTTTTTATTTTTAGGCAGAAGAGGAGGAGGGACGGTAGTGGCAGGTGTGGGTGTGTGACATCTTATTTAAAAAATGTAAAAGGGCTCCACTCAGTGCACTGAAAGGCTCTTTCTATAAGTGATGTGGTCGCTATTTGGTCATTTCTAAATTCTCATAGGTTTTAAACTAAAGTAAAAGGGCACTTCCTTTAAAACGGTGGATAGTGGGAACCTACCTACCTTAACATGAGAATATCAATAGGCAACTACACAAGACAACACAATCTATTATGAGGTGGCTAGGTAACGCCATGGGAATCGATCTGTACCGCCAATTCAGTCTCTAATCATCAAATTACACTACTCACCCTGGCTGCAGCTATTGTATTCCTTTGTTCAATAGATTATGTAGTTACAACATTATAGTGAACACATTTGGTAGAGTGATTTGGTGTATGAGGGTATCAAGTATAGATCACCGGGGGACCTGTCAACTAAATAATACTGTAGGGTTAAAGTATGGTTCAAGAGAGGCCCGGACGTCTGGTGTAGCCGTCCGAGCACCCCATCTCTCTCCCCAGTATACTGTAATCTATCAATAAAGGTCTCAAAAAAGTATTATTATTATTAATAATAATAATAATAATGTTGTTGTTAAAGAGAAAACATTTTATTAAAGAAATGTTATGATTTGATAAGCACTATCTTACACAGTAAACCAGCATTTGAGTCCTATACACTTACTTTGTCAAGTGAAATAGCCTAGCTCTTGAAACTATGCTATAATAACTAACCTACTGTATACCGAAATCAGAAAGAGAGACATGACCGTGTTTTCTCTTATCCATGCCATCATAGGTGAAAATATCTTTTTGAACTATTTTCATAATACATTTGAGACTAACTACATCCTTGTACCACTAGTGTTGCCCCTAACCTTCCATAATCTCATTAAATGCCCATTTGATCTGGCACTGGATAAGGATTCCCTGCAACATAAACCCAAACGTTATACCTGATACTATCATAGAGCAATCACTTGAGCATAAACTAATCTCATACTTGGCTGTATGATTGACTGACTTCCCCCCCCCCCCCCCACCATCAGCTTCTTCTAAACAGATGGAGGAAGATAATAACCAGAACCTGGAGCTTTGAAATGATTCCAAACAGCAGAGGCTGTACTGTATAAGAACACATGAACAGCTGTCTCACCCAACGTAGAAGAATATTAACCCAGCCTGTGTTGTCCTAGTAAATCTTCAGAAGGACACGAATGCAATGTCTACCATGAAAAAGGTAGACATTGGGCAAAAGTGGCGCTGTTGTGCCAGAAACAGAGAGAGAGAGATAGTGTTGCACTGTTGCCTGCTAATTACAGAGAGAGAGAGAGAGAGAGGGGAGTTGCACCACTCAGTTCACACAGGTGTGATTTTTCTATTATGTTTATGGAGTTTATGCTTCATCAAACAGTACAATGACAACCATGACCAGGTGTGACAAGCAATACAGGTCATGAGCCAAATATGCAATGGTGCATGTCTTCATGCGTGCATTATTTTAGGTTTACTCCATAGTGATGTGTTATTTTCCAGCCTCCACGAGTTCCTTGGATTGTCATGCTCCAGAATTAGCCCTCTATTTATCACCAGCATTTGGACTGTAATCATTCATAATTGCAAACAGGCTAAATCCCCTCTTCAGACATGCAGCCATACCCCAGAAATTCAGATCAGGGGAGAAGCCCCTGACTGCAGCATATTATGTATAATACATACATAGCCTACTGTACAATCTACCGTCATTTTTGTTTTAGCATCTATGAGTGCTAATAATTCTTAATCTATGAGAAATAATGCTGTTACATCCTTAAAGATGGAGTGCTGTGATTTTTGTATTTTTCCAGTTTTTCATGAGTTTATGAGGTGACAGTACTTCATTAGATTGGACCCCTTGGTGTGTTTGCTATGTGCAATGATGTCTGCCCTTTGTATTTAGGGTTTCTTCCTGGAGGCTGAAACCTTGACAGTCAAACGTGACAATGAAAAAAACTGTGTTATAGTGACATCACCATATCCTCCCCTCCCCTAACCCCTCCCCCTTTATCATACAATACAGCTGTGGGTGCGGCTACCACCCACCAGGAAAACCAGGCATAGTGGTGGGCGTGTCCACATAAAAACGTCATTTTTACAAATACTGTAGGCCTACACTTAAAAAAAAATCGTACTCCTTATATAATAATAACACCTGATGATCATGTTTTTGGGTGGGAAAAAAAATCACGGCACTCCATCTTTATCTCCATCTAACCCTGGGCTCACTTACTTCCTGGACTACATGTTGTCTCAGTAAGACAGCCCTCCACCTATCCACAAGGAGGAGCAGTGCACCAAAGCATTATGGGAATTGTAGTCCAGGAAGGAAGTGAGCCCAGTGTCCATGACATCAGAGACACTGGGCTCACTGCTAAAATCTAAAATATCTAAAACCACATATTACACACATAAAGACCCCCAGGAAAGTGTTCTAAATCTTCTAAATGTTTTTTTTAAAGTGTCCCTTTAACACAATATGGAAAAGAACTGCAAATAATGAAAATGTACTGCCTTGAATACAGTATGTGGAATACATTACTGCTCTGTAGTCATGATTAATGAGATGCATGCATTCATGTTTCTCTTTCTTGAAAGCTGATAACTGGTTCACTTGTAGAGGATCAGCAGTACACAGACCACATCTTAGACCGATGCTGTCGTAACGTAAACCAGATGCCGCACTGGACGGACAGTTCTGTCAGAGGAACACCTCTTCGGTACACCACTTTTATTCCCATGGTTGTGCGCAGCATAAACCACTCTTACAGACAGCGACAGCCCTTGTCAATTGCTTAGAATTTACACATGACTGCCCGTATCAAGTCATCAAGTGGGTCATTACATGGCGAATGGAGAAAACGCACCATATGAATAATATAAGTGGCTTTGCTCGGTCTATAACCCAAGCACAGTGCGTCTGGATTGCAGGAGTATGACTTACACTCTGTTGTGGTTCGTCCCCTGGCTGTTTGGGTTTGGACCCGTCCCAGACAAAGGCCTGGTGAAAATCAGATCAATGTGTTCCTGCTCTTCTCTTAAGAGTGGGCACCATCCCGCCGTGACAGAGCTCCACTGTGGTAAAGAATGAGGGTACGGAGATGTTTAGCCTGTGTCAAAGGGTGAAAACCTTTAACTTGCTGTAGAATTAATAACACATTCATGGTGCCGACTGACTTGCATGATTAATTCCCTCCAGTGCAATGTATTTAATATATCTCCTAAGTAACTTCACTCCAACATAGTTGCAAGTCCTTGCAACTAGTCGCAAATAGTCACAACCCCTCCAAGAAAACCGTTTTATAGGTCAACCACACCAATGAAACTCCTTGCAACTGCCCAGGCCCGGCTCCACGGGAGGGCAAAGGGGTGTTTGACCGCCTAAATCAACGTCTTTGCCCCCTTAGATCAAATAGTTACAGACAAAACAATGGTACATTTCCAGGCATTGAAAGGAAGGAAGCCAACGAAATCGTGCGCCTCCGCCCTCTATAGATATGCAAATGTTGCGCATTGTCTTCATGTCCAATACCTGCCCCCGATTGCCCCCTCTGTAGTGGTGGGAACTTTCGTTCTTTTCAGTGAACGGATCGGTCGTTCGTTCGTTCACTAAAATGATTCGTTCATTTAGTTCATTTCGGTCCTGTACTATAGGATCTCCCGTACGGACCATACTCTATGGCACGGACCCACCAGTCACTCGAACGAGTCGTTCAATCATTGGCCGAGCCAGGCCGATCGTCCTTCCAGGCTATAGGATTTTCTCTGGGAGGGATGGGGTCTAATCTCCTCTTGTGCGGATGAGAGGAGTAGCCATTTTTTCCCCTGCGGTCTATGGTAGTAGCATACTAGCACTGTCAATTAGCATCGAACGTTTGCGCTCGTTATAGCTAAATACAGTATTAAAAAACTATGAATTATGATCGAAAATCTCAGTTACAATGAAACTGAATAGAGGTGTTTTTTTTAAGGGTAACTGTTCCGTTTTGAGAGAGTCAGACGATCCGCGATGTCAACAGTCAACACCAGTCACTCCTCCCAGTCAGTCTGAATCACCCCCAGGCATGATGCCTTCTACCCGGGCATAATTTCCTCTTTACATCACCTGTCTTCTGGGACCACCAGAGCTCCAATAGCTATAGCAATTATCACAATTTAAATAAATAAGCATATTGAAACTATTTCACATTAACAATGTTGGTAAAACTAAGATATTTGAGGGGAAATATATAATTTATATCCACAAATAAAATATTATCATTGATTAACTCCATTTCTCTACCCTCCATCCCTTTAGTTTCCATGGTTATTGAGCCCCTCCTATATTTAATCTATACTAACCAATTATGGTAATATGAATTGTATGCTATTAATGCTATTAGTATAAAGAAGGAGCCTAATCTATTTTCATGTTTTTATAGCATTAAATACTATATATATTTTTTGGTATGTATTCGCCTGTTTATTTTCCATTGATATAATTTCACCATAATAGTATAATAATAATAATATAATAGTATATATCACCATAAATTTTAATATTAGTACATTTAAACAGAAGAGAGCTTCTGTGGTGGTCCACCTTGTTCAATTCATCAAAGAGTGACAATCAATAAAGCAAGCATTAAAAGTCCACAGACTTGGCTGCCATGACGTCACAGGGGAGCATGAATAAGTCCACCGTGGACCCTCTTGTAAACAAGTAATTCTGCAAACTGTTAATACATATTTCAATCAATCAATCAAAGTTTAATGTTTCTAAGTTAATCATCATGACGTTGTTTGTTGCACTTGCAACTTTGCAAGTAGTATTTGTATTTGCAACCAGAGGGCTACAAATACAATCAGTCATTCAGTCAGTCAGTTATGCATTATTATATAGACTCGTCGGTCTTTCCTTCCGCAAAATAAAAACGTATGGGTTTCCAATGCTAGACAATGTCAGACCCAAGTCAGTCATTTGTACACACTTCACAGTTAGTTTACAGCACTTCGTTCAGTCACCACCCCCTTCTCCCGGTCAGTTATACTGTTACAGCACTTTGAACGAAGAATATGCATTTCGTTCTTTCGGTCTCCTCGGTCAATGTACCAGTATGACCGATCCGACCCACTTTGAAAGAACAACGAAACTTTGAACGAAAAACGAATAATTTCGGTCTTTCGGTCTCCTAGCTTGGTCAATGTACCAGTATGACCGATCCGACCCACTTTGAACGAAGAACGAAATATGCATTTCGGTCTTTCGGTCGTATCGTATGACCAGTCACCACCCACTTCTCCTCTGCAACTGTTGTGCGCTGTGGGAGCCCTGGAGACGGAGAGCACGGCCCCGCCCTGCGCCCTCCAGGCTCCGGCTCGCAGCCTCGCACTGAATGAGAAGAGCAGCCGGGCGATTCCCCGTCATTTGGTATTTCAGAACGGATCGTTCACGGAAGTGACCGGATCGGTTTCGTTCACCAAAAAGAACGAGTTATTTTGATTCGTTCATTCATGACCGACTCATCTCTACCCCTCTGTCATTTCATCCTGGTGCCGGGCCTGCAACTGCCATTGGGGATAATGGTTGCAAGTAGTTGCATGTTGCAAGGAGTTGCATGGTGAATCATTGGTGCGGCTTGGGCTTACCCAGCGTGGTACCCGTTACTAAGATATTACAATCAATGGGTTATCTATATCTATAAATGCACCACGCCTCTGTGTGTACGTACGTACGTACGTACGTACGTACGTCTGCAATCCACATAACTCGAGAACCGTTCCACAGGGCAGGGACGGATTTACTGTAGGCAAAGGCAGGCATGCAGATGCCTTACTTTGCAACGTTTCTGCCTCCCCTCGGACAACCGTTTATTTAAAATTATATCGCCTATAGGTCGCCGCCTAGCCGCTACTCAAGGCAGACAGACAGTGTATCAGACAGAAGAATACACAGATATTCCTGGGTCTTTTCACACTCTGGTGCAGTGCTTGTGGTTCATGAAAGTACAAAATAAAAGTGTATGTGTTGTCATCATTTAGCAATCATCTAACTATTGTAGCCTATAACAATATAAGCTACAGCTACAACAAGAAACAATATACATTGTATTTCAGACTTTCGGTAAATTCTGTCTATCAATCTGCGTCGACCCCCCACCGGCTATCCCCTTTTGGGCTTGGGCCCAACCCCCCCCCACCGGCTATAGTATGAGATAGTAGCCGGTTGTCCAGAACCAGCCCAGGATACGGACAATTGATCACACCTGATCAGCCCTAGATCTCCATATATGGAGCTGGACCGTTCTGACATCACAGTGATGTTCTGACATCTGCATAGACTCCAGATTTGGGCATGCCTGACAAAGAACTTCATATGGGAACAAAAGGGACACAGACATAACTAGAACTGCACTCTGTCGAGTGCCTACTTTATTTATACTTGGCTAAGTTGGCTGTGCACGTGTCACGCAACCAAGTATAAATTAAGCATTAGTGGGTCCACTGGTGTTGTGTGCATCGCTCATATTAATATCAATGTAATAAGGACCTGCATGAGCAGCATTATCCAATACAACAGCGGCCCTTTTAGCACCTGGTGAGTTTGCTCAGTGCCGGGGTTGTAAACAGATAATAACTTAATGGCTGGGCCAATTTGGAAGCAGCTGGAGGCAAAGCAGTGGAGGCAGCTGTTTCAGCTCAGTCCAGCAGAGGAGGGGGAGCATGGCAGACCACGTCACTGCATTAGCATATAACTCATTAACGGTGCCAGCAACATTATAATCCTGCATACATGTGAATACGCAAATATACATGCGTGTGCACGCATCTAACAAAGAAATACTGCACTTTAAAAAAAACGCCCGCCTAATATATCTATAAACTAAAGATGATTATTCATGTCAAGTTGTGTTTAACCCAGTGGGACACAATTAAGAAATGTGTACCAAAACATAAACAGATGCCCATGGTTGTGCATAACAATAGTCTAAGACCTATTCTTCTCCTCAAACTGATGACAACCCGGATGAAAACCTGTTTTTTCTGCAGAGAAAGACCATAAGGGCACATAGCACCCTCTACTGGCTGCAACTGGCCTCTGGCTCTGTGGTTCCCTGAAAACATAACCAAGGTCCACATTAAAAACCTTCCCTCACATTTCCTTGCCCACAAGCTTAGATACTGTAATTTTGTGGCTGCGGCAGGGTGATTTCCTTGGACATGATGACAGAGGATCTCTATTTAAGCGTAACCTACCATGCATTCAATGTGTTTGCTGCTGGCATAACGGACATCATCTGCTAATCAACTCCCTCTTGAAGGAGAACTTTTGGATATTTGAATAATTAACAACTTAAGCCCTATATAGTTTGTCATAAGCTGACTATAGTGAAAACAGCCGATCTACAAGCTTACAATACGTTGCACCGCAACATCTTGTGAGCTTGTAGTATCGCTATAATGCCCAAAATAGGGACACCAGAGTTAAAGTGGTTAATACGTTTAGGACAATAGGTTTCAACCCATAATAAGGTGGTGCAGAGCAGAGGTGGGTGAAATATGAGATCCTCTATTATATACAGTAGTGCTACAATTTGGTAGACTATGATGCTAAAAAACTGTGCAGCCCAGAACGGTTTGTTCTTTCTCTTGGAGAGAGCTACTTGCTGTCACTCTCTGCACAAGAACATATTATATGCACTGCAGAAATGTTGGCACCCGGACAAGCGCGCGCGCGCGCGCGCGCGCGCACACACACACACACACACACACACACACACACACACACACACACACACCCTCAACACCTATTTTTAATGTAGTGGCTCTGGAAAAGCTCAGACAGGAGAACACAGAGTGTAAAAGGAGAGCCACAGTTGTTTTCCAGTACTAATTCAGCTCTGACGCTTTCCTCCTTTACAGTCCCTATTTAACCAATTATGTACAGTATGTCTGGAAAAAAGAACTTATCTGCTATGACCGCCTATTTAAAAGGTGTAAATTGCCCGATAGAAAATTATAATAATTAAACCACTAATGAAGACAAAATCTGGTCTAATAGGGTCATTAGCTTGGTCTCAGTGAGGCGAATTATTGCCACAAAATCCCTTTTTGCAACGCCTCTAATTGCAACATAGGTATGTGTTTAACTCCCAGGACAGGAAGATCTGCCAAATGCATGCAATTATCTCAACAAAAGAAGCCTACAATTCTTTAAACATCCTTTCTGTATGAGCCTTTTTACACAACTCAAATTGAATCTCTGCAAAATATAGAGATCTCACAATAATCAAGTTCAATCCTATGAATTTGTGCCTCATGATCATGAGATATAAATAAGGTGGTAAGTAACTAAGTATATTTACTCAGGTACTCAACAATTTTGTGGTAGGTTGAGTATTTCCTTATGCATCTACTCCACTACATTGCAGAGGTAAATATTGTACTTTTTACTACACCACAATTATTTGACAGGTTTAGTTAGTTACTTTGCAGATATAGGTTATACAAAATACATTACATAATAAATTCTGATATTTTATTATTGGTTTTATTGCCCTGGTTTTTCCCTAATGGGACTTATCGAGGGTAGCTACTGGGACGTAAGTCGGGACTTGATCACTCCCGGCTGGGTCACCTGAGTGAGGGGTATGATGTTGCGAGACCCGAAACCCCGATGACCTTGGGATACATCACTGAGGATACGTCCCAGGTGCATCCATTTATGTGTGTATTTTGTTATAGTTCTTCTATTTATAGTGACTCATAGGAATAGACTAAGTGACAACCAGGAATAGTCTGGTGACCACCGGAGAGACGGGTGGCAGCCGGAAATTAGACGGCACCCGGGAGCAGTATGGGTTAGCGCCCCAGCCTGTGTCTTCCGTGAGGAAGAAGCCCAACAAACCCACGGTGAGGCATTTAGGAGGGCCATGCAAGCCTCAAGCGGAGTCTGCGGCACCACCAAGGGCAAGGTGGAGCCTGCGGAACCGTTGCGGCTTGAGAATCCACCATTCCTGAATAAAGTGCCTGGTGCTGGGAGTCTGGTGCAACGCACAGGGCCTGACCTGGTGAGAGCAGGAGTGGACCTGGTGAGACGTAGGAGGGGCCCGGACAGGTGTCAACCCACAGAGCCTAGTCCTTCCATGTGCCAGAATGGTACCTCCCAGCAGAGATGGGCAGTATTTGAAATACCTGTATTTGAAATACCTTTTTGTATTTTGTAATTTGTATTTCGCTGGGATGGAAGAAATGAGATGTATTTTGTATTTAGATAAATTTTTTGACCCAGTATTTGTATTTTGTATCAAAATACATTTTCAATGTATTTTGCCCATCAGAGATGGGCAGTATTTGAAATACATGTATTTGAAATACGTATTTTGTAATTTGTATTTCGCTGGGATGGAAGATGTATTTTGTATTTAGATAAACTTTTTGACCCAGTATTTGTATTTTGTATCAAAATACATTTTCAATGTATTTTGCCCATCTCTGCCTCCCAGTCCCGGCAGAGTAGTTCAGGAGGAACGGATTGTGTGGCCCTGGTTTTTCCCTAATGGGACTTATCAAGGGTAGCTACTGGGACGTAAGTCGGGACTTGATCACTCCCGGCTGGGTCACCTGAGTGAGGGATATGATGTTGCGAGACCCGAAACCCCGATGACCTTGGGATACATCACTGAGGATACGTCCCAGGTGCATCCATTTATGTGTGTATTTTGTTATATTATATTGGTGAAACTGCCATAGCAGCACATAAGGGAACCCACATAACCTACAGTTATTACCTACAGTAATTATAATCAGCCCCACCTACCAGATCAAACATTAACGTGATGAACACAAGTATGCAATTGTGTTTAATTTAATACAATACTATGATTGTGTGTGACATTTATGCCAGTTATATAAAATTAACCACATGAAGCCAAGTCATAATCGGTGAACATTTGGCAATAACAAGTGAAAATTCAGCAAAAACAGGTGAACACTGAGTGAAAATAGAAGATCTACAATGTATTTTCACTGTTTGACGAGCAAAGAAGTATATATAGGGTTTTGTTTTTCCACCACTGGTACCTCCCCAATCCCCATAATAGCAAAGAGTCAAAGAGTGAAATAGTAACAGAGGTACTGAGGCAGCTGCATTTCTTCACCTACTGCAGTTGCTATACGTAAACACTGTTACTTTTTGGAGCCATCCATTTTTTTGGTGAGTGATAGTGAGAAATATGGTAATGCTTGACCTGCAAATGTGACAAATAGGAAGCAGACTCTGCTTACAGCTGTGAACAATTACAAACAGTGGATGGAATGTTTCTCCGCGGCTGCTCTCTGGAATGTGTATCATTGCCCTTTGTCCTCCGAACAAATTGGGCAAAACACTATTCAAGTCTGCATAATCTGTCCATTAGAGACGCTTTCATGGGGTCATACTTTAAATTCTATTCTGCCGCTGAAATACTACTGAAAACCAACAATTGTGACTGCAAAATGCATTTTCGTTTTACATTAATTGACTTGAGCTCTCTAAACCTAGACCAAAAAAAGAGAAAAGATTTAGACACTAAATGCATAAAGGCAGGGAGGTCGCTGTGAAGAAGCATGTGTTTTGACTTTCAGTCAGTGCAAAATCAACTCAAGATGTGATGAATTCTGATTTAGATCGACGTAATTCCAAATGAATGCATCATCGAACATCAATGTGATTTACTACTGTCCAATGTGCATCTTCTTTCACAGCCTCTTTCGATCACCAACACACCAGGGAGAGAAAACAGATGAGTAAACATCAACACATTTTAGATTGCACTGAAAGGCCCATTAAAAGGAAGGAGAGTGGTTTTAATTCCTGACAGCTGTAGTAAAAGAATACTACAAAGATTACTAATACTATTTAACCTTGCACTGTTGTCCACAAAACAGACAAATAATTGATTAGTTTCCCCAAATCAGAACTGTATGCTTTGAGCATACTGTATCTGTGGCTGTGCTATGACCACTTTACCTGTGCCTGAGGATGGATCGCTTTTAAAATCTCCATTCCAACCTGACAAGTTTAAACAAAGCAATTTCAGGCCCAGCTGCACCTGCAGTATTGACATGTCTCCTCAGAAGTGTCTAGCAGGAAGACAATAATTTGTCTAGTTACACGGCTGAAATGAGCTCACAGTCTGGACGCCATTGGTTGGGGGCAGGCAGCCACACTTTGAAGGTAGTGAAAGCTGGTCAACAGGCTTGCCTTAAAGAAAATATATCATATTTGGCACTTTGGCAGTCATTGGTACTATAAAATAGTTATTTGGATAGTTGGTTTGGACATCTGTGTATAATTAAAATGTTACACTTAATCAGTGAATTGACAAATTCTTAACGCACAGCAAATTGTGCCCAAATAAAATAATGATAATATAAAGCACTATAAATGACTGGGATTACAAGATAAAACATTACTCCGTTTAATTATAACAAAAGGCAAGTCCCACCAAAACAAACACCAAGCAAACAAACTAAACTAAATCAGTATCAATATGGCGGCGCTTTTTGTCTGCCAAGTTGAAAAGAGACATTATTAGGATATTTTAAAAGAGGATCCACTTTCACTTCCGCCTATGTGCCTGAAGGGTGAGGTTGCTAAGCAATAGAGCCTATCTCTGAGGTGACGTGATCCCTCCCGGCACTGTTTCTCACTCAGCACCTCCACAGAGGGACGCACAGACACACGTATGCACATGTGCATGCACACATGTACATGTGCAAGCATGCATGAGCGCGCACACGTGCACGCACGCGCACACGCACACGCACACACACACCAGCCAGCCTCTGCTTTCCAGAGGTCTTTCTCTCTCCCTACAACCTTATCTGTAGGAGCCTGTTCTCACTCACTCATTGCTGTGCTGAGAGGGGCTTCAATGGGCTGACCCAATGAGGCTTACAGAACGCCTCTGAAACCTCTCGGGTGTCAAGCAGAACCAGATGGTGACAATGGAGAGGCCCTGAGAGCAGGAGCAGCTCAGCACTGTCTGTCTAATACCCAAGCAACACTCCTACAGAGCTGTGAACAGAACGCTTTGTTTATCCGTCAAGCTTAGATAAGATGAAGTGTTGCAGAATCTTTTTTTTATTTTTGATCATAGTAATGCACTTAATCCTGGACCTCTGTTCTTTACCAAGAGGAGTGCTTGATTTCAGAGGCAAGCAACTAAAGCAAGACATGTTTCTAAGCAATCTAAGCAGAATATTGCCCAAGAGTGATGTGTTGGAAATGAATAGGCATTTAGTATTTTAGTGTGTTTTAAGTGTCACTTGACAACTGCATAATCTGCAGGAAGAATTACGAGTTTACATATTTTTTATTATTTGTTTTCATTTCAGTTTGGGCAACTTATAATTATATTATACATTTCTTACAACTGCTTTTTTCACACAACCTCAGCTGTTTCACACTTTCATAGAAATATGTATGTTATAACATACATATTTCATATTGAAGTTGTTTGTGTGTATGAGTATGTGTGTTAGAATGCTAAGTTATAATAGTTAAAATGTGCTGTTCCACTGAGCATAATAATGCATTATAACCAGTACTTATAATATGTTATAAACGTGGTTATATGTTGTTATACATGATTACAAACATTTATAATGAGCACATTATAATGCATTATAAATGAGCTTATAATGCATTATAAAGGCGACCTTATATAAATTGTTACCGTAATTTGTTCCTTCTGGTAAATGTCCCATATTTTTTCCACCCACATACTAGTATGTAGGTGGGTCTGGTTTTAGCCATTTAATTGTAATGCATTTGATGGCCGCTGTAAGCAGCACATGTAATAAATATATTTTGGCTCTACCCTAGACCTTCCGGTATCATTTCCAACAACATTACCATGGGATCCTCCGGAATGTTTTGACCTCAAACTTATTTTAATAAGCATTCTGGGCATCCTGAAAAATCTAGGTATTACTTTCCATTTAAATTCTCTCCATGTATTCGAGTTGGTTACCAGGTGCGCTTCACCACATATCTCCTCCCACGTATCCGGTTACTTCTATACCAAATTCAGCCTCCCATTTCTCTTTTATATATATATATATATATATTATTCGGGCATAGGTCCAAGAAGACTTGGCAGAATTCCTTGATTACCTTGCCATCACCAAATTCAAATTTGAGCAACATCTCCTCAATAGGAGTGGGTTTCATGGCTCTCTCCCAGTCCTTATGTTTTGTTAAAAGGTCTCTCATTTGCAGATATCTGAAGAAAAGGGAGCCTTTATTCAGTCTGTATTTGTTCGAATGATTTAAGACCATCCTTATTAACTAATTGGTGTATACTAGTTAGGCCGAATTCTGTCCAATTCCTGAATCCTACATCTAATTGAGCTGGTATCAACTCCTTTATGTAACCAATAAATATGTGTCAGCGAAGACATCTGTTTAAGTAGTCCAAAGGAAGTTATTTTTAAAGTGACTCTAGTCCACTCACTCATGTGGATCTCTTTCAGTGGGGTATCTAGGAAGGGCACAACATGAAGGGGTTGCGAACAAAGGCTTTTTTCGATATTTAACTTATTTTAACTTATTTCTTCAACTTGGCATTTGTTTAGATTTATCTTGTGTTCATATTCAATGTTCTGATACAATTTTCCTTACCATTTATTTTTGTATTGCTATTTTTATTTGCTAATTTGTATATATTTTTGTATTGACCGCATTCCGCTGCTTGTTATTTTTATGTATGAATGGTGCTATATAAATAAAGTTTATTATTATTATGTTTTCATATACCCAGTTGTTTGGAAAGTGCAAGCTTGGCAACCTGGCTGAGTGGCCCTATTTTTAGTTTTGTTTGTTTTTATTTGCGTATAAAAGCAAGCATGGCAAGTGGCAATGTTTCTATATACCTATATAAGTTGCTTGGATGTGGCAAATGTGGCAACCTAGCGGAAATACTGTACTGTACTCCACTGTACTGTACTATTCTGTACTCCTTTGTACTGTATTGTACTGTACTGTTCTCCACTGTACTGTCCTGTTCTCCACTGTGCTGTGCTGTTCTTTGCAGTCTGTACTGTACTGTAGTCCTCTGTACTGTACTGTACTCCACTGTACTGTACTGTAATGTACCTTACTGTACCGTATTGTTGCATACTGTGCTGTATATATGCTGCGGTATCATACTGAACTGTGCCATACTGTACGGTACTGGACTATACTGTATTGTGCTGTACTGTACTCTACTGTACAATACTGTCCCATACTGTACCGTAGTGTACTCTACTGTACTGTACAAAACTATCGTACTGTACCGTACTGTGCCATCCCATACTGTACAGTACTGTGCTGTCCCCTAGTGTATATGGCTGTACTGTACCATACTGTACCGTACTGTACTGTACTGTAGCATGCTGTGCTGTACCGTACTGCTGCGCCTTGTGTGTGTGTGTGTAGTGGAAAGGGGAGGGCGCAGGGAGTGGGGAATTTGTGATGTAATTTGCCTCACAGCGAAATGTTGCGCAATAACAGTGTGTCTGACAAAAGTAATATTTGTACAGTAAATATGGCAGTTGTGGGGAAGCGGTAGTGCATCTGGATTGGGGTGGCGTGCAGGATGTTTTGTGCATGGAGAGATGTGTGCTGATGGAGTGAGTTGGTAGGAGAAGGAGAACGGATAAACATTCGATATGTGCTTGTGTATCCCCTTTCCATTAGGGTAGAAGGATAGGCTTTCATTAATTTTCAATAGGCTTTCAATAATTTCCCAAATCCCAAACCCAAGGTTAAGAACAGATTTGCACAAAACCAGGTGGAAAGGTTGGTCCAAGGAAGAATAACCTTTCATGCCAATTTATGGCACTGATAACAGAGTGATTAATGCGTGTACCACATAGGCTCTGATGATGCCCGACAGCAAGTCCCCGGTTCAATTCCTGGGGCCTACTCTCTCACTTCGTTCTCTGTCGGCCTGTCTAATCTCTACTGTACTATCAATAAGTCAGAAAAGGATTGAACGTTTTCCCAAAAGGGGAGGTGGCAGAGTAAATGGCACTGCAACACTTTTCACCATTAAATTAATGCATTGTTTAAAGGTGACTCTCCACCAAGACAACTTCAGACCACAACAGACTGGCAATAATTTACGATTATGTTCCTATCGTTACATAACTCGAACAGCACTGAGTCGGCTCTAGCGACCTTCGCAACGTTCGGCATGGCGACTCCCTTGGCGGTGCCTCAAGCCCAGCCAGCGACGGTCACTACTGGCATATCACAACCGTGTCTTTTCCGTGACTTGTCAGAATCATCACTTCCTCTTCAGTGACATCACTTCCAAGTCCCGGGAAAAGACATGCTGTGATTGGCCAGTAGTCACTTTGAGTGGCAGTGTGCTGTGCCTAACTCCAATATGGCGGCCTCCATAAGATACAGGTCGCTCAAATGAACTGCAGCGGCAAATGAGGCATCTACCTTTCTATGTGTCATGCTATTAGCAATCACTCTTGTGGGAATATTTACATTACCTTTGTAGAATGTCAAGCACTTGCAAATACATTCTAGCAGTTAGAAGATCATAAAATAAAATAGACCAGCACGTTTTCAAACAGCTTAGAAGTATTTTTGTACAGTGAGGAGTCACAGGGCAGGATCCAAGTGAGAGTAGAAAATGATGAAAGCAGCTAAGGATACAAGATCTCTCTCCGAGAGCAGAAAGACGCAAGTGGAATTGAGTTGTGTTCTGAGTTATGACTCAACAACAAAAATGTTAAACCAGTTAAGAATTGTTCATTTCACAGCAGTGATGTCGTTTTGAAGAATATCTTTCACAATTCTTGACAAAATGGTGACACACAATAATGTGAACACTCGCTTTCGTTGACCTATACAGTAGGCCTACAATACATTCAAGTGCCATTCTGCAAGAAATGCTATTCCCAGAATTACCATCAAGTTTGTCTTTTTGTCAGTGATATAACATTGTCATGTTTTTCCTTTTCTAATGGAGCTAATGTAGGGCAAGATTATTAACTTGTTCCATGTTGCTTCCTTTACTTCATTATTGTCCACCACACTTCAGTCCAACAAAGTCCTCTGTTTCCCATATGGGTGCAACAGCAAGCTAATGAAGAATGCCAACTCCCAGGGCCCCACCCATAAATGCCTGCTTAATGCTTAAACATTGGCTTGGATTGCTGGAATAAATTGAACGATACACACAAAGTTACAGTAAAAGAGGGGCTGTTAAGTGAGACTAATGACAAATCAAAGCATGTTCTAAGGATAATATTGCTTAGCTTACAATTTAGGTACATATATTATTCTTGAATGTATAGAGCAGGGGTTTTCAACAGGTGGTCCGTGTACCACTGGTGGTCCGTGGAGGTATTGCATGTGGTCCCTGACCATGCATTTAGCAATGTAGCAAAGTGAAGATTTTGTATTTTCTTCCACGGAACAGTGCACTAATCCGTCTGTGCACTGTTCTGTGCACTGTGCGTGGAAGTGCGTCAATGTTATCAGAATTACTGGGAAGTCTGAGGTTAATAAATTCTACAGAAAAGGCAGTTAGAATCTGAAGAAGGGTGAAGTGTACCAGCTTGCCTGAATGAGTCATCATTATTAGGAAATGTTAATGTGCACGCCCATATAATCATGTGCTATATCTTGCACGTATTTGCCATTTTTACTATATATTATATATTACTATTACTATTATTACGATTATTAAAATAGTTCAAATAGCCGATAATAGCCATAATGTATGGATGTAGATCTGCTAGTTGAACTATTTTAAAATATTTTTCAAGATACTGTAGTAAAATATGGAAAAAAAAGTTTAGGGATAAAGGTTAAGGCCCGCCCAAGATAGGGCCACATGTGTCCGTACTGTATATCAGTTAAATCTGTGGACCATCGTTTGAGAAACATGTAAGACATGGGATGCATTCCATAGCAAGTGTTAGGAAAGCACTAATCTTAGCCCATATCCCATTACAACACAACAGTGGTCCCCAGGTTGATTCTTAGTCAAGGTGGTGGTCCCTGGTTCACAATCATTTGAAAACCCCTGGTATAGAGTGTATGTGCGTGACATCATCGTACCTGGAAGTTATGCGGGAACACCCACTGAGTGGCAAAAAACTACTTTCTGGCCTTGACATCCCATTCATCCAAACAGAAAAGTCCTGTCTGATTGCATTAAACAATGTTAAACTCACCAACATTGCAGCTATACGAAAAGCTTGAATTATCCTCTTTATATCTGCAAAGTTATGAGCTATCAAGAAATGCCCTGCATTTTATTATGTCAGTGTCAGAGTTTGGAAGTGCTTGTTTTCAATAACACAACATTTTTCTGCCTCCTACATTATGTGACATTTAGAAACGGGTGGTATGCAGGACGGTTGAGTGATTTCCAACGAGCGCTTCCAAACTCCAACACTCCATGCTGCTCAATGTTTTGCCACTCAGTCTAGATGAGGGGGGCGTGTCCTGATGGGAAAATCATGCATGTGCATACTCTCTATTGTTTCTAATTACTTTTATATAAATTTTCTAACATTAAGAGCACTAATATGATGAACTGTTTCACACTATCCTTAGGCGTCCCATGGCCAGTAGTATTGATCAGTATTCACGAAATCTCTCCAACGCCAGGCAGACATCAATGCTTACAACCTCACATAAAGGATGTGTCGCTGTGTCTTTATCTGACCTAGGATCAGCAGCCATAGGCTATACCCTTTCAAAAGGGTAGCCTATGGGCTGACAATACTCCCCATGTCACCTTTGTGAGGCTTTTGATGCCGGTCCCTTCTGTACATTTTCATTGTTAACCAATCAATCTGCCATTTCCTAGAGTTTTTCTTCTTATTTTTTACCACTAAGCAAAGCTTTGCACAATCATTACACAACTGTCATTCGACAGTGATTTTGATGTATTCCACGATGGCCAGTCACCTTGCATATACTCAAATCCATATACTATGGGCTACTGTATGAGCGGTCCCATAATATTGTAACTACCAACACCTTACCTAATCTAAAATGTAATCTTATATAATTAATTTGAGTAATGCCATTGTTGCCCTTTTGACACTTAACGTGGCTCGAAGACTACAGTACAGTACAGAAAATGAGTAGACCGAATACAATCTACAGTAACTGCTACTGAAATGGGAAAAGCGCAGCCATCACTGAAAGTGCAGATACTTTGAGGGTTTGTTTAAACTTTGGACTGCTCAGACGTGGTTCAAATGGGGAATTATTTGCACATCACAACTTTTTGCATGGACATGTTAGCAATGGCAAACATTAGCACAGATTTCGCAGGCAAACAACCATTCATTTGAAACACTCCTCTGAGAACATCTGCACGGGAACATCTGGGGATGGCAGGAAATTCACCGTCTCTCAGCGTGACGTGCAGCAAATGTTTTTCAAGTACTTCAGAGGATGAGCAGAGTATTCAGCCTCTCACTCTCCAATCCCTGTAGAATTTATGGAGTCCAGCAGCAAGTGGTTCTCATTACCCATGTCATCTTCCAAACAAATTGCTGTATTGGGCCCACAGCTGGAGTGCCGGGGTGATTTTTTTCTCCTGGCATAATTACTTTCATCCTTTTTATTTTTTTCCATTTCCATGACAAATCTACAGTGTTAATATAACTCTGATGGCATCGTGGCATACAAAAGTAACAAATTGGACCTGTAAGTGTCCATTTTGTTACATTTGGTGCATTTGGTTACATCTGTATTCTGTACACTCTCAAGAGTGACAAATAGATAAATCAACACTGATGATTTCACTATGCATAGTTCCAGTTGATGCAGACAAGTGTTGTGACCGGAATAGAAGGGGAGGGATAGGATTCTAGTGTCATTAACGCTCAGGAAAGTGTACATGAGACTGCATTATCCATTCTTCTGGTAAACCTGCCCAAAATCCCCATGTGAATAAAACCACAGAAAGAGAAATGGGCGTTAAGCATCAAGAATCCCCCACCACCGTGAGGGGGCATTCCAGTTCCAGTTTAAGAAGCCACCCAGTTTTAATGGCATTCATCTGTTTTTGGTCAGCAGTGGGGAGCAAAAAAATATTACGCCAGGAATTTTTGTATAAATTGTGCCTGAGAATGGAGAAATAAGCAGACTGCACCTGGTCAGACACAGCTGTTCTGCACATACTGCAGTGTAGTTCAGGCATGGGTTTTGTGTGAAGGCCTAAAAAAAATCCTTTCAAACAACGTGGGTCTAAATTGCTTTCTCCAAGGTTATATTGTAATGTATGTATGGTGAGAGGATAAGCAAAATAAACCTTTTCTTCACATTCCAAAGATAATCTCTGGTGAGCCAATTATAAAAGGTGTTTTAGTTTTGAATAGAAATGAAAAAGAATATGACCACGGGTGAGTCAAACACCTTATAGTTATAGCTGGTTCCATTTGAAAATGACCCCATAATTAACTGAAATGGTCCGTGTTGATTTAAAGCACGCATTTAAACAGAATTTAATCAGCATTTAAACGAGTTTATTAAAAAGTTAATTTAATCCAGGATGGTGATTCATATCTCTGTAATTTGTAGTTAATGAATTGCTCAATAATCAGAAAAAAGCAAGCCCTCAAACATACAATATGTGATATTGAGCAGAGGCTCAATATCACATATGGTAATTGAGTTTACTTGAACTTGAACATTTCCATCAAGGACATTCCAAGGATCTCTGACCTTGGAAGTAAGGAGTGCTTATTTTGAACCACATACTATACTTAGTATGACATAGTATTCACTTTGACCTCCCCCCCCCATAATCTTCATAATCTAATAAATCAAATTACAGTACCTGAACGTTAAATTAAGGTCTAATGCAGGTGTAAAGGCTGAACATAAAGTCATCGTGTCATTCAGGGTTCAACATGAATACCGCTTTCAAAGAAAATGTCAAGAAAATCCTTTCATGGATGATCTTAGTAGCACAAACTTCACAAATCATGTGGATATTGATACTGTATGTCATAATCATGAAGTCTAAATTATTGTGTTCGTTCAATGCATAGAATGTGTTTAGTAGCCACTCACACAACAAACTAACTCCACATGGAATAAAAGCCATCATCATGGCTGTTGATGTGTCAATGGTATCATTCACATTGACTTAAACATCAATACAAAAAATACGGGAATAACTAAGAATGTGATCAATATTACTTGGCTGAACAGTTTGGCCAGAAGCAGCCCTTGGCTGGTGTATAGAATCTAATAAGATCCCCCCATGGAGGAATGCAAAACAGGTGCTGGACAATTGGTTCCCCTGCAGTGGGGGTGGGTGGAAGAAAAACACCCACCCTCACAGGAACATGACTGACAGCGTATCACATTCTCCAGCCAGCTGTGTCTCTGGCTGATCCCTTGCTTACACAGTCATTTTAGGCTATTGTCACTCGATGGAAAGGACATATTTCCAACTGAAAACAGCATAATCAAATCACAGCAATATGGATATGGAGTGTACTGCATATAGGTTCAATTGAAAAGTCCACTGCATTTTTGAAACATCACTGCCAAGTCTAAATCCAGCTTTGATAAATTATTTGGTATTGTTTTCTTTTGCACAAGTTCCAAAAGCACAGATGTTTGTTTTCAAATAAGCCTGAAGATTTTGCTGATAAAAAAAAGAAACTGAACGTATTTTTCCCTTGACACTCCATGTGTGTCTTTGTGGCACTGTATGTCTGGCATAGATTTATACATTCAAATTCTGGCAGGAGATTCAAAGAGCAGAGTTTCTAATTGAATCCACACCAAAGCCTGTGAGATTGAAATGTCTTCTGGCAAGAACCACCAATGCATGCTCATGTTGCTTTTCCATGTGACCTCAGCCCTCTGAGATCAAAATACTGCACTTTTTTTTTGCAGCAGTGAAATAGTATTGAACTTTTTTCACCCACTATCAGCATGATCAGATTGATACAAGAACTGCAATACCTAACATTACTTTTGCAGCCTTTACAGGATGATTACAGCATTGTAAATCAGGAAACACCAACTTCAAAGTGTACATCCTGCTTTGAGGAGAATTAGGAGTATTGCTAATGTGACCGTATCCTTTCCATTTGTCCAGCCATTAGCATGACAGCATAACACTAACCACTGAGCATCCATACTCATTTTAACAACTAAAATCTACGTCTGTGCAACAATACTAGTATTCACAACACTAACCTAATGCTGAGCAACAATACTCATATTCACAACCCGAACCTGCTGCTGAGCAATGCCACTCGTCACATCACTAACTTACTGCTGAGCAATTCTCTACTTACAGTACATGACCATTAGGCTGTACCCTGTTGATTGTGGGCTGCCCTGTCTTTTGAGTGGTGCAACCACTCAAAGGAACAGCAATGTCCGTGTTCACCTATGTGACATTAATGTGTGTGACCATGAGCACAAGTATGACTATGAATACCAGTAGGGGCGCTGTTGTGCCAGAAACAGAGAGAGAGAGATAGTGCTGCACTGTTGCCTGCTAATGAGAGAGAGAGAGGGGGGGGAGAGGGGAGTTGCACCACTCAGTTCACACGGGTGTGATTTTTACTCTGATCTTGCACTTGTAAGTTGCTCTGGATAAGAGCATTTGCTAAATGCCTATTAATGTAATCACGCACAACACCAACCTACAGTACTGTTAAATAACATTACTCATATTCACAGCACTAATCTATTGCTGAGAAACAGTGCTCATATTTACAACACAAACGTATTGCTGAGCAACAGTAGCCTACTCATATTCACAACCACAACACAAATCCACTACTGCCGAGCAACAATACTCATATTCACAACACCTAATCCTGAGCAACAATACTCATATTCACAGCCTGCAGACAGCAAATTGCTTCTCTCATTCCCTACCACGCCCTGCATTCGTTCTCAGCCACCTGCAAAATGAACCGTGCTGGAAATTTCACTACAAATTACCCTGTGTCTGCCAAATCCCCCCGGGAGCTGTGGAAATCAAAACCCTAGATCGCCCTGCCCCCACAGAAACAGACCTCAGACTCACATATGCGTACACACGCAAACACGTGCACACACACACACACACAGACACACACACACACACACACACACACACACACACAGACACACACACACACACACACACACACATTGAATTCTTTATTCAATGCAAGAGAATGTGTGCCAACCTTTTACTGAAAGCTTAATCTGAACCTGAATAAAAGTGTGTGGTGGTGGGGAAGGTTATAAACCATATAAAGCTCCCCAGTTTATCTTCGTCAATGCCACTTCTCTGAATAGCTAGCAGTTATGAGCCTCAAGTCAACTTTGAGTCTTGAAGCGAAGTCTCAGTTCCCACTAAGAAAGAGTGAAAACTGAGACCTGTTTTGCTTCAGGGGAAAATCAAAGGAAGGCACATACCTTAGCAGTGAATAATGATAAACAGCATGAACTCCCCCCCAACATGTACATTATAAGGGCCACAGTGCCTCCTGGTGATGAGTCGGCAGAAGTGTAAACAGACAGGAATGTCAGAGAGAGAGAAAGAGAGAGAGTGAGTCAGTGGCCAATGTGCCAGTGAGATGAGTGTTGAAAGCTCCTTGGAAAAAGGATTAGGGGTGTTTATGTTGGCCAAGTGGCTCACTGCCAGCAGCTAAAGTGTGCAAACTTCTTAAAGCTGCAGAGCTTGAATGAATCTTCTTGCTCCATTTACACTCCACCCTCACTGTATAGATGGGTGTGCTTTGTTCAAGGGGAAAGCCCCTTCCACCACCAGATGGTTACTGTGTCAGACTCAAAATGACCATACCTGTTCAGTATTAAATCTTTCAGTGACACACACACACACACACTTTTTGTTAAGTGTGAGTACAGTAGCAATACACTGTGGGTAGCAATAGCATTTTGCTTTTCTTTTTAATGGACGAGTCTTCTATAGAGAATCCACAAATGTGTGGCTCGAATGTACAGTAGGTCCTGGACTTATAGCTCCCACACCGTGTGGATGGATCTCTGACTTCATGTGAACAGCCTGTGAGACATCTGTGACGTATTACTCCAAATTTGGGTAAGGCTTCAGAGCTACCCATGGAGTAGAAATTACAATTGAGGTACTTCTGTGGCCTACTGGCAGCTAGCATATAAAGTTTGTTGCTCTGGACAGACACACACTAATAGTCACAGTAGTCGGCTAGCCATGCCGTGAAAGGGGGAGAAAATAAAGGGCGGGGGGACAGGGGACAGAGAGGCCGAGACTCACCCTGGGAACTGGCAGTAAGCCACAGTGCTGTGGCCTGGAGGTAGAACAGAGCAGGGAATGGTTGGTGAGCTGCACGTACGTATGAGATGGAGGTCTCATGTAACGGTATCGTAAAGCATGGAGCTTCCGCATCGAAGCTTTAAACCCTAAACTTGTACTGCAAAATCCTGAGTGTTCATTTAACTCTCCGAGTCCCTCCTAAGGGTCCGTTTTTACATTGTGAGTTAAACTGACACTTTTCATGGTCTCTCTTTCATGGCGATTATGTATTAACAGTATTTTCAGTGAGACGTATGATTCTACAGTAATGATGTATGAATTAGCTATGTGATGCATGCATTTCTTCATTTGGAACACCTGCACAAGTATTTCTGCCCTTTTTATTTCTATATTTCCATTGTATTTTGTCATGCATATTATCTATAATTGAACATTTGACTGCGCCTTCTTGTTCTTTATTCCTTCCTTCTATACTTTCTTTCACACATATTTTACACCTGTAATATTGTGATGTGACAATCAAGCTACATTTTGAAAAAAGGTTTAAGGGTTTAAGTAGTTAAGAAATTAATTGGTTATTTTCATTTAGCTGTTTTGAATACAAATTAAAGGTTCTCAAAAAGAAACATTCATCAAATCCAAATTTCAGGATGATTAGAAAATGTAGCACTTTCACTAAAAAAGTCAAAAGATCAGTAATTGATGGATTAGGATTCTCTGAAACTGGAGTTGCATCAGACCCAAAGATCTGGCGTAGAACCAATGAGACATGGCTCTAAAGTTTAAAGCAGAATTAATGCTTGCATGCTGCCATCTACTGGCAAGTGTGGGTGCTACTTTCTTTAACTTTAACTTAATGCTCTGTTACCCTACATCAGTGAATCATGCCATATGTTCACATTTGAAGGAAATTTAAACAAAATAACAAGGTTATAGTTTGTAGCCCTAAATCTCAGGTGAATTCACAGATTTCCAATGCTTTTGATACTTTTCATACTGAGAACGTTGTGTTGAGACATTTTGCTTTATGACAAAGTAGTGTACACGTTAATATCTCAGGCATGCATGCTAAATTACTTACGTGACCTTTTTTCTCTTTTTTCCCTCCCATCTTATATCATACAAATATACGTTTTTGTTTCCTACTGTTTCGTTACCAAATCTGCATTGGAAACTGTCGTGGAGGCAAATTCCTGATGGAATTGTAATTTAAAAAAGAAAGAAAGAAAGTTGACAAAGCACTCTCTACTTCACTTCACTGACAATAACAGACTATAATAGACCCTATTACACAGTGGTGTAATTTTTTATATTTATATTGACAGGGGCATATAATTAATGTAAAATAATATTAAAAAAAAAAGGCAGCTATAGGATTTAAGTCACGAGAGAAACATACACTAAACATATTTTCAAATTTACCTTGAAAGGGTAAAAATATGGCACAGCTGAGCTAAAAAGAAATACGTAAAATTTGTTAGTGTCATTAGTTTTGTAAAACGTGTGTTTTAATCAGCAGATTCACCACCTAACCTAGTCATGGTGGGATCAAGCATTCATCAGAACAATCTGAGTGTGTCAAATATCAATTGAAAGTGAGGGAAGAAAAGTTTAAGGCACTTTTAGAATTCTCGGAAATAAGCAAGACATTTCTGTTTATTTCCGAGAATTTGTTTAATCATGTTAATCAATTACGTCATTGTTATAACACTGAACCTTGTCGAAAGGCCCTTACAATCCCTAGTACAAATAAAATGCAGCATATTGCACTCAGTTTTTTTGTATAAATGAAATAGCTTGCCTTGTAGTATTGGCACAGTGTTTAGATCAAGAAGTTCGTTGGATGGCTATGACTAAAATGCTAAATAATGAACACGCACAAAGGCCTACACACACGCACAGACCCACAAATAAGTTATACATAAAAAAAGGCACAGAGAGATAATCCTTATCATTTGTGTTGCTACGACTATTTGAAACATGCACCGATTTTGTCACAAAACCATTTCTGAATCTGTTCTGGGAAAACAGACTACTTTAATGTAAAAATACTGTACTGAGCAGAAATACGTTAAAACATGCATTGCACTGTGGCTTGGCTTCATAAAAGTGAAGCCTGTAATCCACATTATCCAACATTAACATTAACCCGGATTCTGTAAATGATCAGTTCCTACTGTACTGAGGTGTGTCCCTGAGCAGTTTGAAGAAATATGAGAAGAATCTATCCCACCACACTCTTCTACTGTAGAGACATTTCCGTTATCTTTTGTTTTGAAATAAACTATATAGAATATGGGTAGGATGATGCCTATAAGTAACATGGCGATCACAGCATTCCACCAATGGATGCCCCAGTCGGAGCCGTAGCTGTTCAGGCGATGGCCTCTGAAGCCAAACTGTCGTGGCATGTCACAGTTACCCAAGAAAGCCTCATCTTGTACATCTGTGGTTTGTATTAGTTTCTCTATGTCATGGTCTACCTCCTTGAAAAAGTCTGTGTACTCCTGCACATTTGGCTTGAAGCTGGCTCCGGCCCCGTCTTGAGGTGTGGCTGCCGGTATTGATGAAATTGGCGTTTCTTGCTGCCAGTCTCTTGGGTCAGCATGAGCCTCTGTTAAAAAGCTGTGTTTCTGCACAGGAATTTTGATTGATTTCAGTGCAAACAAATCTTGTTCCTGAATTAGGTTGTTCACTCTCTTTATGTCTGCCACCTGTCAATGAAAACAATTACTGTGCATCAAAATATTGGGGCGAACACTGCCAACCAATGGCAATATTAAAAAACAATCCCCTACCTTGCAACCATATTGCAACGCAAGCTTGTTGAGGTTGTCGCCGTCCAAAAGTTCTCGTTCCACCAGCTGGACATTCCCATCTCTGTCCTGTTCCTGACGAACACGCGGCATCAACTTGATGCCATTCAGGTCCTCTTCCTCAGAGGAGTCAGCGGATTCATTCTGCCTCTTCCTGAACACGTACACCTGGCCGTCTGCACTGGCATGGACATCCACTGGGGCCTGAAAAGCCCTGGGAACGTGCTCCCCACGCCGCATCAGTAAGATCTAACCTAGAAGGAATGTTTGGAACAAACAGAAATATCTTATTTAGATAGTTAATCAATCGCGTAGCTGAGCCTAAACTATTCCGGAACCGGTTATTCCATTAGAAGGGAACGCACTTTATTAGTTTTGCAAAGGAAAACTATTCCTGGTGGTGCCATAACAGGCCGACCTTTGGGGAAGAGATTGAATGGTAAATGGTGCATCTATATAACGCCTTTATCCAAGGAGCTTTACAAAGAAATGCACATTCACCCATTCACACACACATTCACATCGATGCTGGAGGAAACCATGCAAGGCACCAACCTGCACATCGGGAGCAATTAGGGGTTCAGAGTCTTGCTCAAGGACACTTTGACACTAACTCTGGGAGAGCCCGGGTTCAAACTGGGAACTGGAAAGTGGAAACCTTGCGGTTCCCATCTGGTCACTCTATCCCTGAGCCAGAGATCCCTGGTCCCTCTATCCCAGAGGTTCTGCTTTGGCACCCCGGGAGTGTGCGTGCACAGTTTCGCTGCTAAAGACCCAACGGTGCCAGAGATGAGCTGGTCACATAGTACAGACACACGGACGGACAGGGTGCAAAACATAGTCTCAGCCATGCCTTCCGGCCTGGCGGAGACAAGTACACCTGAAATGGTTAGACATCTCGTTAACCACTTAAGTCCCTATACTAAATAAATAGCTTACACTGTGAGCTTGTAAATCTTGTAATTTTTGGAAACTTTCTCTTATGTTTTGAAAGATTTCGCCTGACATCCCCAAAATAAGAATGACAAATAGGGGGATACAAAATTAGAGACAGGATACTAAATAATAGTTATAACTAAACTTACCTACGAACACAGAGTTCTTAAAGTGGGGTCCAGTAGGGTTACCAACCGTCCCATAAAATACGGGATTGTTCCTAGCCGCACAGCAACACCCACAGGACGCGGCACGTTACCGCGTGGCTGGCCAGCCACGCCCACGGTTTCCCGGATGGAGGCCGTGCGGCAACGCCTGGAAAATAGAACAGCGGCGTATCGGAGCGTCAGGCGAGGCGTGAACGCGCGCTAGCGCGTGTCTGCCGCCGCCGGTATGGGTCTGTGGGATAGGTTTATTGAAAATAACGGAGGTGGCTGTTTTGACGCACTGCGTTCACAGACTGTGTGTGTCGGGCTCTAGTTAACTTTGATCCGGAGATAAATCCGGTATAGCTCCGGTATAAACCGGATACGGAAACGGCCTTTCTCCATGACTATGGGGTGTGCAAAATATTACCGGATACAGTAAGTCTGACAAATTAAATTCAAAACATGTTTCTGGTTGGCTGACAGATTGTCAGTTACTGTATCATAGTTAGTTCTGATTGGTTCAAATCACGTCTTTTCTGAAAAAAGAAAGAAAAAAAGAAGCACAATGCAACAATTACTCAGATGTTTAAGAGAAAAGAGGGAGCTGTGGAAGCTGATAATGTGGTTAAAGACAACGTTTTGACTTTTGAGACACATGGGGAGGAGGCAGGTATTACCCTGCAATGACAAGTGACAGCAGGACAACCAGAAGCAAGCACAGCACAGGTCATTAATTATAATTAATAATAATAATAATAATAATAAACTTTATTTATATAGCACCTTTCATACATAAATGTAGCTCAAAGTGCTTTACAGAGCAGAAAAAATAATAAAAACAAAAGCAAAACAAAACAGCATTAAAACAGGCATGCATTTAAAACAATAGGACAATAACGCAGTGTCAAATCAGGAGAAGGCAGTGGTACAAAGATAAGAACAGATAAAATAAGGCAACGACATTAAAAAACAAGCAGTAATACAATACAGTGAGGACGTGAATAACAAAAAATAAAAGATCACTTAAAAGCAATGTTGTAGAGGTGGGTCTTGAGCTGAGCTTTAAAAATGTCTACAGAGGCTGCCTGACGAAGGTACAGTGGGAGCTAGCCCTCCAAGCAGAACCCAATGGTACTGAAGTTTCTGACTTTTTGACGACACAGGCCATGGGGTCCTGTTCCAGCAGTACCATTACCATGCCACCTGGTACGCGGACATACATAAAACATAAACAACGTGTTTACGGCCTGTCTGCGCTCTTTGACGACTTTTTTTTCGTGTGAGGGCTTCTGAATCTGTGAAGTATAAGTACCTATACATGCCGCTGCGAATATCTCCTGTGGCGCGGAAGCCGTTAAGTATTTTTAATCTTTGGTTGACCGATTTGGTCGCTTTGATTCTTCTCTTCCTTCCTTGTTTATTGACACCTCATTGTACCGCCTATCTGGCTAGCTAGTGGCGCTATAGCTATGACAGAGCAGATCAGAGGCAGGGACGTAAAGTATGTATTACAAAGTATAGTATTTATATAATACTGTAACTATATAACCGGCAATAACAATCAACTTACCCCACAAGCCAACCGCACACCGGGAGGCGGTACAATAAACGGTAAACAAACAAGAAGAAATAAAGCGACCAAATCGGTCAAACATAGATTAAAAATACTTAACGGCTTCCGCGCCACAGGAGATATTCGCAGCGGGATGTATAGGTACTTATAGTTCACGAATTCAGAATAACTCAAACAAAAAAAGGCCGTCAAACGCCGCAGATACGATCTTAGCGAGCATATTTATGTCCACGTTCCAAAATTCCCATACGAAAATATAGTTATGAACAGAGACCCTACATAAAACTCATCAACATTTCAGAAAAGCTTTATGGAGGGTTCCGAGAGGGGCTAAGTGGGAGCTTGTTCCATGCCGAATTAGCCTAAGATTTAGACTCACGCAGATGTATTTTATCGATTCAGAATTGATAAAATACATCTACGAGAGTCTAAAGCTTTATAAGGCTATATTTAGGCTATATAATAACTGAGCCAAAATGCAGTTTTCTATGCATTTCGGTTTTTCTTTGTAGCGTAGCCTACACTGGATGATTGATTGATTGATTGATTGATTGATTGAAGTACGTACGATACAAAAACCTTTACTGTGGACAACACATGATTAAGCAACAACAAAACCACATGTTCAATTAATTAGAACATTTAGAGACGTAGGCTACAAATAATTAATATACACTTCTATAAAAATAAATAATAAACTAAACCATAATCGCGCGTTTAATTCATGGGGGTTTGACACGAAATGTAGACCCTAAATTGGGGGCGTTTGACCCAAAATGTACCCGATGCCACTATCGTCCCTTATTTGAAACTCTGGAAGTTGGATCCTCGGACTTCCATCCTGGGGGTTCCTTAAGGACCCCAGATGTCTGACTGTAAGTTAACTCTCTGACAGTGTGTACATGTACAAAATGGAAATAAATTGAACCGTAAATCCGTCCATTTGTACGCTCTCAGGTATGGGGGTCCTTGAAATGAAAAAAAGTTTGAGAATCCATGCACTGACTGACTGACTAACATAACATTGGCAGCAGTTGGAGCGTCTGACATTCGCAGTTTGTCAATGTGTCTACGTCGACAGCATACAGGCAGCATGTGTCACCTCACCAGCTGACTGCTTACATGGCATGTTTTAAAGTTACCTCGGCTCGTATGGAACCCACACACACCTACAACGAACACTTTGTAACTTGCCGAAATGTTACTGTTACCAAGTAAAGTATGTATTACAAAGTATAGTATTTATATAATACTGTAACTATATAACCGGCAATAACAATCAACTTACCCCACAGCTACCACAGCGTCAAAACATTTCTTGTTCTTTAACCCTATGTTGGAGGTTGGGAAGAACTATTACTGCCACCTATTGATGTGGAGTGTAAACTGAACGCCAGACCGTTTATAATTCATCATTGATGAATGATGTGATGACATAAGAAAATAGACAAAATATATAGAGCCATTGAAATAGAATAGCTCTGAAAATACTTAATTATTCATAAGGGTAAAGTGTGTAGGCTATGAATAGAAACAATATTTTCTTCTACTACAGCTAAGTAATGATAATAGACTAGTAAATATATTATGATGATGATGATGATGATGATGATGATGATGATATTATTGTTTTCGTTTTATTTCCACAACACTGCACAGTATTTAGGCTACAGTATAGCCTAAATGTTTCTCGTCACCACAGATATCGCGGTTTGATTGAGTAGATATTAGCAAAATGCCAAATCTTGTCTATTATTATTAACTTTGCTTTGTTTTGTTTTGACACAGCTATTTGACCTCGTTTATGCTCTATGTTTAAATGTGTTTATTGATTTTGTTTCTTTTTTGGTTGTTCTTTTGGAAAAAGGCACTACCTCTTTTTCATTTATCACTTATCACGTAATGTTTCTACTTTATATTTTCTGTGCAAAATCAATAAAGAGATTTGTACAAAATAAAAAAATAAAAACGATCTGCTTCTACTTTGATGTATGGCATACATTTGCATAGAATCATTGTGAGACGGCACTATATCAATCAAGAATGTAAACTCAAAGAGTTTTCTGCAGTTGAATCAGAGTTCTTTTCCATATTGAAGTCAGCTCTCACAGTGGAGCCAAGTAAATCCATCTCTGAGTTATATGGCGCCATTTCAGATGCTAAAAATGAAAGCACGTTGTACATCAAAGAGAGATGGGAGAGGGATGCAGGAATTGAACTCTCGGAGGAAGTGTGGGAAGGGATCTGGGAGTTCCAGTCTACCTCAACTTGTTCTATGGACTGGAGAGAGCACTGTTGGAAACATAATTATTATTAGATATTTTAAGACCCTGCATCAGGAAAAATACAAAGGGGATGATAGGCCGTGCTGTAGGCAGTGTGGGGCAAAGAAAGCCAACCACTTCCACATTTTCTGGGGGTGCCCCAAGTTGGGGGTGTTTTGGAACAATATTCACAAATCACTGTGCTCAGTATTTAATACTCCAATACCTTTTAACTTCACAACCTTGTACCTGGGCCACATTGAATGTCTTAACCAGTCGAGATACACAAAGCTACTGCAAGTGCTCTTGGCAGCCAGCAAAAAGTCAATAACAAGAAGATGGCTATCCCCAATCACACCCACAATGGACGATTGGCATGGAATAGTCCTGGATATTTTCAAAATGGAAAGATTAACATACATGTTAAGAACTAGATTAGACAATTTCTACCAAATTTGGAACAACTGGACATGCACATTGCCCCTCTGAGAGCGGACTTCGTGTGATCTCACTGGTCCATTGCCTGCTTTACGATTGTATAAAATGTTTAAGACAACTCTCCTTCTCTCATGGTCGAAGACCAAAGCTGTATGTTTTTGTCCCCCTCAGCAATAGTGTATATACTTTCGTTTTTTTTTGGTTGTTGTTTTTTTTTGTCTGTCTTTTTCTGCCCACTCTTTCCTCTTGTCCTCCTGAAATGTTACAATCCGAAGTGATATTGCCCTGTTTGTCCCCGTTTAAGTGTGGACTTGATGCTCAGTGAGCACAGTCTCGCGATCGAGAAAGGCCGTCATAGGCAGACCTGTATCCCGAGAGAAGACAGACTATGCACCCACTGCACACTAAATGAAGTGGAAACCGAGCTACACTTCCTAACCATCTGTCCATTGTACCAAGACATCAGAGACACATACTTCCCACAGATTACAACCACACACGGAGATTTTGAAAACATGACCAATGACAAAAAACTCCCATATCTGCTGGGCGAAGTACAACAATGTGCAAACACAGCAGCAAGATTTGTGAGCTGCTGTGATAGGAGAAGGATATCAAATGGAACACAACCACCCTAAAGACTAATCATTGTGTATATTCCTGCACTATACCTGCATCGAGTGATCTTGGTACATAGAAGTTGATCTATCCCCCCTGCTCCGCTCCCTCCACTGGCTCCCGGTCGCTGCCCGCACAGAATACAAAACTCTGATGCTGGCATTCAAAGCAACCAAAGGTATGGCTCCCCCATATCTTACAAGTATGATTGAACCCTACAAACCCTCCCGCGCACTCAGATCAGCCAACGCAGGGAAACTGGAAGTACCCTCACTAAAAACGCCGGGACAACGCTCCACACGTCCCAAACTCTTCTCCCTTCTGGCTCCAAAACTGTGGAATGCACTTCCCATTGCAGTCAGAACTGCAGCATCACTCCCAATCTTCCGCCGTAGCCTGAAAACCCACCTTTTCAGACTCCATCATGGCCCATAGCACTTACCCTAACCCCTTAGATAGAATTTCTGTTGGCTTAGATAGCATTTGACTTAGACTTATAGCATGTTATGTAGACAGCACTATAATTGTATTGTATATAGTCATAGCACGCCATAGTACATATGTATAGCATAGTAGTGAATATGTATAGTTTATTATGTATAGTGTATGTATAGTTTCATCATATAGATATTCCACTGTTACCTTCTTAGCTTACGCATGTTTCATGATAAATGCTTTTATGTGATGTATTCCCATGCTTTTGTTCTTGCCTAAATGTAAGTCGCTCTGGATTAAGAGCGTCTGCTAAATGCCTAAATTGTAAATTGTAAATTGTAATCTATTGAAGATCCTGACCTTCAATGTACATAATCTTTGTTTTGATTGTATTGCTGTATTGTTGTATTGTTCGTTCTGCTTTGGCAATGTAAACGTATGTTTTCTCATGCCAATAAAGCCCTTTGAATTGAATTGAATTGATGTCATATGAAAAAGGACTATACAGAGACATTGGAGTTGGAGCCACATGGAGGGGGGATGAGGGAGGGAAGAGGGGTGAAAAAAAAAAAAAAAAGGAAAGATCTTGGGAATTGCTCGCGTGTCATATGTGAAAATGCTATCTGTAATGTACTGCTCTTTCCAAATAAAACAAATATTATACAAAAAAATAATAATAATCATTGTGAGAATACTGGGTGCTACTTTGACAACTTACTGATTTAATAGAGCAAATAGAAAACAAAAACATTCTGATGCTTGAATAAAATATGTCAGTAAATTTAGACATGCATTCGTCAGACCAATGCAAGCTGTATAGAAGTTCACACACCCAAGGGGGCACGGTGGCACAGTTGGTAGTGCTGTCGCCTCACAGCTAGAAGGTCCTGGGTTCGACTCCCGCTCGGGACGCTGTGGGTGCTGGTGGCGTGTTTCCTCCTCCGCGTCATCAGTGCCCTTCCCCTGACGGCGGGGTTGGTGAAAGGGCCTTTCTGTGTGGAGTTTGCATGTTTTCCCCGTGTCCCCTAGGGTAGGTACCCTCACAAAAAACATGCAGTAATCCTGGTCACTAAACTGCCAGCCGGGGTGCCTGATGGAGGGGAAAGGTTGGACTGGTTGGAATAACGTGTTCCTTCCACGCGCTACATCCAACCAGGGAAACTCCCTGTCAGGTGTAAAGGAGCAACTTGGACACTCAGGCATGAAGGAAGCATGAGTTCAAGTCCGTTGCTCTCCCCTTGTCCCCCATATATGGGGACTAGGTTGGTGGAGGGTGTGTAGAGCCCATGATCACATTAGATGAGTTCACACCACCTACCTCATATGGATATGGCTCATGCATAAATAGACCACCAGTAAAGTGATCTAATTTGAGATGCAAATGATCAGAAGAAAAACATTTTTCTTTCCCCATGATTTTCTCCTTTGCATTAATATTTGTGTTAATTTCAAACAGGAGACAAGGAAGTATACGATTAAAGAATGTGAAGATGAACAGCAACACAAACATGTCTGGGTCAAAGGGGGTGACCTGTTGTAGCGTAGTTAGACCTCTAGATGGGGCTATGGATCTTTGAAACCTTCTATTCATCATCACTGAACTGCAAAGCATTGGAGGAGGAAATGAGATCTTTGTTCAGAAAACATATGTATCAAGAATGATAATTCCTCTTCCCATTTCTATTCACTGTTGTACTCATACTGTAATGGAAAACAGCGTAGCTAAATGCTGAAATAGTAATTTATGATACTTGTGCTTTCGTTTGAAATGTACCCATTCTGTGAAATGAAAACTTAAATCAATCAATCAATCAATCAATCAATCAATCGTTTATCTTCCCTGGACCACAAAAAGGTTGAAAAGATATACAAATGTGTCAGTTCCTTGATTTAAAAACAAGGAAAAACGAGAAAACAAACCAACAAACAAACCCCGAAACGTTTTGCTACAAGTTAGGTTAGGTGATTAGAACCTAAGCAGTTGCTCAGAAGTTATACCTACTGTATGTAAGAAGAACTGAAGCATCTGAAGGAATAATGCCAATATGTCAAACTAGACAGAATGGGAGCATAGCTTCAGTAAACACAAAGAATAATAAAACAAATTTGCCAGGTGCATTGCTCCAAACATTTCATGAAAGTATCTACCTGAAGGATAACGGTATCCAATGTCAGGTAAAAACATTTCACTTCTGCTTAGAAGAAAAAGAATGATGCACTCATAGTCTCATACTCTTGTATACATGGATTGACTTTAAATACTAGAGCAGGTCCACCTCTAAACAAATGGTGTATCTATAAAGAGGAGCAAATTATGGCTCACTGAATATGGTGTGAAAGAAGATCCAAGAAAACCCCCTTCAAAATGTATTGATTATTATATATTGAATAGAATACATGTTTACTTTTAGCACAAGTGAATGTTCCATTTGTTTGTTTGTTTCTTTCCCTCTCTCTCTCTCTCTCTCTCTCTCTCTCTCTCTCTCTGATTTAATTGATTGTGGGGTGGGGTTGTCTTTATCTAAATATAAAATGAAAACAATGCAGTTTTACAATATTTCCTTGCAGCAGTCTGTATATATCTGTAGCATATCAATGCAGACTGAACCTGTTATTTAATATAATATAAGATGTTGTTTATAACTCAATCTAATTGTTCGTTAAAATACACGCCCTTTCCTTCCGAAATGAGCCATTATATGCATTTGCAACAGAGTAAATTGACCACATAATTCCATGTCTGAACAAGCTGTCATGTTTGACGAACCTTTCACACCTCAAAAGATACTGCATTATCTCAACTCCAATGTTGTAGTGGCTCTTTGGTAAATCCCCAGTCACATTTGAAGCAAGGCTAAGCTAAAAGCAAGATATGCTAAATGCTAAGTTAATAGCAGTCATGCATATTCTAGTGTTACTTTCCCCGCCATATAAAATGCACATCCACTCAGCTGGAAGCCAGCAGTGACCTCCAGTTGACCCCTGTAACTTGACAGCAAAGCAGACCGAAGTGCATGAACTTAACCAGTCAATTAATTGCAAAACTCTTTGATTTTGGCTTCCATGCTTATAATATTGCCTCCTTTTGTATGCTTTTGCCCAAAAGGTCAGTCTCTAATGTACTGTATGTTTCAACTGGTAGTGCAGATCTAGACCTTACGGAATAGTCTAGTCTACTTCATAGGCTCATGAAACCTCACAGTTTACTTATGGGCTCATGTAAGTCAACCTTCTTGTGTACTTCATAGGCTTATGTAGTCAACCTTTGCCACTTGAAAAAGCTGAAGGAAAGTAAAGTAAATGTTGCCTTAGAGGGATTCATCATATCATTTACATTACATTCAAATGCAGGGCGCGACACTGAGCGATGGGCAACAGAGCGGTATAATGTGCCATGTTTCAGGGCCACTGAGCAGCTTGTCCAACTGACAGAGAGAGAGAGAGAGAGAGAGAGAGAGAGAGAGAGAGAGAGAGAGAGAGAGAGAGAGAGAGAGAGAGAGAGAGACAGAGAGAGAGAGAGAGAGAGAGAGAGAGAGAGAGAGAGAGAGAGAGAGAGAGAGAGAGAGAGAGAGAGAGAGAGAGGGGGAGAGAGAGAGAGAGAGAGAGAGAGAGAGAGAGAGAGAGAGAGAAAGAGAGAGAGAGAGAGATAGAGAGAGAGAGAGGAGAGAGAGAGAGAGAGAGAGAGAGAGAGAGAGAGAGAGAGAGAGAAACGGGGTGGGAGTAGAGCCATGTACAATGCATGCACATTTTACCCACAGAACAACAAAACAGGGACTTACGCTGAATGATTCAGAACAAAGATGAAATATTAATTGAGTTGAAAGATTGATGTATAGGCGGCGGAGCAGCTATGAGCTAAAGAGAGCATGGTCACATCATATCATATAGCACAATGTTTTGAACTGACGGCTGGAAAGAGCTTTTACATCTAACATATAATGCTAAATAATGTGTGGGACATTCATTAAACTTTTGCTATTTCAAATGAATATAAAAAAAAAAAAAAATTATGGAACCACTGTTCATAGACCTGTTAACAGCGTGCAGAGACTACGTACTGTAAAGTATCCAAATTGTATTTTTCAATGAAAATTGTGGATGATTGATTGATTTATTATGTCTTTGTTTATTTTATTTTTAATTCTTGAACTGTGTATGCGTGTACTCCACCTAATGCATCTGTCTCAGATATTATTCAGGTGTGCAAGAGAATTTTGACGTTTTTTAAATCATTATTTGTCTTGTAGAAAATAGAGCAGAAGATTGAGGCTTAATCTGCTGGATGAATGTGGACACGAAGCACAAGCGATTGGCGGATGCTCGTGGTAGGTCTTGGGAGATCCACAGGGGTCCCAATGAATTGGTTTGGGGAAACAAAATTAATCTTTACGGCTCAGGGTCATGGCAACAGTTCAGAAGTGTATTGATTAAACGTCGACTGCCCAGGTGAACGTGATTCACAACTCAGAGGAGGCTTCAGTCAGCAATCCATCACCACTGCACTACAATATCTACAGTGTTTATTTAACCCAAGGAGTGTAAAAATGTACCCCTAGAGGGACATTTTTACACTTTCCGAGTTACATGAACACTCTGGATTTTGCAGTGCGGAGGAACATTCAAACCAATACAACATCAATGCATGTTTACAGGCTTAGTATGATTAGTGACACTTGTTATGATGGCATATAGCTTCACCACCAGGGTGTTGTACTGTACAGTATGTTATGCTAATTTTATTGAATGTACTTTAGTGCAGAGGTTCCCAACGTGTGGGTTGGGACTCCCAGGAGGGTCCCCACATCACTTTAGGGGGTCCCCAGACTAGTGAAGTGGCTTTTAGAGGATGACTTCACCTATATCTTCATAAAAGTTGGTCATGATAAAATAGCACAATTTCTTTCTACTCGGTCTGTGTCGAGGGCTGTATATATAGATATAGATTTATATATTTAAATTTGTAATATAGCGATAACGATGGCTTCCATTATAGCATGGCCGTCTGAAAAGGTTGCGAACCATTGTCAAATAAACCATTGTCATTATAATCTCACTGGTTGTAAGCTTTGTCTCAGGTATTCTCATACAATATTTAACACTGTACAGTATGTGAGCGGTTGTTGCATGACAAGATTATGTCAATGATGTTAATTGTGTTTCTGTGATGAGAGTAACAAGAGTGCTGGCAATACAATAATGATGTGCTGTGCTTGGCAATAAAACAATGTGTTGAGAAGCTGCCCTGTTCTGTCCCTTATGATGGCCATGATGCATTAATGAATGAGATAGCGGTGTGACTGTGAGTGGTTAAGGCTGTTGACAGCACCATATTTGGACAGGAATTACATTTCAAGGACACCCAGGTTGATATATATTAGGCCACAGACCCCCATTTGATATGATTTTTATCTCTGGGATCCACTGTAAAATCTTCAGTGTTCGTACCCTTGGTGGTCCCCGAACCGACGCTGAGAACCAGTGCTTTAGCCAAATGTTACCCAAGGGAACTTGGGGACGCATTTCATTGAACTGCAGCAAGCTACTGTATCAGTTTGTATCGTGAACCTTAATGGTGAGCCCGAGTTCTCATGGGAATTATTTTACCATTTTAAAATCCTGGCAGTCGTGGTCTCCATGTTGGCCATGAGCGCTCAGTGACACATAACCTTGCCCTGTCACCACCCTCGCCAGCATGTCAGCTGATATTAGCATGATTGACGTTGAAACAGCACTCCAACCCTATGAGTTTTGCGGCTCTGTATAACCTCGCCCTAGCTGTGTGCCAGGGCTAGGACATTTAGGGCATGGTACTGGATTACGATGCCATGATTGCCATCTTTGATTGTACTGAGCTTGTGTTGTAACTATAGCATTTTATGTAGACATAGCACGATATAGTTGAATGCATAGGTTCATTATAGTAATATATATATCTATATATAATATACAGTAGATATTCCAGTTACGTTCTTAGCTTATATGTATAATTCATGATAACTACTTTTTATGTATATGATTATGATGTATTGCCATGTTTTTTGTTCTTGTTTAATGTAAGTCGCTCTAGATTAAGAGCGTCTGCTAAATGTCTAATTTGTGTTCTCTCACGGACAAGGACAAATGCATTTATTGAATTGTATGAACTTAAGCTGTATAGTTGTTAGTTTTTAATGCTCAATATATCATGCTCCACTCAGAGATATTATCATCATCATACTATAATTCACTCAATGTCTGTCTGTCTGTCTGTCTGAATGAATGAATGAATGTCTGAAACACTGTCGTATAGCTCCTCACTGCCTGCACCAATCGCTTTCCGACTTTTCACAGAGGCATTGACCATAAATAATATTGCGGAGGTCTTAACGAAGCCCTTTTTTCACTTTAACAAATTATTGATTAATAATTAATTTATTAGTGCGTTAAAATTACCCATCCACTTACATGGGAAAATGCGAAAACTCACATCAAGTATTTTTCACTCAGAAACCGTCGGAGCTACAGTTACAACACTTGGGGGAGAGGTTCATAATAATTATTAAAATTAATGTAATAAATAATAACATCACTCGGCCTCATCGTGGCGCTATAACATGGCGCCTTATAACTATTGAACCGTACGTCGTAAAATCTAAATCTTTCCCTTATCCTGGATTCCTTGGGTCATGACGCATCTTGCCATATCGGCCACGCCCATTTGCATCAGGACAGATTTTCCGCCATTTTTACTTTTCTTCAAAACAAACTTTTTATGTCCGCCATGTGGCCCATAGGCCCAATGAATGACTGGTGGCTTTTTGAGTGGTGCAACCACTCCATTGAACAGTAATGTGTGTCCCTTCCTTTGTAAGTACAGTATGCACGTGCGTGTATGTCTGTTTAGAGTACCAACAGGTGACAAAGTGGCGCTGTTGAGCTTCACACTGTGCACAGGTGCATGATGGGAAGCTGAGTTTTTAACAGCCATGTGGCGCTGTTGAGCTTCACACTGTGCACAGGTGCATGATGGGAAGCGTGAGGGGGGGTGAGTGACCCCCTCAATCGGACCATCTCAGCCCCTCAGTCAGGACTGCCAGTTACAAAAACAAACCTTCTGGTACTTTTAAATTAATAGTGTTTTGGCGTCAAGCCGTCCTCTGCACGTTAAGAAAGTGGTCAATGGTGTGTTGTGTGACTTCAGCTGCTGTTGTAAAAATAAATAAGTTCACCCCCTCCTCCTCCTACTTACCTTCCCCTTAACTTAATGTTTTCCGCCACCGGCAGTGTTTTCATCTTATTTTGTCGACCCACGTGACGCACAATGAGTTCTAAACATGATCATCGGTTCTTTAGATGTGGGCCGTTGAATATACCGTCTTTTGACCAAAAACGCAATCCATAACGTGGAGGCGGGCAAAATAAAACATTTTCACTTCCGGTTAATTTCCGGTTGTATCCGTCTCCTATAGAAACCTAGCACCCGGCTGTAGACCATCGAGTCGGTAACGATGGAAGTTGGAGATCCAAGCCCCATGCTATGCTATGCAATACCCGTTCGACCTGTGTCAGAGTACCCATTCCACCCATCTGTCTGTGTCCCTTTTTGCTTGGAGAATGGAGATTTCTGTATCTGTATCTTTATTCCTATATATTCCTATAAATGGAGTTCTGTGTCAGGCATGCCCAAATATGAAGTGTGTTGCCTAATCTCAATGTGACGTCATGGAATCTACAGGTGAGGGGACTTACGCTCATTAGGTCCACTGGCAGAGCCTGACAAGAGCCTTTTGTAGTAGTTCTGGACAACCGTGTATCTGACCGATTCGACAACGGGCACTGCACTCAGTGTGGTGGTGTGGAATGCCTGTGCCAAATTTGAAGTCGGCGTGGTGAACGGTTCTTGAGTTACGTGGATTACAGACGTACACAGACGTACAGAGACGTGGTGCATTTATAGTAGGATAAGATGGAACCAGTATTCAAGGACAAAATAAAAATAAAATGAAAGTTCTGTGATTAATCTTTGTCTAATATAAATGTAGGCTATCTTTTAATAATTTAGAAATGTTGAGGATTTGATGCTACAGTGTAGGTGTTTATTTTATGCATTCTATTCTATATCTTTATGTTGCTTCTGGCCCAGCTCCTACAACTTAACCCACACATTGCATCTCCTCCAGGGACTGCCGACTACCCGCGGCATAATGCAAGCATAATAATGCATGCACGTATTGATCTGATCTACCTAGATCCACTCTGGAACTCAAGCTTATTTTAAATTCGGCCATAATGCATAATGAAAGGGCAGTGTTTACTGCATGAGAGGGTAATGCACCTCTGTTGAAATTTGGTTCAAGCAGATTAATAATTATGTGTAACTAGATAAAGTACCCCTCGGGGCACAGGTCTCCTCCAGGGCAGGTCAGGTTGTGGCCTCCTGGTGGCGCTATAATAGGCCAATGTAATAGGGTAATAATATAATATAATAGGGTGCCATTTCTTCTTACACCTTGGATGGCAATCGGATGATTTGATTTTGTTCCAAAAATGTGTTTTGCAAAAATCCACCTGTTGGTGGCACTATAACAAGCCAATGTGAAAAGGGTGGGATATATTCCTCAGCCTAGTAGGAAAGTCTGTGAAAGATTTAACGTAAATTGCACGCTCATGATTTGAGGCTTTTTGTTCATAACGGGCCAATCCTGCAAACTTTGAAAGCCAATGTTAGCCTGATGGCTCCTTTGCGAACCATCAGGGTCAAAACCCGCTCGGAGCCATGGATGAATTCGGACATACATGCAAGAGACAAAAAAGAGAGATTTTTTTTCTGAACTTCTAAAATGCAAGTCCAAGCTCGACAGTGATCTCCAAACCCAGCTGGGCATCCTAAAAACCCAACGAAACAAGCTAAAAAATGTCTTAACTGCCATGACCAAATCCGCAAAAAAAAAACGTTATCAGTGATAAAGCTGAGGAAAACAAAATCAATCCTCGGGAGCTCTGGAAACTATACTAAACAACCAGCTAGGCTGCGGTCAGAAACTAAAAACCAGGTTCACAAACATAAAATTCTAATCGAACTACACCCTTATCACTGACAAACTTGTTGTAGCCAACTACTTAAACATCTTCTTTACAAACATTGCAACAACACTGGTTAACAAACTGCCCTCCCACTCTGGGCGCTTTGGTGTAGAGCACATCCAAGCCTCCTACAAAAACCTAGGTCCATCAAACAGGGACAGGTCCCCCAAGATTTCAAACTGGCCAAAGTAACCCCCCTGCACAAGAAAGGGAACAAATTTGACCCGGGCAACTACCGCCCTATTTCTATTCTTAGCTCCATCTCGAAAGTGATGGAAAATAGTCTATGAACAGGTTGAAAAGTATCTTGCCACGAAATAATTGATGTATGAAAGTTGGAGGCAAATCTTTCCGATGATAAAATGGCCACCAACGTAATCAAAAAGGTCAACCAAAGAACAAGATTCCTATACATCTCCAGTGTATAGAGATCTCCTCACTGGTCAACAAAAACACCTTGAAGACCCTAACAGGAGCCCTTGTACAAGGTTTCTTCGACTATGCTTGCACCTCCTGGTACCACTTAAAACAATTAAGGCTCCAGACTTCCCAAAACAAACTGGTTAGGCTACTACTTGGCCTCATTCCCCGAAACCACCTCACCCCTGCAATTCAAAACTGGCCCCCGTAAAATCTGAATCCCCCACCCACCCCTGTTCCCCCTCACTGTATGTTTCTTTTCCCTTTTTACCTCCTATGATGATTTCCTTTTGACTATATAGTTGTGTATATTCGTACGTCTCTAAATGTTTTGATGAATTGAAAATGGTGGGCCCTATTGTAAACAAGTGTAATGCTTAATGGTGTCGTCCACTCACTGTTAACAGTTTTTGTATTGAGTTGTACTTGAAATGTACTGTAATTCTGCAAACTGTTAATACATCAATCAATCAAAAAAGGATGGAATATGAAATATCTGTCTATCTACAGATCCGTCTTGAACACATGACTAGAGATAGTGTGTAACGATTTGCGGGACAGAATCTGGAGGAGTAATATCCAAAATTGTGTTTTTCAAAAGTCGGCCTCCAGGTGGCGCTATAACAGCACGCATGCACGCACACACGCACACGCACACACACACACACACACACACACACACACACACACACACACACACACACACACACACACACACACACACACACACAGACTCATGGACGGAGTGGAAACCATGCTTTGGGCCTGGTGGAGACTGTTACGACCCAAAATGAAAACATACTCTCTCCCCATGCTTTGGACCTGGTGGAGACTGTTACGACCCAAAATGTCTAGGGATAAATGGGTAAACATAACATATAAACGGGACAGGAAACCTCACTCAAAGTTGAAAAAGACTATACTTGCACTAAAGTTAATCGACTTTCAATTAGATTCATTTATAATAGAGGATCAATAGTATACGATATTATAAATAGGATAAATTGTTGAGTGGAACAGTGCAACTTACAATGGTATGGTTTCCCTTGAAATGAAATGGAGAGACAAAACAGTAAACTAAACCTAACTAAACCTAACAACAGACAACATGGAAAACTTCAACCTAACCTGACGTTCCTTCCCGAAGGGAACTAAGAGCTTAGCGGTGTCATCACAAAAGTCATCTCAAAGTAGGCTGAATGACTTTTTTATATACAGTAGGTGACGGCTTCCTGGCCAATGAGGTCTGGCCAATGAGGAGGGATCCACACCTCACAGGGTTTCCAACGGTTCTCGCGAGATATGGCAAGCGAGAAGGCACATTCTTCATCTGGACTTGAGAGAACAAAGACAATAAACACAGCAGTAATACCAATGCTGCTGGCAGTCCTGATATACACACTTACATAGCTCCATAACTGTAGGGAGCGAAATAATGGCTAGCGTAAATATATATATGGAACATCCAAACATCACGCAAATTGGTACACAGTCTCTCTATAGCCATTCAACAAAACAGGTCTTTCAGATTTTTCAGACTAAGGTCGCATTCATACCAGAGAGCTTTGCTGCGATTAAAACGAATCCTGCTGCGCATTGTCAGAAAGTGCGCTTCGTTTGGCAGGTGTGAAGGCTCATTCGAATCCTAATGCGCAGCAAATAACCGCATTTTACTCCTCCCAAAAACGTGGGTTTCGCTTCGCTTCGAATCGCACTTGACTACGATTCGGTGCAGGTGTGAATGCAATCCGCAGTAAATAAAGGAAATGAAGCAAACATAATGTGGCGGGTGAGGAGCTGAACACAGTTGGAGACGGAGAAGGCATATTTTACGCAGCGCAAAGATGTCCCGTTACTGTGGATAGACGTGGTCGAATAAGGAGACTGAAGCCCTGATCGAAATGAGGACGTGTACATTAATCAATTGCTTAAGAAAACACATAAAAACACTGCAGTGTATTATAGCCTACATAATATTCTGTCTGTCTGTCTGTCTGTGCGTGCCGTAAACATGGAGTGCTGTCACTGTGTGGGACTGGGGAGTTATATCAGTGCGCTCATGCAGCGCTGTGCCTCCATGCCCAAAAGAACAGTGTGTGGCGGCTGCGTGCGTAGAGAGAGAGAGAGAGAGAGGGGGGGGGGGTCCCAGACGGCACGACACATGCACGTTATGAGTGTAATTTTATCACCATAGATTTCACTGTGTAGGCTATAGTTTATGAATGGAACACATTGATAAAGGTCCCCCCTGCTGCGTTTCCAATTGCTGCGAATGACAGTGTGAAGGCAAACCGCAGCCAATTAAATATGCAAGAATTCCATGTCCCCGCCCATACGGATCTGAGTCTACCGAAGTATTAGGTGAGAATGTGACCTTAGATTGGCTTCCAAAGTTTTCAGGAGTAGCCTGTTTTGTATCCGTTTCGTACAAAATGCCGCAACTCATCAACGCTGTGTCCGATTGCGGTGAAACTGTGCATGCATATTCCCACTAGGCTGAGGAAGAAATGCCACATTTTTCAAATCAGCCTCATGGTGGCGCTATAACAGGCCATGTCGCGTCTTATATATAACTATACATATAACTGCACCGATCTGCGTAAAACTTTGTATGCACACTCTCTACAGAAACATCTAGCCTGCATTTTTCAATTCTGCCTTTTCGAGAGCCACCAGCAGGCCCATTCATGTGCAACACTTTGTTTTATATTAGTCCTTCAGATTTGATCCAAATATCAATCCTGGTGGAGATCTGTGCCCCGAGGGGCACTTCTTCTAGTTGTGTGATGTGCTGCTGAGCTGCTCTGAATTACCATGACACAGCAATTAATTTCCTTTTAATTACACATCTCTGTGATTGGGCTATGGAGACTTTCATGTAGGCTGATGTGGTCTAATTTCATGTCCAAAGGCAATCTGTGGAAAGGCAAAAACTACTGTACTGTAGCCAGGGCAGGTATCAAACGAAGCAGTGGCAGGGTACTGATTTTGTTATTGATTAAATTAATTTGATCAAGCAATACGATTCACTCACTCTCTCTTCTTTATACAGTATACTAAATGAGAAATGAGTTGCGCATCAGCAATGGTTGAGTGCTAGACCCAAATCCAGTATACATCAAATAGTTGGAATTCCAAAATGGTATCACGTCCAAAAAATGTAATTCATGGTGGACAAAGTAGCCTACTCACATTTTCAAGTCGACTTTATTTCACTAGATGTGAACGCTCTGATGAAGTCTCATAGCCGAAACGCGTAAACGTTCCTTTTTGGTGTGTGCCAATAAAGAAATGGAAATGTGAGTACGCTATTTATTATTATTTTTGGATGTGCTACCTTTTTGGGATTTTAATTCCTTCTTTTTTAAATATATACGAATCAAATTGATTCAACCCCAGGAGTAGCCGGTACTTCTTTATTTATTGGAAATACGTCAGCACTGCATGTACTATGTACATTGCAGTGTGTGATTAAGTTTTAATCATGAGTTTTAAACATACATAAATAAATAAAACTCATAGCTAAGTGCAAGAGCAATACGCTCAGTTTCAACTTTTTATAGGGACAGTTATTTATGCACTATGGGGAATCATGCATTGCATGCCATGCTTATACTTCTGAATCTAATTTTGAACAGAGATAATCTAATGAAGGTTTGAATGTGGAAAAATAAAACACCCCCAGTAGGAAACAAGCAAGCCAGGCCTGTTGAACTGGCAGCGGTTGCATTCTTAATGCAAGTTCAAACTAAAGTCACAGGCATCACTAGCTTCGCCTCAGTCCTGATAGGATGTGAGCTTCCTTGTGACCTGGGGGTTTTAATAATGCATACTTAGCTGTGTTCACGGTCTTTTTATGCCTTAGTGTAACCATTACATGACCTCAGCCGTCCTGTCACTAAATTATCACTGAAGTCGGGGAGAATCGGATGCATTGAAATATTGATTTTACTATACTAATGTATGGACAATAGTTGTGTTCAGTCAGCAGTCCATGGCAACAGGGAGTGACAGCTTGCTGAAGCAGTAAACCTCCCATTCTGGATCGAATGAGTGACTTCTGAGTTCTGAACATTAGGTATGACGAACACGTGTGTGTGTGTGTGTGTGTGTGTGTGTGTGTGTGTGTGTGTGTGTGTGTGTGTGTGCGTGCGTGCGTACGCGTGTGTGTGTGGACTGATACCAAACCAACGACACAGGAGTCAGATTTTAACTTCAAAACCAATTCAATTTATTAACAGAAAGTATCCTACAGGTTTTCAGCAGTTTTCATTAGGTAATAACCCGGTAAGTAAGTGTCTTTTCTTTATCAGGGGGAAAACGAGGAGGGGGGCCTGGATACCGGCCGGAGGTAAGTGGGACAACTTAGGTTTCTTCTGTTTCAACGAAATAAAGTCATTTTGCATTCAACTCAAAGCCCTTGGTTAAATAAAACAACAGTCTCTTTCTCCGCAGGGGAGGGGGGGGGGGGGGGTAGCCTTGTCTCAACAGGGGAGTGGTCAATTCTCCAACAAGGTGGGTTTATCATCTTACTTAATGCACTGCTTTTTCACTGGTGGGGTCTCTCTGGGTGAGAGCTCCAGTTTCCCGAGGCCTATTTGAACCTCACATAAGCCAAAGAGCCCAGTGTTCCTTTCCCATGCATTTCAGCCATAAATAGCCTAGAAGTGAGAGAACACACAATTACTAATGGCGTCAATATAATCAAAATGTATGTTAAGTATGTTAAGCTTCCGGAGCCGCATGCCGAACCTGCCTTGGGGAGAGTCACAGATAAAGTGAGAGAACAGAGTGCTGTCTTTATAGGTGGGCGTGGCTGCACAGCTGTCCGTCCATCGGCGCTGATGGAGGAGGTGATTCGGCAGGTATCGGCTTTCCCAGATGACACCGTGGGATTTCCTCTTGGCTCCGCCTCTCTTGCTCTCTCTCTCTCCCCAAGGGGGTTTCCCCATTATTGACTATTTGCAGCCATGTTTCCATCAGAGTTTGGAAGCACTCGTTTTCAGTAAAGCAATGTCCTGCTGCCTCTTGCATTATGTGCTAATTCAAAACAGGTGGTACACAGGGCAGTTGAGTGATATCTAATGAGTACTTCCAAACTCCAGCACTTAGAAAAAGAATCACCTGCAAGGACACAAAGTAGCTCAACATGTACAGGGGAGTTTGATGAAACAAACACTTTGAAAGAGAATAATTCAAGGTTTCCGTACAGCTGCAATGTTGGTGAGTTTGACTTTGTTTAATACAATCAGACAGGACTTTTCTGTTTGGATGAATGGGCTGTCATTGGAAGTTGCACCTAGGTAGCATCATGCCATTAAATTATATGCTAAGATGGCCGCGATCTGCATATGGAGAATGGCGCGCGGTCCCAGCACATGTATGGTTCACTCAGCTTCATATTGTGGCTGCTTTGGAGAAGTTATCTTTTAAGATGAATAATCAGTTAGATAAATATGATTTGAAGTGGCATGTGTTCCTCAGTCATGTTGCAGGCCCTTGATGTGATCCATGGTCAGGCATTGCCCTTTTGATTGTTTACTGTCTTAGTATACATATCATACGGTTGATGATGCTGCGTGTTTGGTCGTGTAAACTAATTTTAAATTGTGTTTGTTTTTTCTGTCTATTTGTAAAAAAAATCAAAATAAAGTGCTGATCATAAAAATTTCCATTCATAAGGCCCAACACTACTGTACTGGTAATTGTGTCCCTTTTTAGTTGCTTTGGGTGTATTTGTCACTGTACATTTGCATATACGTGACTGTACTATTAAGTGGCATGAATTAGCATGATGAGGAACACAATAAAGCAAGGTTTTGTCCATTCTGAGAGATATCTAAAACACATTAAACAACATTATTAGGCAGTGTGATGACCTCATGATAAAGTACATTTTCTCTCTGTTTGCCATCCGTCCTCTGGGAAAGAGAACAATTAGGCCACAGAAGCAAATGGTCAACAATGCCTCCTCCTCTGACCATGCAGACAATAGAGGGGGACAGGCTACACTGGGAGTCACATCAAAGGTTAATTGCAGCCAGATAAATGTCAACCAATTTTACCAATCACCCAGGAGGGATATGGAATATGGTGGGGGAAAAGATGCAGGGAATATCTCAGTACATTACCTATCCATAATGGCCTCTTTAAGAGAGTCATGGTGACATATTTTCAGCAACACATTCCCCCTCAAAGCATTTAGTGTAGGATACTGTGTGTGTGTGTGTGTGTGTGTGTGTGTGTGTGTGTGTGTGTGTGTGTGTGTGTGTGTGTGTGTGTGTGTGTGTGTGTGTGTGTGTGTGTGTGTGTGTGTGTGTGTGTGTGTGTGTGTGTGTGTGTGCGCGTGCGCGCATGTGCAACGTTAAGCTGTGTTTGATATGCTGTGTGTCAATGCCAGTATTGTTATTGGAAATGCAAGCTCCCTGTAGCGACAGGTGTTGGCACCATATTATCTCTGACACCTTGAGAGTCATGACATATCCATCTCCTCCGGTTAGCAGCAACACAACACTTGGTGATTTCACAACAACATCTCAGCTGGAGAACATAAAAGGCATGGTGGGTGCATTGGGCCGTGCCTGTTAACTATGAGAGACACCATATTGGCAATAAAGTTACCTCATTGTGTGTTTTGAAAGGTTTGACATGTTTCTTTTTTACAAGCATGGAAAAGCTACTGCATGGAGTTTATCTAGCAGAACCCTTTTTTTTTTACGGAGGATGGGGGACGGGGACGGGGACGGGGGGGGTACGTACTGTACACAATTGTTCCGCTGCTCTTTGGTGAAATAAGGTTCCCAAGAAAAAGATGGTGAAGTAACATTTAAAGTTAAAGAGTGAGAGGGAATGAAAGGAAGGGATGCTCCATTTTAAGGTTAATTGGAGCCAAAAATGTCACATCAATCCAGCAGTTTACAGAGGAAATTGGCCTGGCCTTTTGTTGAGAGATGACAGGGATTTCCACATGGGTCCTTAACACACACACACACACACACACACACACACACACACACACACAGTTGTTAAATTTGTAATGGGCTTACATTGTCTGTGACCTGGACCAGTCTGATCCAGAACTGTCAGCCCAAAAGATTATATTCATATTTTTGGCCTCCGGAGGTTGAATGATAACCCTTGTAGGAAGTTGTTCTTCAGTCGTGCCCCCAGTTTGTTTAAACTAGTGATGAAGGGCCTTTGGTTTTGGTAAATTAGATGTACATTTAGAATACATGTAGTAATTTACCATATTGACATCTTCAACTGGTTGGGTGTCCACACGTCATCAATTCTACTCGAGTTTCTTTAAGTCGTTAAATTGACTGGATCATGCAGAAATTTGTTTATTCTGCCTGAGCAATCTTCGAATTCTGAAGGCAGATTTCACCATCATGCCCTGGCCATGCATTTAGTGTCTTTTGAATAAGGGCCAACAAACCTATATCTCCATTACAAGCCTGTGAAGTCTAATGATAATAAAAAAAGGATTACGCTGTGCGTCTAAGGAAAGCTACTGAGCTTCAATTTAATTGGGGAGTTTCCCTTACTAAGTTGATCCAGTCTTGAGGCTGCCAGTTAGTGAACTGGTCAATTAATCTTTCCACTCTCATAATGAGGCGGGGGATTTCCTATGGCTGGCACGCCACACATAGACAGACAATGTGCCCAAAGGATCCTGTGTCCCTGCACCAAGTGACCTGCCAATTAAAAATGTACCTCCCCGTCTCCCCCACCTCACCAGGTGGCAAATTGGTCTGACCCAGCCTCAAATAGAAAGGACTTAACCATGACTTCAAATCAACTTCCCAGGCAGAAGCCGGGAGAAAAGGGCAATAACCTCCATGAAATAAGATTGTTCTAGTAAGACTTTTGGTCCTGTATTATCGTGCCCTCTTCATTTTTGGATAAATGAAAGGGGACATTGAATCCCCCCCCCCCCTGCTGTGCAGGGCAAAGGTTTACTCCCTGAAAGGAAACATTGAGTTATGGCTTGAATGATTTGAGGATGTTGGGAAGACAATGAAATAATCTGGATTACACTTGACCTTGTTTTGTAGTGCAAGCCAAACTGTTTTCTTTTTTGAGGGGCGCTAACCCCCTCCTATAAACAGCTATAGTGTGGATTCTGTCTGGATTCTGTCTGTAAATCCATATCTATATTTTTCCATCATTGCCCACAAATAGCAAATAATTGTTTTGAATGATCTTTGTTTAATTATGAAGAGATGAGCAGTTGTACAACCGATGAGGAGTTGTACTTGTATAGATGAATCCACAGAGGGGTGCCCAGGGCACAGCCATTACTGAGGTGTACCATTAAAGGTGTAGGGAAACGGAAATGGTGGGCATTTTATTTTTAAGTTTCAGACGGTTTCAACTTGAAACACCGCTCTGAAGTTTCTGAACCAATCAGAGCGATGGGACGGTAGCTAGGGACGGTAGCTATGCTATACGCAGGGCATGGTGTGTGTTTGTTTACAAGTCAGATAGTTGGCCAGCTGTACCAGTTTACTGTTATGTGGCTTATTTCTACCCTATAAAGTTTTCAGATACATATTTTAGCGTGATGATGAAGTTGAAACGGAGTAATACACTGTCTGGATGTCATCTTGAATGGGAATAGAAACAGAGGATTTCTGTAATTAATAGCAGCTGTGTTGGACGGATGTGCAGATATGGGGAATTAAGCGGGTGAGCTTCATTTTTATTGGCTTTTATCGATGTGTATCTCTACACGTCATCACGCAGCACGTTTTCGTTTTCAGGAGGTAATTAAAAAAAGATTTTTATAGACTTTTATTTTTTATGGTTTTTTTTGTGGCTTTCGCCTTAATTTTATATTTTTTGTAGACGGACAGGCACAGTCAGTAGGCTGACAGGAAATGGGGAGAGAGATGGGGGGAGACATGCAGTAAAGGCCGTCGGGATCGGGAGTCGAACCCGCGGCACACTGCCAGACTTGGACTACCGGCCAAGGTGCCTGGACCGCTGAGCCACGGCCCAGGCAGAATTTTATGGATTTTTGATATAAAATCACACAGAAACTAGAAAAAGTGCCCTTCCGGGCACAGGTCTCCACCAGGTTATCCACAGATCCGTGCAGTTAGAGGTAAAAACACTTTTCGGCCAGTTATAGCGCCACCTTGAGGCTAAGTTGAAATTGTTCATGTGGCATATTGTCCTCGGCCTAGTGGGAATGTGGGTGCACAATTTCACGGAAATCACGCGATGTGTTCATGATTTGCAGCATTTTGTTTGAAACTGAGCACTCCTGTGAACTTTGGAAGCCAATCTTAACCAATCAGGATGGAGTCTGATAAATCTGAAAGACCTGTTTCGTTGAATGGCTCTAGAGAGACTGTGTACCAATTTGCGTGATGTTTGGACAAAATCTGTAGGTGTACTGTGCAAAAACTTGTTTTGCACAAAGCGGCCTCCTGGTGGCGCTATAACAGGCCGTTCTGGAAAGTTTGGGGCAGAGGTTCATGGTTGGCATCCAGGGAGTGTGTGTGCAAAATATGGCATTGAAAAACTTGTTTTGCACAAAGCGGCCTCCTGGTGGCGCTATAACAGGCCGTTCTGGAAAGTTTGGGGCAGAGGTTCATGGTTGGCATCCAGGGAGTGTGTGTGCAAAATATGGCATCGACCGGGTTAACGGTGGCCGAGATTAGCTGTTCACGGACACACGGACACACGGACACACGGACGGACGGACGGACGGAGTGCAAAACATACTCTCCCCACATGCCTTCGGCCTGGTGGAGACAATGAGAATTTGCCCATTTCTTTGGCATCCGTTGTTAGGTATGCCCATATGATGACCACGGATATGGTCTAAAAGTGTGAAAAACTTATTTTTCATTTCACTACGCCTTTAAGCTGATTAGCTACACCTGGCCTACAGGCCAGGGCACTGGTCCATGGAGAATCTTCTATACTATGTGGTCAGTGATACTCATGATGACACTTTTCTGGATAACAGAAGTGATGTTATTCTCAATCATTAATGTCAGTGCTGACATTGTTGAAGTTCAGTGTTGAGTGTCGTCCTTTACAATCCTCAGTGATCCATGAACTTAGCCGTGCAGAACGATGGCCCTCATCTGGAGATATTCCACTCACCAGCCTGGGGCTTCTCCCCTTGGCACCATGACATTGCACTGGCCGAAGCAACTGTTTAAATCTCTCCATAATATACATGTCAGGCCTGAGTCAAAAGGGCTTAGTTTGTCTCTGTGAATGAGGCCACAATAGTATTCAAAGAATAGAAACAATGTGTGATGTGATGTGTTGTCATTCATCAGTAGGCTATTTATTTAGGGCAGTGATAAAAGGACAGAGACATACCGTACAGTAAGCTATATCAGCCCTAGGAGGAGTGATAACTGTTATCAGTACTGTTTACAGTTATCAGGGTATTAGATGACCAACCACAACCAGTGCAATTAAGTTAGAGTGGTACTGTGTGGTGAACTGTAACTGTGATCCCCTTCGCTACATAAGGAACACATGGATGTCAAACATGGATGAAAATCTTCTTGCGGATGATGTAGAATTCACAATCATGTCATTTTTAAATTACATGGAAATACAGTCATGTAGTTTTTAAATGACATGGAAATACAGTTTATGTAGTTTTGAAATGACATGGAAATACAGTCATGTAGTTTTAAAATGACATGGAAATACAGTCATGTAGTTTTTAAATTACATGGAAATACAGTTTATGTAGTTTTGAAATTACATGGAAATACAGTCATGTAGTTTTAAAATGACATGGAAATACAGTCATATCGTTTTTAAATGACATGGAAATACAGTCATGTAGTTTTAAAATGACATGGAAATACAGTCATGTAGATTTTAAATGACCGAAATATGTTATTTGGTACCAAACTGTTGCTTGGACCAACCAACTGATCAACGAGCATTGTACAGCAAGTACTGTAACAAAAATAATAGCTAACCTTTTGACTTGATGCATGCAATAGCCAAGTTGAATGTTCCTTGGAATACTGTTGACCCATTGATTGCTTATATTTGAATATGAGCATGGCTTTGCTAACATTAGGCACATATTATTCTGCCTACCTCATTTCCAGTTTAGGGCAAATGAACTGTTCAAATAGTGTGACCCCTGTGTGGAATGATTTAATGGTGATAGCACCTTAAGTATAGGTCAAGATCAGAGTCAAGTTTTTTTTGGCTGTCTTGTAGAGTGCAGACTCCACTGAGAGTAATTAATTGTGGAGAGTTTAGGGCCCTGGGGGTGACGGAGTGGGTGGGGGTGGGGGGGGGGGGGGCAGAGGGTGCGCTGAATCGGAAAGCACGCCAGTCCTGCTCAGGGTTGATGCTCAGTGAATCTGAAAGGTCATGCCATGTTTTCTGGCAATTGACTCGATTGGTTTGGATTCTACAACATAAGGCAGGGACATTGGTGTACACGTTTGTTTGTTTGTTTGTGTATGTGTATGTGTGTGTGTGTATGTGTGTGTGTGTGTGTGTGTGTGTGTGTGTGTGTGTGTGTGTGTGTGTGTGTGACTGTGTGTGTGTGTGTGTGTGTGTGTGTGTGTGTGTGTGTGTTTCTGCACGTTTGCTGCAAAATGTGCCCCTGAGCTATTTTTTGCATTGACCTTATTACCCTGCACAGTGACGAGCCTGCCACTGCCACATACAGTAACTTGCTGCATGTATGGCTGATACAAGGCTTTTCTTCTCTTTAACACACAAGCACATGTCCATTAACAGATGTTGCATTTCTTAGGTATCTCATCTATGAAATGAAAACCTTTCTATTCATTGTGTAAAGATTATAAGATTACAATAATATTAATGTGCTACCTGCTATGTTATGAATCAAGGTCAACGTTATTATCAATATCAACAACAGAGAGACATTTTCATTAATCACTGAAAAAAAATCGCAAATGTTTCAATTTGGGGGGAAATGTTTGCAAAAACAAATGTTGGTTAACTGCTCAGAAATGATCATGTTTTATTTAATTAACTAACTATTTGGATGACCCATTGTATCTACATGAACACCAGCATACCAATTCTGGGAGGAACATTCACAGAAAATAGCAGATCTACAGTACAAGCAACACTGTTGTGAGCTTTTTGTAAAAAAAAATATGTTAATGGCGTTTAGAAGATTTAGAACACTTTCCTGGGTGCCTTTATGTGTGTAATATGTGGTTTTAGATATTTTAGATTTTAGCAATGAGCCCAGTGTCTCTGATGTCATGGACACTGGGCACACTTACTTCCTGGACTACATCAAGGACTATTTAAAGAGGACGGGAAGCGAAGACCGTACGGTGGACTCCCTGCTCCCTGGAAGGAAAGAAACATGCGCACTTTGCGCAGTTGATACCAGGAAGTTGTACATGACAAATCATAGATATGGCACAAATGGCCCAGCAGATGGCGTGATGCCACTGAAAGGAGAGATGCTTGTACATATCATGTCACATCATTGCATTTTACCTTTTATATTAACGTTTTAACAGCAAGTGGATAAGTAAGTCCCAGTATGGATTATCACACAGACCGTAATGTTGGTCGGACGTGACATATGTACAAGCATCTCTCCTTTCAGTGGCATCACACACTCTGCTGGGCCATTTGTGCCTTATCTATGATTTGTCATGTACAACTTCCTTTTCTCAACTGTGCATGTTTCTTTCATTCCAGGGAGAAACATGGAGTCCACCGTGCGGTCTTTGCTTCCTGTCCTCTTTAAATAGTCCTTGGACTACATGTTGTCTCAGTAACGCTGAGGCAAGCTTTTCCGGGAATCTGGCCGACGCGGCAACCTGCCGCGTGGGTGGAGCTTCTTTTCCATCCACCAGCTGTCTAAAAATCCGGAAAGACGTCGGGAGTCATCTTCCTTTGGCCACGCCTGTCGGTTCAAGTGTGCCCATACTGTAAGACAGCCCTCCTCCTATCCACAAGGAGGAGCAGTGCACCAAAGCATTATAGAATTGTAGTCTAGGAAGGAAGTGAGCCCAGTGTTGATGACATCAGAGACACTGGGTTCACTGCTAAAATCTAAAATATATAAAACCACATATTACACCCTCAGGAAAGTGTTCTAAATCTTCTAAACTTCATTAACATTATTCCCTTTAATTAGTGTGAGGAAAAAGAGAGATTAAGAGGTGGTGTTTGGGGAGGTGCTTGCAAAAATAAAAATAAAAATCACATTAAGAATTAGGAATACAATGCAATTATTATTATTATTATTATTACTTGCGCAAGCAGAGCGCGCAAGTAATAATTTCGCCCGGTCTTCGTTCACCGTGACAGCCAACCCGCCATTTGATGTGTATGCAAAAAAAACAGCAAATCTGTGCCTGGTTTGCTGGGACCAGATCACATAAATGACCCTTATGTCTTACGTCATCATTTAGAGCTAGTCATACGTATACTATATACATAATCAGTAAAATAAAATAGCAAATTGTGCCTGATCTGCTGGGACCAGAGTACGTGGTGTGTATATGTATGACTAGGGGCCGATTCATACTCCTATTTTACCGCTGTTTTGGCGCTGTAGTGCCGAAATGATTTTGGCTCGTCAGAAATTTTCAGTAGCACCGAAGAGCCGACTTTAGGACGGTACCCGCCCCCCCGAACCTCAAATGACGTCAAATTGTAGGCTCTACAGCGCCGAACCGACTTTTATTTATTCGGCTCTAAAATGGGAGTATGAATCGGCCCTACCTCTCAATGATGACGTAAGAAATATGGTCATTTATGTAATCTGGTCCCAGCAAACCAGGCACAAATCTGCTGTTTTATTTGCATACGCATCAAATGGCGGGTTGGCTGTCACGGTTTTTGGCGCAAAGTAACCACAGTATACCGCTAATCAACTTACAACTACATACTCTATATAGTATATGTATACGTATGTCTTACGTCATCATTTAGAGCTAGTCATACGTATACTATATACATAATCAGTAAAATAAAATAGCAAATTGTGCCTGATTTGCTGGGACCAGAGTACATGGTGTGTATATGTATGACTAGCTCTCAATGATGACGTAAGAAATATGGTCATTTATGTAATCTGGTCCCAGCAAACCAGGCACAAATCTGCTGTTTTATTTGCATACGCATCAAGTGGCGGGTTGGCTGGCACGGTTTTTGGCGCAACGTAACCACAGTATACCGCTAATCAACTTACAACTACATACTCTATATAGTATATGTATATGTATATGTATGTCTTACGTCATCATTTAGAGCTAGTCATACGTATACTATATACATAATCAGTCAAATAAAATAGCAAATTGTGCCTGATTTGCTAGGACCAGAGTACATGGTGTGTATATGTATGACTATCTCTCAATGATGACGTAAGAAATATGGTCATTTATGTAATCTGGTCCCAGCAAACCAGGCACAAATCCGCTGTTTTATTTGCATACGCATCAAGCTGGCACGGTTTTTGGCGCAAAGTAACCACAGTATACCGCTAATCAACTTACAACTACATACTCTATATAGTATATGTATATGTATACGTATATTTTAATTCAGTTTATATACCTATACCTACCACATATCAATGATTTATTTTTCTTTAAAAAACTAAAAAGGGATCCAGAATATATCTACATCGATAAAAGTGTATTTCTTACAGTATATAGATAGAAACTTGAACCATACTTAATAATACTAGGTGTTTATATGCATAAAGTAGGTAGGTAGCAAATAGTTACATCTAATAATTATACATTTCAAACGTTCCTTCACAGAGATACTGAGATTTGACAGTTTACAGCGGTCGAAAGTACTTGCGCGCTCTGCTTGCGCACTAGTTGGCCATTTATGGCCAACTAGTGTGCAACAAGCAAGTATGCACTCGACAGAGTGCAGTTCTAGTTATTATATATTTTGTGTATTTGTCCATTTTTGAATATGTATATTTGAATATGTTGTTAATGGTACAAGATACCGGGGTTGTGGCTCTTTCAGAGCGGGAACTCTGGGGGGAGGGAGGGGTAAAACTCTCAATAGTTATATTTTTTACTCATAATGTGACTTGAAAAATGTATAAAGAAAAAAAAAGAATACAATGCTTGACATAACAGTCTGCTTCCCCATGTTCGCTGTTCATTGCTTGCACAAAGTTCTAATCATAGTTTATTTCCAAGTTGGACAGTTAATTAGTAAAAACCCTGAAAAAGAATGCTTCCTGTCCTCTAGGCGGTAGCACCCTGCAGAACATCACGATCTTTCTCTCTGCTGCACCGATGCTGTTGACTCCTGCTCTCCAGCGGATCGGTGGCAGAGGTCCAGAATCACTTAGATCATTTTACCCGGGGCTCAAAGGGGGCAGAGAGGAGGCACTGACCCCGCGCTTGTCAGGCAGGGCTTTACGCCTCGCTGACTTCCCTGGTGTGACATTTCTCCTGTATTTGCCCCCTCCTAACGCCTCCCTATGCAGCCACCGCTGCAGCTCAGAGAAAAGATCATTGTCTGTGCAGATATCAATCAAGTGAACAGCAGCTGGGGTCAATCTGCTGTCAGTGTACCCTGTTTAACCGTCCTATAGCTCTCATGCAAAATGACAATAATGACAATAATGACGAAATGTCAGAAATGCTACCAATTGTGGTCACTTAACGTAAGCCGATGGTTTGAATCCCAGTTTTCTGAAATATTGTAGGCTATCGGTCCCTCGCCCCCATCGCCCATTACGTGACTTCAACACACGCTTCTCTCAACGAGATGTGTTGTGTGGCCTGAAAAGCCTTCCCCCTGTTAGGACAAACACACCCCCCGCTATGGGTCATCCTCGGTCGTGACATTATTAAAAGATCAAGTGTGCCTTAAAACACTGCCTCTCTACCATGGGGATATGTAGTAGAACAGATGGGGCTTATGCAGAGCAGCTTTCATATCTATTTAAAGCGCTTGAGAGACAATGATCTAATGAGACATTTACATTTTGTTCCATCGGGTTGAGAAAGCGAAGACCAAAGCAATTATGATGGGTCTGCGGGTCATGTTATGATGCCATGATGTATGCGCAAACTTCTTTGAGCTCAGTGGCTGCACATAAAGTATGATAAAGTATGATTAAGGATAAAACAGTCCTGGACTATAAGACTGTAAATATACTAACTGGAAGAGCCGTCATACAGTAGCTGACGTGGCGATGGCAGTGTTTTAGCATATGCAGCGGATATTTGAAAGGCTGCAATAAAGTTGAAAGGCCTAGATTCACTTCCATATCCATAAGCTGCTGTCAGGGGAGTTGAAAAGGAGGGGGTTGGGAAGGTAAAAGCTAGGACATGCTGTGCTGGGATCAACACGTGTCTGCAAAAGCCTGGAGGTTCCACAACAATCTGTTCCACTTGGTTCACTCTTGTACTGTGACCTCAATTTTTGACTGTTGTAGTCTGAGCGTCTTTGTACTCTGGTTTGACACAAGAGCAGGCAGCTTCCCACCCGCTCAACCAGGCATGGGGGTGTGGGTGGGGGGCGGGTGCCCCTATATCTTCCCCTATATCACGCAATATAGCTGAAGAGTTATACCAAATTAACATCCCTCCATCATGGGCAGCGAAAGCATCAACACAACTTTGGAAATCCTGAGACATGACACTTTCAATTGGGGTCAATTGGACCCCTGTGTCTGGATTTCAGGCAGTATCTCAGCCTTGGGGTAATCATGGGTTGTGGATATAATTGGTGTGTTGGATGAGTAACGGGCATCCCATGCAGTAACTCAGGCAAAGCAACTGAGCATTTTGGCAACACTAGGGGTCAGTGGCAATCCATGCAATCATACAGTGACAAGAGCATTTTTAAACACATACAGTACACCTCTGCTGCTACTGATGCGCTCACCTCAGAGATGAAGATGGAGAATTTGTGGAAGCTGACGTGTTTTATTAAAAATGTCATGGCTGTTATATTTTGATTTGTTTTATTGTCAATACCATAATTAGAATTATCGCCAAGATACGTGCCACATGGGAGCATGGTAGCGCGGTCGGTAGAGCTGTCGCCTCACAGCTAGAAGCTCCCGGGTTTGATTCCCGCCGGGGACAATGTGGGCGCTAGGGCGTGTGTTCTCTCCTCCGTGACATCAGCACCCAATACCCTAGGTGGGGTTGAAAGGGCCTTTCTGTGTAGAGTTTGCATGTTCTCCCTGTATCCCCTAGGGTTGGTACCCTTACAGAAAAAGCAGTAATCGTGGTCTCTATACTGCCTGATGTATAGGGGAAAGGAACAGGTTGGAATAACATGTTCCTTTCACGCGCTACATCCTACCGGGGAAACTCCCCCCTGTCAAGTGATAAGAAGTGGCCTGCTCACTCCTCATGCATTGAAGGAAGCAAGAGCTCAGTTCGTCGCTCTCCCCAGGTTGGCAGAGGCAGAGTAGCGTCCAGGATGACATAATGGGATAAAAATTATTAGGAAAAAAACGTACTTGCCACATGAAGTGGATTATTACACTAACAAAAGCAAACTATAATTTGAGATGAGATGAAATTTCTGTGGTGCCCCAGCTCTCCCCCCCCCCCCCCCCCCCCCCGTCTCATTTGATACAAAAATAATGATGTGGGCTGTATTCTCAGAGCTGTTTCTTACCTTTCTCCACTCCCTCTAAGTGGTACAGCAAAACAGCAGTGACACGGTGGTCTAGTAATTATCTAATTGTTTGAGCTATGTCTTTCTTTGATTTATGGTCTTCTATCAGTGGCTGACCTGATTTATAATGAGGTTCCCCCACTTGTGAAAATATGAACCTGTATTACAGTATATGGCACTGGTCCAATTATTTCTTTGTGCGGCTCAGGCTCCTGTCGACATTGACGGTGTGCATCGCAAATAGCTGCCATCTAGGCTTTCACCTAATAACAATAATATGATCCATCATTTTAGATTGGCCCAATCACACCTCTCACCATGTATCCACTATGTAGATGCAACATCTCTACAGATTGTAATCAGGCATCCTCCCCCAAATGGATGTAGTTTCACAGATATTTTCCGTGGGAGCATTTGTCAATTTCTTACCTGCCAAATACAGTTCGGTAACATTATGCGATGGCGATGGCTGACGTGGTACATTACGTGTGAAAACAACAACAGGAGCAGCAGCTGGGGAAGCAATGTGACACCACCTTCCATTAATCTTGCAGGCCTCCCATTATCAAGTTCAAGACACAAAGTCAAAAAACTGGGCACTAAGTGGAGCAAGTTGCTTGGCACAAGGACAAAGTTGACAGAAAACATAAAGCCCCCCACACACTGTCTGGACTAGACAGCGGGAGGCCACCGTTACACCGGTTGAAGAATAGACTCGGCTGCAAACACATCCACTATACAGATGAGCTGCCCCCTTCAAATTAGCGCTGAGCACAGAGACTGCTGCAGCCGCCTGATGAAAAGATGCACGGCTGCCACTATTTGTGCCGCTATGGCATTCATCAAATTAATTACTGGTGCATCCAAGCACCTCTCTGATACCTCTTTATTTTGAGTCCAGTAAATGGGGACTCAGACTAGCGCTGACAGAGAGGCCTAATACACCCTGAGTCGTTCGCCGCACATAATTAATTGAAATCTTTGCAGGCTTGACAAATTGGAATGATGAATCTATCTTCTATGAATAGCTTAAGAAAAAAATGCATAATCAGTCAAAAGCATACAGTAGAAGCAACATCTCTCTCTCTCTCTCTTACGAACTCTCTCTCTCTCTCTGTCGCTCTCTTGCTCTCTCCACAGCATAGAGTGATCCATTAGGCTGAGAAAGCATGGCTTTGCTGAGGAGCTTTCCTTTCCTTTCACCACAACTCGATTGATAACTTTGGCTTCTCACTTTAATAGAGCGGTCAAGGTGGAGAGTTCCTTTGTATAGTTCAATAGAATAGGAGAGGACATAAATCAAACTCTACTGTTCTTTGCCACAGAAAACAGATATGGTGTAGTCTGTAATCTCTGTCACATCATAACAGTACTCATGCTCACTACTCGATCTCTGTCAAGACCAAATAAATAAAAAAAGATCATCGTATGGCCATGTGAATTATTAAAATGTGTTTTTACACACCTTTTCAGGCTAATTGGGTACTGTGTAAACTTGGTGAAGTCAAAGCTCTATAAATTTACAATACATACTGAATGGTATTAAATCTATTCTGAAGGATAACAGAGATCATTAATTGCATGTTGCCATAATATAAGCATTAACAATAACAGCGGTTCAATCCCTTGGGTCACATTTTGACCCTTAACCCCACTTGCAAGACTTCAATACATTAATGATCTCAGTAATGTGCCAGACTGTTTTAGCAGATTGCTTGAATATTAATGATAGACAAAGCATTATCAGCAGTACGTTTGGCCATTGATATACAACATTTGAGATGCACAGGTTTGTGTTTCAATAAAGGATGCTTGACTCCAGAGTGAAAGAGTAGCGTACCTACTGTAATAGCAGAGACTGCTAAGGATCAGCACAGACACACTGTAGTTCGTACGTGGCCAGGTGGCACATCAATAAATGAATTATTCAGAATATAGAGATACTTCATTTTAGGTTTAACTTTAGCATCTACATGCTCAAGAAGATTAGACGATGTCAAGGAGCAAGCACTATGACATGTATGTGTGCACATGTATTGTACACAAACCTGGCTCAGTTATTGTTGGTATTTTGCAGCATATTTTTACTTTGGGGAGTCCTTTACAGTACCATTATTTTGGAGGACAAAAAGTATCATTGTCCACTAAAATGAGGCTAACAGAAAATGAGTAGTCTAGTGCAAGCAGAGAGTAACAACAACTAACCAACAACTGTGCAGTATGCACCATTTGTACAATCATGTCTCAAACATCAAAACATTTTTGTAAATAGAGATAACTCCAATACAGCTACAGTATAGCACATTTTTCAGTGTTTTGTCCATTCAAGTCATTCTAATACAAAAGCGGAGGCCAGAACTCTTTTGTAAATAGAGGAATGTTCTAGAACAACATAAACAAACTCTGAAAGGCTTTCGATGGTCACTCAATGCAGACATTGCAGGAATATACACAGTGAATATATATATATATATAATATATATATATATATGCACGCACGCACGCACACACACACACACATGTACACACACACACACACACACACACGTAACAGACATGAGAGAGGCGCTGGGATGTCATTCCAAACATTTCAAGGTTATGATCAGGGGTTTTGTTGCGAGGACAACAACATCATGTGTTGGCAGTTGAAATATAACACAAAGAAAGTATGCACAACAGTATGTTGTGTGTGTGTGTGTGTGTGTGTGTGTGTGTGTGTGTGTGTGTGTGTGTGTGTGTGTGTGTGTGTGTGTGTGTGTGTGTGTGTGTGTGTGTGCTCGCGTGAAGATGGAATAAAAACTGAATGTGAAGGTTGCTGCCGTGAAGGACATCTTCTCTATGGTAAGTAGTCATTCTTAATAGGTTTTGGTTTGGGTGTGAAATATTGGCGTGCCAAACCAGTATGTGACATTACTGTTATCCCTAGGGAAAAGTGCAGACTGATCTCAGTTCAGAGAGAACCAAGACAGGACAAGGGGGCTAAATAAAGGCTCAGATGGATGGAACCGCACCTAAACCATACAACCTGCACCACAATGAGTTTCCCCTATCCTCTGTGAAGTGCGTGTTCATCATGTGTAACAATGGTTGTTGGGCAACGTTGCTTTTTGTTAGAAACAATAGACACAGACAGTGTGTAGCATGGACATCACATATACTGTATCGTTGTGCCATAGCGATACAATAAATTAGGGTTTGATTTGCTGGGGGGATTCATGCCTATCTGTTTTTGATATCCCCCTGTTGGGCATTCATTTTTATTGCTGGTGGGGATATGTTTTATCCCTACTTTTGGTCAGATTGAATTAAATAATTTAGATGCATTTCCTTTTGGGAAATGCAGACTTGCAGTTTGATATTTATGTTTGATAATATCGTAAATTTCAGTTAATAAGATCATAATGTTAACCTCATTAACCCTAAGAGTCCCTATTTTTGCAAACTTTTCAAACTCTTTCAGAATGTCTCATTTGTCTCGGAAATAGCGTAAATAGTAAATCTACAAGCTCATATTGTGCTGCGATGTGACATTGTGTTTTATATACAAATAGAACCCTGAATTAAATGATGACAATTGTACTTGCGTCTTACAGTATTTTCCGGTATTGCTAAAAATGAGACTACCTACTGTACATTCTACAATCTACATGCTAAAATCATTGAAGTTCAATTTTACAGTATAGTCAAAATATGGAACACCAATAGGCATATTGTGCTACTTCTGCCATTTTCTGAGAGCCTGTAGAGTCCTTATTCATTAATGTCCTCAAGCAATAAGCTAACTATCATTTGCATTTGTGTCAATTCCATTGCATCTGAAATTGTATCCTTCATAATATCTGCCCAGAAGTGATTCAGGATGTAAAAAGAAGAAGAAGAAGAAGGAGGAAGAAGAAAAAGTAAATCATGGGGAAATATTTTTAGTGGGAATGAAATTGGGCTTCCGGGGAGCGGTATAGCATACATGCCTGGCTGGGACAAAACAAGCACTGTGTCCTGGAGATATTTTTAACCAGAATTTTACATCGTTGACACATATGAGTAAGTGGACACCTACAGTTTACACTACATGTAGCATGTCAAGACCATGTTTATTTCAGGTCACACTGTACATAATAAGAGTACATACAGTACGCATACACGCACGCACACACACAATGACACACACACACACACACACACACACACACACACACACACACACACACACACACACACACACACACACACACACACACACACACACACACACACACAATGCTCTCTGCAGGAAACTGTGGATCTCAGTTGTTTTAGAAAGTCTCTGTATGAAGTGGTTCTTTGATTGAAATCCTTGCCATGGAGCATGACATGAGCATTTCCTCTCCAGTCTCCTATTATCAGCTAAGCCTGTGGTGCACAACCTAATCCCTCTTCATCAAAGCAGTGTGGGCAGCAGTCAGCGAGATGTGACCGTCAATTAATCACCCCCTACCCCCCTGACCAGGCCCGGTCCCCGCACAGATGTGAGGCCTCATTGCTTTTAAACACTCTCACTGGGAGATCTGGTGCAGATGTGAGGCTGCTGCAGACCGGGCTGTGTCAAAGGGCTCCTTGTGGCCAGTGAGGTTGTCCCCACTATGAATGGCAGGCTGCCCTGAGGAGAGGTCAGTGTGAGAGAGCACCATCAGATTAACCTCCAAGTTGAGCCTTAACTACTTCCTGCTCTTGGTCCACTGCAGTTATGGTCAGTGTTCACCGTACGACGGTGGTCGGCTATTTTTGGCAAGTGCCATCATTGTATATCGAAGTATAAATCAGGGTTTAAACACGATACCCTATAGCATTAGCATCCCTATTGCGGGCAAGTCATAATAGCCGATGTTGATCAGCTATTTTGGAAATAGAGATTTCGTGTAGAGGGGGGGAAAATCACACCCGTGAGGGGTGAGTTCCAGACCCACAGGAACGCACCAAGGGTGCCGGCCCGGTTCCGGCGAGCCGCCTCGCGTCCGAAACGGTAGAGAAATGACAGTTACCATTTGGGGATCCCCAGGGGAGTCCCCGGAATATCCAGACCCCCAGGAACGCGCCCAGGGTGCCGGGCCGGTTCTGGCGTGCCGCCCCGCGTCCGAAATGGTTGAGAAATGACAGAGTTACCGTGTGGGGGTCCCTCTACTGTACCCTCTACTCTACTGTATTGTACTGTACTGTCACTGTACTGTACTGGCACACCTGAAATCATTATATATACAGTTAATATATGTGTGTGTGTGTGTGTGTGTGTGTGTGTGTGTGTGTGTGTGTGTGTGTGTGTGTGTGTGTGTGTGTGTGTGTGTGTTAGGTTGCGCACAGGTGATGGAAAAACAACCATGCTGTTTTCGTGCTCAGACCCACCCACCCAGCCACCCACCCACACACATAGCTCCGTAAGGGAGTGGTTGCACCACTCAAAAATCACACAAGTAAGTGGTGCAACTCCGTGTGGGCGTCCCCGGTGGGCCCCCGAAACTTCCAGAACCACAGGTTCGTCCGAAACGGTCGGGAAATGACAGTTATCGTGTGGGGGTCCCCTGGGGTTGCCGGGGGGTCCCCGGAACATCCGGACCCCCAGGAACGCACCTTGGTGGCCGGGCCGGTTCCGGCGAGCCGCCCTGCGTCCGAAATGGTTGAGAAATGACAGGGTTACCGTGTGGGGGTCGCCAGAGGTTCCCCGGAACATCTGGACCCCCAGGAATGCGCCCAGGGGGGGCGGGCCGGTTCCGGCGAGCCGCCCCACGTCTGAAATGGTTGAGAAATGACAGAGTTACCGGGTGGGGGCCCCAGGGGGTCCCTCTACTGTACTATACTGTACAGTCACTGTACTGTACTGTCACACCCGAAATCATCCTATATACGTCCTCCTGAATATAGATTTTTGAAAGTTAGGCTCAGTTTCTGGTTTTGGATGAGGAATTATTCTAAACAGAAAGATGTATTTTAGACTTTAACTGTATTTGTATTGTAAATCAACGGCAAGATGTTACATGGCTGGAAAGCAAGAACAGCTGGCAGTCTCATTTACTCAGTTTCACTCTAAGACTTCCATAAGCTGCTTTCACTCATGTCCATTGTCTTATTAGAAATCCCCTTAATATTGCATGAACCAATTCTCCCCAAGTCCCCTCCCTCCTCTCTCTCACGCATGCACACACGCACACACGCGCACACACACGCGCACACACACACACACACACACACACACACACACACACACACACACACACACACACACACACACACACACACACACACACACAGCTTGTTCACCTTACTTTTCATTAAAAAGACGGTAGCCTGTCAAAGTGCATTTTCATTCGTTCTTATGTGCTTTAAACTCCAAGTGCACTATACTGTTTTTTTCCCCTTCTCTTTCTTTTTCCTTTTTTTTGCCACCTAGCTATATTCCATGTAAATTTCCGCATATCCAGACCAGTAGCTTAGAGCACTGCAGAACAGAAGGGTTGTGAAGTTCATAAATGAGTAAGAATCACCAAATGAGTTTGCTGACCTCCTAAACTCCATGAAATTAATATAAGCAGACATCCTGCATGCTGTAGGCTACTGCAAAGCCGTGGAAGATCACTTAAGCTCCCTGAGTTTCATAAAACTTTTATAAGTTGACTATCAAGACACATTGTGGCTGCTCATTGGTGACAACGACAGGGAGCAATATAGAAGCAAATAAACCTTTACTACCTTCACTTAACCCCTCATGCAAGAGCAGAGGAAACACTGGCATTGCACTGTGTAAAACGTGATTCATACAACACATGCTGAAAATAGCTGATCTACAAGCTCACAGCACACCGCGGCTGTGCCACGATAGATCTGCAGTTGTCCATGCATGACACCATCGTATGATGGAGCATAAATGAGGATTAACTTCATCCCTGGGTCTTTATAACAGGAAACACAACATTCCTGATTCGATTTACACAGCCGGTGCAATCTAGACAGAGTGCAGACTATAAAATCCTTCTATGTTTTTCATTTTAATTATGCATTTTTTTGTCAGTTGTCAAACTTGATATGTCTTGGCATGTTTTGCTACTGTTATCTGATCAAATAGCCTTTATAAATAAGCAACATTTTACTGGAATCCTATAACCTGCTGGAGAAGATAAATGTTATTTTCTTTCTTTATTTTATAGCACCTCATACAGATGTCCCAGTCATAGCTACAGTACATGCAGACAGCTGAGACACTAGTAGGTCAAGATAAATCACTTGTCAGCTGTTTGTGAAGACACAATAGGGAACAATGAAAGACAGGTCTGACACATGTGACACATTTGCTCAACCTATTTGAATTTCAAGTGTGTTTGGATTTGACTTTTGATGTTGTCAAGTGACAGTGAATGCCATTTGTCTATTTGTATTTCTGGGAGTATACAGTACACATGTAACCACATGGACTCAAGACTCCATTTGATTATATTTGTAGTATACTCGCAAGAGTTACTCTGGATTGTACTGTGCATAACCATATTCTCTACATTAGCAGCTCTGTAAAGCACACGCAGTACACATGCAAGTGCATGGTCGCGCGTGCAACACACACCGACTACACCTGAACTGAAGATGCATAAGAAGTCCTCCTAATGACTTGCCTTGCAGGGTGCACGTTAACCGTGAGCATATGCTAAACTAGTCAGGTCTGATCCACCCCCATGAATCTTAATACCATTGTTATAAGAGGTGCTGTATTAAATGTGTAGTGTCCCAGAGTGTGGCTATTTAGGCAGTTTGACAGGATACCAATCTGAACAGCCCTCTGGAAATAAAGAAGAGAAGAACAGACTGCTTGAATATGATCAAGCACAGTGATGCTGTGGGTATTTGCTTGAGGTTATCTGGTGCTGAGGAGGTGGGCCAGGTTAAGCAGCCTGTTTTTAAGGGAAAAGAGGGCAGTAAAGATAAATGGGGACACAGGAAAGGTATTTAATGAGGATGGAAGCCACGTCTCCCGCAAGGATGACCTCGTCGTTAACGACGTGCTAACCCCTCCTCAGTCTTGGGAACACATTTCGAGCAAAAAAGATGGGGTTAAGATTGTCAGCTATTTTAGTTAAAGTATGCAATAACATTGTGGTCAAAAGACAGACTTCACGGGGTTTAAGTAGATTCTCTGATTGTTACATTATTATAATACTATACTATATTATATTATATATCCCTTAAGACGTATTAAACATTCAAACAATTACAGGAAAAGCAGTTAACGTCTAGCTTTGAGCGTCAGAGTCCCCAGGGAAGATGGCAGAGGCGTCGTCATTAATAATGGCTGCCTAGTGCCTGCCTACCCTACTCTACTACTTACGTTAATACATAATCTACCTCATATCTCACAATCAACAGTGAATCCCAGCATGTGTGTGACTATATTTTGGACTATATTCCAAATGCATACCAAGCTCAGGTTCAGGAAAAATGTTGGTAGATGCCTATTATTGTTGTGTGTGTCTATACCAGTAGATGGCATGCTTGTCCTATCAAAGCTACATTCTGGACAACAAGATTAACCAACATAGCTTAGTCTCCTTGTGTGCCTCATCAATTGGAGTGAGTGGTGGAGAGAAGAGAGAGAGAGAGAGAGAGCGTGCATTGGGGGGGGATTACCGTTTAAGAATGACTTGGCTTTGATTGTTACATTATTACAGTGTAATTGAATGCTTTTTTTTAAATGCACCATTATACAATATTTCTGCAGCACCATAATACATAACCTATACAGTTTTTGAGTGGTGCAACCACTCCTTCAACCAGCAATGTCCGTGCACCTGTGTGTGTGTAGTCATGAGCACGAGTGGTGTGCGCATGCGTGATATTGGAACGACACGAGTATGTGACTTATTGCGAACGCAGTGAGCCACTTACTATGACAGCAAGGGCTAAATGTCTGTGTGTGTGTGTGTGTGTGTCACGCTGTTACACCACCCGCCCGCCACCAGAGGGCGCAGCTGTAGCACACACACACACACACACACACACACACACACAGGGCGCAGCTGTAACACACACACACACACACACAGGGCGCAGCTGTAACACACACACACACACACACACACACACACACACACACACACACACAACCACACACACACGAGCTGGTTCGCTTCACGCGTTTGCGCGTCTTACTTGTTAATACCAGTAGGGGGCGCCAGAAACAGAGAGAGGGGTATGCTGTGCCTGCTGCCTGCTAATGAGAGAGAGAGAGAGAGAGAGAGAGAGAGAGGAGGGGGGAGAGAGGGGAGTTGCACCACTCGGTTCACACAGGTGTGATTTTTCCACAGACATTGACTTACCTTGAGGAGCCGTGGGGAACTACAATGTCTACATAGCAGGTGCACAGCTGTGGCTAAAGGCACTGTATATCGCACAGGATGAGATGAGATGATGTGGGAGAGCAGGGGACTATTATGGTAGAACGAGCGTGTAATGCATGTCACAGCTTATTGTTCCCACTGTGCATAAAAGGACATATTGCAACGTAAATATGTTATCCTTTGGTTTTCACACTTTACGAAGTTAGAGCGTGACAGGATAAGAACCGTCGGTTATTGGTTGAAATCATGAATAAATTGGATCCGCAGTGGCCCACAACAAGGCTGTCACATTCGTATGAGGGTCTGTATGAATACAAAAGCGCTATTGTGCTTTACCGTGTAATGCCTCTAGTGAACACACGAGGAAATGGTGATGACAGTCTATTAGAGTGATGTTCAGATCAATGCAGAATGCTGTCCCACACTCTGAACTTCTAAGCCTGACCCGTGTTCCAGCGCAACATGATGCCACTGCACCCAGACCAAAGTCAATTAAAGGATGAGAAGCTTAGCACATTACAGTGTAGAAACGGCATGGCTACTGGGTAGAATTAATGCAAGTTGTCTGCCTACTGCATTCAATATACAGTACAAAAATACACAAGTACACAAATACTGTATGTGTTGTCCAGAGCATTTATATACTGTAGTCACCTCCTGTTTGAGTACATGTCTTGACAAATAGCAATTTGATGATTTATTTTAGATCCTCTCACTTACACAGTACTGAAACATTCTGAGAATGATTTTGCTGAGCAATGGCAATCATGCTGGGCAATCTTGAATAATTCAAAGACACGATAAATATCGCATGGACACAAAAAAGGTCTACTTCAGATTCTTCCGTTAAGCATAAGAATGGCTGATTCAAAAAGTTTGTCATCCTTAGTAGAGTATAGTGGCAAATCAGGGCTATGAGACAGAAGTGAGTGATTTTAAATGGAGCATCACGGTAGACCAGGATCATACTGTACATCCTCCAGTCACATACTGTATATTGGGGTGCCCAAAAAGATCACAAAGGTTGTGCAGGTAGACCACATGACCCCATCAATACAAACTATTTTTGGCATCTGCCAATTAAGGTGACTATAGATTGATTGACATGAAAAAGGGCCTGTCACTCAAACCCGCAATGCAATATTTTGTTTTCAAGAGTGGAGGACCTGGAGGTACATTTCTAAACTATTTTCAGCAATGGGATAATATACTATACTGTATATATTTTTGGTGGGTATAGATCTTGTTGCGTTGGTCATTTTGAAAGTAGCTCTCATGTCAAACAAATTGTGGGCACCCCTGCTATATAACCACGTTCCTGGTGGTTCATTCATTTAATAGGTTCACACTGACTTCAGACCCTTCCTCACCCAGGAGTCTGTCCAGCTCCATATGCAGGCCTCAGTCATCTCCAAGCTACTAATGAAACGCCATCCTTTCTGCCTTTCTGGCATGCTCACTTAAGGCCCCTCTAAATGGTCCAGAATACCACAGCACATCTCTTCAACCAGCCAAAATGTTCAAGTCACCCCCCCTGTTCCCTTCATTGGTTGCTGCCTGAACCGATCAGTACCCCATACCTTCCAAGGCCTGAACCAGCTCTACATCAGCAGACTCACTCCCAATTTTCCACTATAAACTGAAGACTCACCTCTTCAGACTCCACCTCACCCCCTAGCCCTTCACTCTCCCTGCACCCCTTCTTGCCTCCTTGGTACTGCTACTGTATATTGACCAGGATATGGTTACTAACTTACTATGCAGACATGTCTTTTATCTGTATTCTTAGATTATTCTTAGAATGTTAAGAATGTGATTAAGATGACATGTTATTTAAACAGATGCTAGGTTTGTTGTTTCCTGGTATCCTATAGTGTCTTAATTTGCTCCTCACTCTATTTATGTGATTATTTGTATATTGACTACAGAATTCAATAAATACTTGTACGTCGCTCTGGATGAGAGCATCTGCTAAATGCCTAAATTGTAAAATGTCTACGAGGTGTATTTAAATAGACTCAAACATCTCTCGCTGCTAGTACAATGACAGCTCTTCTGTGATCAAGCTTCTCCCAGCCTCAGCTGGGGAATATGTCATTCATATGTAGCATGTTTATTTTAAACTATGTGGGCTTTTCGGTTCTGCCCTACGAGGGGTTCTTATGTCTATTTGTAACTGGGTAATATTTTGGCTCTGCTTCGGGGCATGTCACTGATCTCAGAGTCAGTGTCATGCTTGCACAGATTGTTCTGCAACAGTACAGTCACAATATCAAATGCAATGCAATAGAATTGCAGTTTTTTTATATCCTGACAAGAGTGCATGACTGAAATAGGACCATGTTAGGTGTGACTCAAGATGAACTGCCTGCTGTATACTGTACATATCATGTGTCTATGCCACTGCATCCAAATTGATTTCAGTGTTTTATACAGCTGTTACAACTCAGACTCACACTGATAGGATATCACTATGAGTCAATGCTTGTAGTGTTCACTGTGAAAACCACTCATACATATTGCCATTCACTTCAGCAAACACTAGGTATAGTGACAAAATCTTGTGACAGCTAAGACACTCAAAATTAAAACACCTCCCAAGCCTTGCACAAACTTCACCGTTTATCAAGCCTCACACAGCCAGCTTGTAGCCTATTTAGACTGAAACAAACATGAACAAACATATGTTCCATTCCATGTTGTAAAATGTATAGGACTTACTTCAAGCTACAGAATTTAAAAAAATCAAGTGACCTGTTAAAAGAGCATCTAAAATTCAAATTTGGGCATTTAGCAGACATCCTTATCCAGAGTGACTTACCAAGGTCTCGTGACACCATGTGACATCATTCATTCATTAATTCAAGTTTTATTATTCTCATTATTCTCAAAATGATCTAAAAATAGTTAGATCATTTAGATCATTTTGTATGCTCACCAAGGTTTTAAAACGATGCAAGGGTCAATTTGTATGTATTTTGTAGGTCGTGTATTAGGGCCACAGAAGCCAAAGGCAGATTTACCTAATTCAGAGTTAACTTTTGGTACCCTGAATTTGGGGAAATTACTTACATCATCAGTAATGGAGATGTGGAGACCCTGATGTCATAGTAAACCCAGTACACTCAAGAGAATGTCCCCGCTACCACCCTTAGATTTCCATAACTGTACGGAGCTGACCTGTTCTGACATTCCATATATTGATCTGACCTCATCAAACCCTGTACACTCAAGACATGCTCCTTATATGGCCAGTACAGAATTCATTCCATGTTGATCTGACCCCCCATGCCAAAGCACCAGCGCTCACCCAGCAGTCTGCCGTCAGCGAGGCGGATGCGTGCACGCCCTCAGGTCAGTCTGCAGCTTGGAAGAAGAGTTTAGACCACCTGAAGTGTTGGGCAGGTTGTTAGGGACGGGAAGTACAGACATCCATTGTTAGCTGATGTAAGTGTGCAACCAGGAGCCAGTGGAGATCACTATTTGAACATTATGGACGGTAGAAGACCAGGCATGTTGTCACATTCTGTATCAGTTGAAGGTTTGAGAGAGCATGCAGTCAGACCACCAGCAAGGAGGGAGATGCAGTAGTCTAGCCTGGAGATGATTGAAGCTTGGATCAGGAGCTGGGCTATCATCGCTGCAATGTGGGCCTCAAAGGACAGCTGACTGTCCAGGATCACTGGCAGGTTCTTGGCAAGTCCGAGCAAGAGACACCACCAGGATGTTGTCGGTGGAAATGCAAAGATCCTGCAGGGGGCATGACTTCCAATGGAAGAACACAAGCTCTGTTATGTCTACACTGAGCTAAAGGCAGTGGGATGACATTCACAGAGGGAAGGAGGGAAGTCAGCCAGGCATGGCAGAGATTCAACCTGTGTGGCAGATGTAGGGAAGGAGGAAAACTGTTGTATGTAGCAATAGTAAGAGAACTGAAAGAATACTTATAAAAAGCATTTTTGTGTGACTGTGCATACATGCATGTTCCTGTACAGTACGTTTGTGAGAGCATGTCTGAATATTTGTGTGTTTATGAGATCGGCTCTCTAATCAGAAATGGAAAACAAAGCTCCACCAGTCCTTTATTACTGCATTCTTAGTGTGATGCCGGTATGTTGCTCACAGACAGTGCTTAGTATCTTGACTGTATTGTAGCTTTCCTAATGTAACTGCAAAAATCACACCCGTGTGAACTGAGTGGTGCAATTCCCCCCCCCCCCCCTCCTCCTCGCTCTCTCTCTCTCTCTCTCTCTCTTTCTCTCATTAGCAGGCAACAGGCACAGCAATACCCCTCTCTCTGATTCTGGCGCCCCCTACTGGTATTAATAAGTCACATACTCGTGCTCACTGATACAGGTACACACACAGGTACACAGGTACAACATTGCTGGTTGTAGGAGTGGTTCCTTAGGAATAAGGGTGGCGCAAGATGGAGCCCCAAGTATTCTTACCTGAAACACATTCTACCAGGTCTTTTTGCACCAAACACATCTTTAAATAAATCTCGTACCTACAGTATACCAAGTTTTTTAAGTAATGTCCTGAGAATGTCCTAGAAATGTATATCTTAAAAAAGAACCCATTCCTAATAATCCATCAATGCAACTGTATTTGTCAAGATATGGATTATTTTCATTCTTGTTGGAATGTATACCTGTATACTTGTATGTAATAGCCTACTTAACTGTTCAAATACTATCGAGCATGTTGACTGGAATTGACATCCAGATATAACACATCTGTTATAAGTTATAACACACCACTGGCCTGTTGATAATCTGAAATGGATGCGCGTTTAAGTAAACAAACAAAGAGGTCATGACTCATGACTACACATTAAACTCCATTTGCACACTCTTGGGGTTACGTAAATCAACACAGAGAATCTTACTGTGTAGTGTTGATCTTCAGATGACAGGCAGGTCTCATGCTGATTCATACAAGCTCACAATGCATCACAGTTATAAGCTTGTACTATCACTATTTCTGGTACGCAACACAATGTGCAACCAAGTATAACTCAGGCTTTACCGCTTGATGGAAGGCTTGCATACTTGCAGTGTAGAGTCAGTCAGTCCCTGTTTACAGGCAACATCGTTTCCAAGGTTACAGTCAAATGATGTGATGATGTCTGGAGAGAACTGAGCTGTAGGTGGCTGGCTCCGTAAACCACTGACACTTTGGCCTGTCGTGTTTAATAAAACATAGTTCTGTTAAACACGATGATTTGTGTTCCACTCCGCCTAGACTTGCTGCTCACTGAACCCTAAAATAGAAGTCCCAAAAGCAACAGATCATAATAGCTTCCAAATATCACTGAGTAATATGCTTCACGTAGTGTCTCTTCTGTTAAATGTGTTGTTGCGTGAGACCTGTGCACATTTGCACACAGGTTTTTGAATCTAGCCTTTATGTGGTGCCTGCAGCCTAATGTCATATCAGGGTGGCTGCCAGTCTGTGCAGTGTTCAGTGTAATGGGTAAACACTGTTGGTATGTACACATTGTATGGTGGCTCATTGCCAGGGCATACATTCTTTAGCTGTATAAAGTGTTTTTAATTTATTCACAATCACACAGTAAAGTCCCAAGTTTTAATTTAACTCTGAGAGTGGCTGTCAGAGTTACAAATGGATAATAAACACTGATTAATTTAGTAGCCAATAGTGGCTTGTCTGAAGGGCTGTTTACACCCAGCATTATATAACTATAGCTTATAGTTTCACAAATAATTCTAACACATGTGGATGGCATGGTAAAACAATAGTTATTGATATCGCAATCACATTTGTTGTGATTGGCCATTGTCTTGTATGTCAGGGACATCTCAAGATTTTCACATTCACATCTTGGTAATTAGCTGTTTAGAGTTAGAGTATCAACTTTATTGAAATGTGTACTGTTAACAACCATCAACTTTACTCTCAAAGTACTGTATGGCATAGTTGAGTATATAATTATTGCATATATACTTTGTGTGCCCACGCAAAACTTTCAAAAAAGCCCTTTCACCTAGAAACTCCATTCACACTTTTTATAATTCAGCTGACTGTGGAGACACATGCTGGAACGTTTTACTTTGAAATGTTTTATAGTTTCTGAGTTATCTCGTTATTTAACTTAAACGCCCAATGCATTCTCAATGGCAATAACACAAACTTTGGCACCACGTATTAACAAAAAAATGACAACAAAATGACATCACATGAAAAAGACACATTTCTGTAAAACAGTGTTCTATACCAAAAGTTATAGCTATAGGATAGTTCATGTAATGCAACAACAAAGAAAAGACAGTGGCGTTTAAAATAGTGTGATGTAGTGCATGGCATGATGAGATTATTCAGCATGAGTGAAAAGGGGAGGTCAGGACCAGGGCATATATGCAATAATCTCAGTTACATTCACCGTCCGTATGGAAACTGTGTCGGTTTGTAGCTAAGTGTGTTCACGTGTACACGTGTGTCTGTGCGAGAACGGCAGAGAGAGAGAGAGAGAGAGAGTGAGAGACAGAAAGAGAGAGAGAGAAAGAGAGAGAAAGAGAGAACATAGCACACATAGTGCTGGATGCTGCAAACTCCCCTGTGGGCTAATAGATTCGAGATGACATGCTCTCCGCTTCCGTGCTGAATGTTCACTGAACTTTCTGGCAAAGAGGCTGCCTCTAAAGTGGGTTCAACCAGAGGTTAATATAAACAAACAGCAGAAAATGGAGAGCCAGGGATTATTAAATGTAGGGATGACTGACAAATCCCTCATTGCCATTAGCCCCTGGCCTGCACCTATGCCCCTTAACAAAAAATACAGAGTATTTTCATTGTTTTTGTTCATTACCCTCCTTATCAAGTGTAATCATTTCAGGCCAAATATTCTTTCTGCTTGACCGTCCAGTTGCAAGAGGACGAAAATAAAGTGTCAAAGTATCTTTTTCTGTGTGTTTTACCATAAATTACATTTGTTTTGGACTAATTTGTGCCCTTGGAGTTTATATGTCCCATTTTCCAGTTAATACACATGACATGACTGATTTGACTTTGCAAACAGCTTTTTCACAGCACTCTTATCATTTCACAAATGGCCGTGTCCACTGTGTATTACAATGTCAGTGCATTAGATCACATCATGGTGTAAAATGTAGACTGCCCTCTAGTGGTTGGTTCCACACATTGAAAATTCTTCTAGAATTCTGCACACAGCAGTGGATGGCTGAGGGCAAACCTTGTAATTTAACACAGTCAAAGTGATGTGTTATTTAGACAATACAGGTGCCCAGGTCATTGCCAAATTAACAGAACAGCTAAACAGCACGTGAATATAGTGCTAGCTGAACATACAAATTACAAATGATTGTTAGTATTTAGAAACTAAACATGTCAGTCTATTACACGAAGTGATATATTTGCATTGGCCACTTACAGAAAGAGTTAAAATTAGGATGTGAGCTGTCCCAGCTGGCTTACTGAAATTTATCACTGCCAGCACTAATGTGCAAATTTTGTGATGTTGGCTGTGCATTGTTAACAGTGATTGTCATCTAATTAAATCGTGGTTCGTCACAAGAGATGCTTTTTATGCTGAGATAAGCACTGGGAGTCTACTGAAGCATTCCCAAGATCAATGAAGATGTTCCAATCTGGATTACGAATCGTTTCAGGGTCACATAGGCCAATTGAATTAATTAGGATTGCTTTCTGATGCCCCCCGCTCCCTCCCAATACTCCAAACGTTGGTTTGGTATGGGCATTGGAAGCCCCCAAGCCCTTTCATTGTATTTCTATTTAGTTCATCGTTATAAGGAGATTAAAAAAACCCAATGTTTTTTCTGTTGTTATTGTACTTGGAATTTTGCGAATTTATTATGCAACTGTAAAGACATCTACAGTAGCCTATAGTTATTTTTGTAGAGACATATTCTGTACAGGTACTCCATAATAATAAGATGTTATTGTCACTGTCCCTTGGTATCTGGTTGTATGTTTTGTCTGATTAACCATCTCGACCTACAGGCAGTTCGACACAGTAATAATATACCTGCTTTTAAGGTAGTTTTGTTTAGCAAGCAACATGAGATATAATTGAACGAACACAAGCTTATACTATTTTAGGATCAGTGATCATTGATGGAATACCATATTTGAGTATTCTTCAATATTCAAACAATGTTAAGAGGTTGGTGAGTACAAAAACAAGGACCCCTGGGGGTCCCCAGACCCACTGGTATAGTAGGCTGCTGCTATATTATTGCTGCTACATTATTATCACAAAATGAAGATATAGCATGATGTAGATATAGCATGATGCCAACCTAAATGGCGTTATAATATGATATGAACAAGAATAAGATGATAAACAACTTAAAACAAGCGCTGTCCGTTCTGTATGTTTCTCTGTCTCGCAGCCGTGGTTTTCGGTTTTCGTTCGTTCTGTTGTTGGTTCAATCACAGTTTTTTGTTATGGCTTTCCTGCTGTCCAGTTAGCTCATAACATCAGCTGCTGACTTGTCAGATGCTCAGCGCTGGTAGCCTCGCAGTGGCCAGAAACAAATCTTTTCGGTGGCAAAAATAAATTGTCTGGGGCGGATATGAGTCTGGCTTACTAGCCAGGCTACCGCACTGGCTGCGGTCGCTAATACAGGCAGGCAATCATGACTAGGTCGCTACTACGCGATTGGCTCCCGCTGGTTCCCATTGGCTTAGGCGGCGTTTCAGAGTATCCCATTGGCTTAGGGGCTGCCAAGCAAGACTAGCGGGAGCCAATCACAGACTAGGTCGTCTACGTTTCCAGTGCGTTTATTGACCAGCAGCTTTCCAAGCAGCTGGTAAAAAGGAAAGATGAAGAAAAATGCTAAAATAAATCAGTGGCTAGTAATTAACGATCATATGTGGAGAGGCTTTTCAAGACATGCTACTGAATAATATAACACACACACACACACACACACACACACACACACACAAACACACACACCACAAATGCACGCAGGCACAGAAGAAGAGAGATTGAAGGGTAGTAGTGTCATTACAAGCACAGAGGCGACAGTGTCCTGCTCAGGCCATGTTTGTACCCTGGGGTTCCTTCCAGTCCGTGCCGTGTGTCAGTACAGCAAGCCACCAGGCTGAACCCAGGGGCTCGGTTCAGGCCACCTCACTGGGAGTCAAATCAGAGACGCTCGGTTGTCACCTCATGCCTGACTGACCCATGACCCTGGGGGGTGCAAGTGCAACCCATGTCTGGGTCACGTCGTACAGTCCCATGCCCCACTTAACTGACAGGATGGCGACAGTGGTGTTTTCTGAGGTGACCTTACCTCCTTTACCTTCAAATATGAGGTCTAACCACTTGAAATTTGAACTTGAATTTCCATCAGATAGGAGGCGTTTGTGGACACAAATAGAGCATTGACCAACGTCTCCTCTTTTATTCCTGAGACCTGCATGTCCTACCCCCTTTCTCTGGCCTCAGCTTTTTGACAACTATGCTTTATAAAGTATACTTACTTTACTGTCTACCTTCTATACCTAGAGATGGAAATTGAGAACTTGTGGCTTTCAATCTTTTTCAATGTTTACTATGCAAACTGGAATGAAGCTAGTTTTATTACAATATTGAGTATTATTTAAGTTTTTTACTTTGCTAAATTAAAAGTAGGCTACTTGTGTATACAAAAGTGCTTACAAAAGGAATCATTCACTAACCTATAGGCCTAGCCCAGTGTTTTCAGAAATGAGCAAATCATACCACAGCATTACACCATGATGCCCTCATGATGCCTCACGGTTGTGAAAAAAAAAAAGAAAAAAAAAAAGAAGCCTCCGTTTCACCCCTGGTCAATACCTGAAGTAAAGTTAAAGTTATCGGAGCCATTGCTCATCTGAGCTGACATCTGATGTCCACGGGGAGCACCAAAATTCACTGCCGGGTGTGATGTGGTGTAAGAGGACTTGGAGCATGTCACCTGCTTCCCTCGTTGTGACCCTCTTCCTTGCAGCTGTGTGAAGCACCACGAGGTCCGTTCACTGCTCCATCAGCCACCCCCCCCCACCCCCCATCTTTGCCCTCTTAATGGCCTCTACACTTCCCTTTCCCTCTGTGGCTGACCTAGAACATTGGCAATCACAGCCTTGTCTCCTGGAGGCTTCTCTGAACAAGCCCTTCATTTTTGGATTCATCCAACATCATAGTAGTGTTTGAGTATGAATCTTATAACATTGACATTAACTGACTTGACTTTTTTTAAATGTTAACATTGGGAAATATAACACTTGCCTTAATTGTAATGTCAAGTGCATTACGTCAAGTGCATGGGGGAAACGTTCTTATGGGTATTAAGAAAAGAGCATGATTCTTTAGCATACTGTAATTTGATAAGACAGAGTGAAACAGCGGTCTCTCCTTGTGTGATGGGGTCTATTAGCTCACCGTCATGCTACATAGTATAATATCATTGAGTCTGTTACACTCGTAAGCTGCCTTGTTAACCCTGTGCCTTGTTGTGCAGCCTGACCAATTACTTTTGATCTTAAGAGGATGCGACATTTGTGGGCTTTGCACTCTGAAATGACTGCACATGTTAAAAGATGCATCATGCCTTTTCCCTTGCAAATAATTCATAGCACTGGCCCTCAAGGGTTTACTCTATGAACTTAAAGGCACAAGCTTCAAATATAGCCACAGTTGTGCCTTTAAAAATGTCATAGTTAATAGTAGTTGGTTATTCTCATATTTCTATAACTCTGCGCTGAAAGTGGGGATCAAAGTTAACCATTACAAATGTTAATTAAATTAAATCATACTTTAACTGAATGGTTGCCGCATGACAACCATTCATTTTGTACAGGTTTTCATACAAGTCACAATATGGAGGAGCTGGTTTAAAAGCAGTTTTTTTTTACCAGATATACTTCCATGCACGGTAACCACTGCTGCTGGTGGGACAGAACAGAAAATACCACAGGGCAATGCAAATAGGTTTTCTGATCTGTCAACAGCCTGCATATTTTCATCTTGTTTTATACGGCTAACTGGTAATGGGTGATATGATGTATTACATGTCATGTTTGTATTATTAGATATGCTGAAAGCCTCTGGTTTAGACATATTTTATGCTTATTCAGCCATTTGAATTGGTGCCTTTCATATCCAAATTTGCTGTGATAGATTGATGAAGATGCAAAGACAAACCTCTGTGCATGCTGATCAAAGATGTTCTTTCTTTCTTGATAAAGGAGAGGCTAAATATAGATGGTATATTCAATATAAATTGAATTTACCAAGGGGATTGGGGGCTTACTTTATTCCGCCTACTGTAGTTTGAGCACTTTTGTATGAATGGTACAGTATTCTGAATCCCTCTCCACATCTCGCATTGAAAACATAGGTAATGACACACACAGGGAACTTGTTAGGACTCTAGTCTACAGTATATCATAGAGAGGATATACTGTACGTATAAGATTGTCCTTATTGAAACAAGCCATGTAATGCTGTTAATTTTCATACTATGTTACGGAGGGATGGAAACACATTACTCCAGCATTCCTTCCTCAGTGGGTCGCTATCATGATATAGCAGATTATGGGTCAGAATATCAAATCAGATGTGGGTGGGAGGCAGGTTGTAAACCACCCCTATCCCCTGGTTCCCTAGCCAAATACATGTGTTCTCTCTATAGCAATTTGTCAAACACAACACTGCATGCTTGAGGAACCAAGTGCCCCCTGGTGGTGATGTAATGGACCAGAAAACTAGATTTTGATTGTTCAAATTGAATGTACAACCAGCCACAGGCACATTATGTCCATTTGAGCATTAATTTACTTTGCAAGAAATAATTTGACCAGACATTCTGCAAACCTCAAGATTCTACTGTACATTCTTTTTTTTTTTTTTTATCTGGAGTGAGTGTATAAGGATGTAATATTTCCCTCCTGTTAAAACAAGTACATGCAAGTGACAGAGGTCGTGGATTTGTTAAGCGGACATATTTTCTTTTCTTCGTGTTATGTTTTTTCATTTTTTCAAAATACTTTGCACATAAATTCTTAACGATTTGGACCCACCAATCTCTCGGGTCAATGATGGATGGATGATAAACAAACAGAATCAAACGATTGATAAGAGATAAACAAATACACATGGGGTATATGGGAGTGTCCGACCAGATGGTCTTTAGCCTTTGTGGCTGTTGGAGCAGGTCACCAAATGAAAGACAGTCAGAGCAAATATAATCCCATCAGCAGAACTGCATTCCCATAATGAGAAATTAATAACATGACCATGCTTTCAGATTAAACGGAGCAGTTAGGACCATTAGATCGTTTTCATTGCTGGCATTAGGGCAGCGGATCAGGGCTTTTTTCCCCCTTCTAATCCTACAAAGTAGGTCAATGTCTATTGAGTATTAGTGCAGTGACTGTGATCCCGTTGTTTCAGCTCCAGGACATGGAATTAACCCCTGGGACGGCTAAACAGGATAGGGCAGAGGTGGATGGAAGGGTAAGTTAGGGGTGGGACTTCAGGCACCCTCATATGGGGGGGGGCATAACCATACAGTTTATAAAGTGTCACTGGTGCTGCCTGACTAATAACGGGTCCTGACACTGCACCTCCGCCTTATTCCCAGAACCCAAGCAGGTCTGATTTCTGGCTGCACTGACTACGTAACCTGTTACTGTACTTCTCTATCTGACCCTCCCTTAAATCAAATCAGTATTATAGTAAGCTGGGATAACTAGAAGCCTTGTATTATAATACTGTATGCATGGGAGCAGAGCATCAGTATGACCTCAGGCAATTTCAACGTTTGTTGTTTTTGTTGACAAACTAATTTGTGAGTGCTTTTTTTTTCTTGTAGAATTGTGGGGCCGCCTGTTGGATTCCGTGAGCAAATTACTGATAGTTGTCAGTTCTCGCAATGAAATGAAATAGCTTGTAGACAATGTATGACACAAATGTATGCATGTGTGTGTGTGTGTGTGTGTGTGTGCGTGCGTGCGTGCATGTGACTATGTATATACCCCACCCTTTTTTCCTTTTCTTTAGAACAACAGGCCTACAGGGAAAACTAAATATCAAATGAAGAAACCGTTCTTCCTCTGCGTCCAGACATTTAATTGTTTTACATGTCAAACTGCCACGTGATATTTTTGAACATGCTTGAATGAGGTCTAACGGCTTTGTGATCCCTTCCACAGCTGCCCGCCCGCCCCGGCGTCAACTAATCAGGCAGTGAGCAGACGGGCCGTTTTAGATCGGTGTCCTTAATAACCACACCCAAGACCTCACACCCAGTGAGACGATGAGGGGGCGCGCCGCAGATCACGCCGGATTAGTGCAGCTTGTTTTGCTACAGTGGTTGAAGCTCCCATGTCTCACTAACTGCCAGTGTGTGACGGCAGCCCTCCTAATGTGGCTGAAAGTGTATTTTGACAGATAAAGACTGATGGGGAAATACTCCTCCTGTCAAAGGACTGCATGATGTGAGAACAGGATCAATGAGATACACCATGTATCTCTTTAAGCCAGGTGGTATTTATCAAAGCCGACTTTGGTGTAAGAAGTAAACACAAATTCAAAGTTTATGACAATAAGATTTGTTAAGGATGTTAGTTGTATGCATCCTCCAAGTCGTATGCAGTTGTGAAAATTGTGGTATAATATATATATTTTGACACTTGCTTTGGCAATGTAAACGTATGTCTTCTCATGCCAATAAAGCTCCTTGTAATTGTAATTGCCCATTTGGGGAATGGCCGCCATTTGAAATGCCCGCTGGTTCTGGACAACAACGCATCCCATTGGCTCTGCTCTTCCTTAGGTCCTTGGCGACGTGTAAAGCTGATTGGATGTAAGGTTGGGCGATGAGGTGAATATACCGGCAATCGTGGAGTCGAATCGCTGAATATTTTTTAGGAGATTTTCTCAGCGATTTCTTTATTTAAAAAGATTCAAATTTATATACTCGGAAATCGAAAATCCAACTCTTCAACAGCCCAATTAACCTGCACAGCGGAATAATAATAAATAAATAATAAAAAAGTCAAATTGCCAGCAAACTCGCAGCAGCATGCGGTGTGTGCATCGCGGGGTGGCTGTGGAAACTCCGCCTGGAATGGTATGCCCCAGCAGCAGCATGCTGTGTGTGCATTGCGGGGTGGCTGTGGAAACTCCGCCTGGAATAGTATGCCCCAGCAGCACTGTTTACGTCCGTCCCCAGTTTAATACGAATAGATAAATAAGAATGCACACTGGTGTCTCGTGTCTCATTATTATACACACAAACATGGTGTCAGAAATGCCTAGACCTGAACATAGATTAAGGTCACATTCTCACCAGAGAGCTTTGCTGCGATTAAAACGAATCCTGCTGCGCATTTTCAGAAAGTGCGCTTCGTTTGGCAGGTGTGAAGGCTCATTCGAATCCTAATGCGCAGCAAAGAACCGCATTTTACTCCGCCCAAAAACGGGGGTTTCGCTTCGCTTCCAATCGCACTTGACTACGATTCGGTGCAGGTGTGAATGCAATCCGCAGTAAATAAAGGAAATGAAGCAAACATAATGTGGCGGGTGAGGAGCTGAACACAGTTGGAGACGGAGAAGGAATATTTTACGCAGTGCAAAGATGTCCTGTTACTGTGGATAGACGTGGTCGAATGAGGGGACTGAAGCCCTGATCGAAATGAGGACGTGTACATTAATCAATTGCTTAAGAAAACACATAAAAACACTGCAGTGTAGCCTATTATAGCCTACAGAATATTCTGTCTGTCTGTCTGTGCGTGCCGTAAACATGGAGTGCTGTCACTGTGTGGGGACTGGGGAGTTATATCAGTGCGCTCATGCAGCGCTGTGCCTCCATGCCCAAAAGAACAGTGTGTGGCGGCTGCGTGCATAGAGAGAGAGAGAGAGGGGGGGGGGGTCCCAGACGGCACGACACATGCACGTTATGAGTGTAATTTTATCACCATAGATTTCACTGTGTAGGCTAGTTTATGAATGGAACACATTGATAAAGGTCCCCCCTGCTGCGTTTCCAATTGCTGCGGATCATGACAGTGTGAAGGCAAACCACAGCAAATTAAATATGCAAGAATCCCATTTCTCCGCCCATACGCATCCGAGTCTACCGAAGTATTAGGTGAGAATGTGACCTTAGTGGAAGAGTACCGTGCTTCCCTGCGAGATCCATGAAGTCGGGGGAAAACAAGAAAAGGAGACCAGTGAAACAGCGGTTAGCAAGAAGGCTAAAAACATCACCATGGCCATAGTTACTAGGCTACTGTCTGCTTCAACTTCATCCTCGCCTGTAATCTATTCATGACGTTGTGACTGCACGTTGTCAATAAACAAAATAAGCTAGAGCTTATTTTGTTCATTGACAACGTGCAGTCACGATGTCAGACGACACGGGCGCTGCAACAAAAAAAGGCAGATCTACAAGCCACAATGTATCGCGTCCACGACGTGTTGTGAGCTTGTAGATCTGCTATTTTTGACCCGCGACCTGCTGTGCGGTGAATATAAATCGAGCTTAAAGGACTGGGCAGCTGTTCTCACATTATTGCTTTTATAGTGCGAATATATCATCAATCGCCGATTTTGGGGCAGACGATGGCCAATAGTTAAAATGTGGCAATCGCCAAAGCCTAATTGAATGAGTGGGTTGGTTCCCTTGCATGGTTTGCTCTGCCGTCGTTGTATGAATGTGTGTGTATGTGAATACTGTAGGTGAATGTAATAAACATTGTAAAGCACTTTGGATAAAGGTGCTATATTTACCACTTGACATCCACTTCCTTGCGTCCTCAGCAATACACTGCCAAGGGTGAAGTGTTTCAACTCGATGATGTCAACAACAGCGCTGGACCAAACATAAACAAACATGGCTGCCTCCACTGTGGTAAATTGTGACCGTTTTAAAAGTTTTAGAAACATCATCATCCGACATATTTTACCGTGTTGTTTACATGCTAGTAGCGCTCGTTGGTCGCGTTTGTTTGGTTAGCAACCGGGTTAGCCACATTGATAACGATGTCATCTGATTTTTCTGCTAATTTGATTGGTTGGTGTGAAGTGTGAACCAATCGCCGAAGACTGCTGCTTTGGCAAGAAACGGCTGCCGTGGAAAGGGCTTTCAGTCTGAATAATGAAGTGAAACGAAACGAAAATGCAGGCTACATTGTATACACAGCCAGAGTTGGCATTATACACTAACAGTGCAGCCATGTAAAAGGCTCACATACTGTTACTTAGGATTTGGCTAACGGTGTTCACAAAGCGGCATACTATGACATAAGATCAATAGAGATGCTGCTTTTCTCCGCTCAGATCCTTGTACGCCATGCATTGTAGTCCAGGGACAGTGTCGTGTCAAACAACAGTTCACTGGGAGGCTTGGAACAGGACGCCGGGCCATTGATCACACCACACTGCCGACAATGGGTGACAACTGTTTAGGCAGAGCAAATAGTGAGGAAGCTGGGGGTTACTCTGTCCAGTTCATACAATCACAGAGGAGCTACAGCCACTCGTGGTGGTGGCTCTGAAGCAATCTGTGATGCCATTAAAAGTGACAGCAACTGCTCTGCTCTGTCTGTCGTCCTTGTGCACAGTGTGTGTAACTCCCTCTGCCACCTCTTAAAGAGACAGATCACGTTCACTTCCCAATCATTCACATTATGCTCTCGTACCTCTATGGAAGACACCATGATACTACATGGTTATGTGACATTACCCACATCAATCACCCTTTGTGTGTGTGCGTGTGTGTGTGTGTGTGTGTGTGTGTGTGTGTGTGTGTGTGTGTGTGTGTGTGTATGTGTGCGTCTCTCTCTCTCTCTCTCTCTCTCTCTCTATATATATATATATATATATATACATATATATATATATATATATATATATATATATATAAATGCATACATACAGTATATAATGTCACAGTGAAATCTCGAAAACGGGGAGAGTCAGTCCCAGGTGCCGGGGCAGGCGCCCGGTAAAAACCCCCCCCAAAAAACGAGGGCAAACGGGGGGCCGACGATTTCACTGTTATACACACACACACACACACACACACACACACACACACACACACACACACACACACACACACACACACACACGTCTTATTATATGAGACAGAGAGAGAAAGAGAGAGAGATACTTTTAGTAGCATTAAAATGGATAGCATCGTCATGTAAAGTTGGCAGTGCCATGTAAGTGTGGTGGTTTGCACATTGCACACGTGGATGAACTCGCAGAGGCATTTCAGTTGACGTCCTGAAATGCACCCCCGCAGTGTGACTGGAGTGAAAGTTGGCTGGGTCGAATGAACTTTGATGTGTGGTTCAGCGTGACCTAAATAGTAAGGTTGCCATGTTTACCTTAGCTGCCCTAAAGTGAATACAGAGCGAGGGAGATGAGCTGGTCGTGGTGGGAAGGGAGAGAGAGAGAGAGAGCACATACTAGCAAGTACTGCACACACAAGGGAGGTCAGTAAGAGAGATGGAGACGGGAAGCATGCATTACAAGTAAATTGCACTTTAAACGAGAAAGGGGCACGACTCTGCCAGACCCGGGCAGCCTACCCAAGGCTGTGTAGGACGCAGAATGATGCTGTTTGATGAATGACTGGCAGGGATGATTTGTGTTAACGCAAAATGCATGTAGTTAAATAGTAAATATTATAAATATGTAAAATAACTGGGTACTACTACTACTACTGCTACTACGCACACTACTACTACTACATGGGCTACACCCGTACGTGCGGGTTACAAATCACCCATGGCTTCCTGTGAGGTTAGGTTTCTGGTACCCAAATCATTAGCTCTAGTGATTAGTCGGATCAATTCAGGCTAAAACTGCTCGCTCTATCTCTCTCTATCTCTCTCTCTCTCTCCCTCTCCCGTGGATAGGCCATAGGCCCTACGTTATCACATAGGCATGTTGTTGTCACTTACACTTGAAGCATATAGCATCCCAATTCTGGCCATGTCATAATAGACGAACATTCAGAGAGAATAGATCTACAGTCTCACAAATCAAATGCGTTGTTTTGTGACTTTGCGAGCTGAACCATGGCCAAAAACATAAGCTCCGACCCATGCTGTTCTGGCCATGGCGACAATAACAGGGAGAAGACAGAACTACAGGCAATGCAATAATATTGCTTGTTTAAATACATATTAACCATATTTCCACTCCTCACTGTTTACATGACGTGCACTATTGTCAAAGGTTTGGCCATTATTATTCATATGATAAAGCAGACAGCTGTCATATATGTTCACTGCCTGGATCAATAACATACAAAAGCAAATGATGTTTAGTGATTTCTTACTTATTGATCTGTACAGTACATGAATGAGCTCAAGCAATCAGTACTTGAAGTGTTTGAACATTGTAAGAGTTGTGAATTCATTGGCTGTATTGACAAGTTAAATAGGGCAACATGAGTAGGTGACTAATACTCATGCTTCAAATGACAATGTACAATATGCAACACTAGAGCAATATGGAACACGTGCAGGATCAAATTAAATGGCTAAAAGCAACTACAGTTTGAGCCTCGCCTTGTTCAGGTAAAAGATTACAAAGTAGTCACATTACATACATATTATTATGTTATGAAAACAATTAAATCTATTTCTAAAATATGTGTTTTCTGACGAGAGCAATGCGACAAGAAATGAGCTCATACTGTATATAATTTCTCTGCTAGTTCTACTGAAACTGCAACTCCGTCTCCGTGAACCCGTCTTTGCAGAAGTAATTGTAATATTTAAAGTGCTGCTTATTATTGTATGCTTAAAAACAGTGTTATAAAGCATCAGGACAATCTTTCATGTGTTGTGATGCATTGTGAGCACAGTATGTAAGTGTACTGGTGCATTCATGTCTTAGCACATATTTCATCTCATAATTCTTGTGTACTGTATGTACTACGGGAGAGTTTAAGAAAGAAAGAGAGAAACAGCTGTGTCAGACGCGCCGCCAACTGCCAATAACAGCCGCGGCAGTGTTTCTGCATTAGTCCGACACCCTACCCCAAACACTAACATCACAGTGTTTCTGCATTAGTCCGACACCCTACCCCAAACACTAACATCACAGTGTTTCTGCATTAGTCCGACACCCTACCCCAAACACTAACATCACAGTGTTTCTGCATTAGTCCGACACCCTACCCCAAACACTAACATCACAGTGTTTCTGCATTAGTCCGACACCCTACCCCAAACACTAACATCACAGTGTTTCTGCATTAGTCCGACACCCTACCCCAAACACTAACATCACAGTGTTTCTGCATTAGTCCGACACCCTACCCCAAACACTAACATCACAGTGTTTCTGCATTAGTCCGACACCCTACCCCAAACACTAACATCACAGTGTTTCTGCATTAGTCCGACACCCTACCCCAAACACTAACATCACAGTGTTTCTGCATTAGTCCGACACCCTACCCCAAACACTAACATCACAGTGTTTCTGCATTAGTCCGACACCCTACCCCAAACACTAACATCACAGTGTTTCTGCATTAGTCCGACACCCTACCCCAAACACTAACATCACAGTGTTTCTGCATTAGTCCGACACCCTACCCCAAACACTAACATCACAGTGTTTCTGCATTAGTCCGACACCCTGAAGACCTTGAAGACCTTAACAGGAGCCCTCGTACAAGGTTTCTTTGACTATGCATCCACCTCTTGGTACCACAGCACCTCAAAGGCCCTTAAAACAAGGCTCCAGACCTCCCAAAACAAACTGGTCAGGCTCCTACTTGGCCTCACCCCCAGAACCCACCTCACCCCTGCCCACTTTGACAGGCTGGGATGGCTTAGGGTCGACGACAGAGTACAGCATCTTGCAATGGGTCTGGTCCTCAAGATTCGATACACCACCAAGATACCCATGTACCTGTCTAAATACTTCCTTAATGTAAAACGAAGTCCACACCCACAACACCAGAGGGAGTGCAACAAACCATGTACAATCCAGATTTGCCACAAACAAGGGACTAAATTATTTTCGCTCCTATGCCACCAAAATGTGGAACGCCCTACCAACAGTCATTAAGACATGTGAATCCCTTGACTCCTTCAAAACCGCTCTCAAAGGGCACCTACGGATGGCTGCAATTCGAAACTGGCCTCTGTAAAATCTGAATCCCCCCCACCCCACCCCCACCCCCCCATTTCCCCTCACTGTATAATGTATCTTTTCCCTTTTTTGCTTCCTATATGATGAATTCCTGTTCTGTTCTTTAGCTACATAGAAATGTCTATTTGTATGTCTCTAAATGTTTGTATGTCTCTAAATGTTTTGATGAATTGAACAATGTGGACCCTGTTGTAAACAAGTGTAATGCTTAATTGGGTCGTCCACTCACAGTTAACAGTCTTTGTATTGAGTTTGTGCTTAAAATGTACTGTCAATTCTACAAACTGTTAATAAATATTTCAATCAATCAATCAAAAAACCCTACCCCAAACACTAACATCACAGTGTTTCTGCATTAGTCCGACACCCTATCCCAAACACTAACATCACAGTGTTTCTGCATTAGTCCGACACCCTACCCCAAACACTAACATCACAGTGTTTCTGCATTAGTCCGACACCCTACCCCAAACACTAACATCACAGTGTTTCTGCATTAGTCCGACACCCTACCCCAAACACTAACATCAAAGTGTTTCTGCATTAGTCCGACACCCTACCCCAAACACTAACATCACAGTGTTTCTGCATTAGTCCGACACCCTACCCCAAACACTAACATCACAGAGAAGCCACCGGCAATGCATTTTGGGAGCCACGGGTGATTAAACCAAGCCTGCAGAATTGCTAGGCAATGTTGAAGCCGCCGTCCCTACTGGTCAAAAGTAAGTACTGCAGGCCCATGGAGGCCCAGGTTACATTACCACATTGTATGAATGAATCGTGATGTAGGAAGTGACGTAGAGGTACCACAAGAACAGCTCAAGGGGTACTACGATAGGAGCAAACCAATCATATCAACACTCGAGGGGTACTACCCGGAAGACTTTGTTGATTCGTCATGGCTTCAAAACACCACTGAGCAACTTCCATTGAAGTGAATAGCGTCAATCCGTTCTCTAGTATTATAGCTCTATGGTTTTAACCAGCCACACATGTGTCTGGCGACGCATGTCAGAAGAGCAGAGGAAGCACTGTTATCGTGGCAGCAGGCGAGCATCGGTCGACACATTGCCTAATCGCCCGCTATCTGGCGAAAAGATGAATTATTTTAATATTTTCGGGCGACATTCCTCCGCCCATTTTTCGACTATCGGCCATTCGCCTAATATCGGTGGTAGTCGCCGGATCCCATAGACAAATAATGCACTTCCGGAAAATGTGTCTGTCGCCCGCTGTTAAAACGCACAGTCAGTTGCCGTGTCTGGACCATAGACTGTAAAAAATATGGACAAAGCGTTCCCCGGGTCTAACATGAACGTAAAATGAAGCCTGTCAGTCCTTGAATTGTAAGTCGCCATCTTTCTAGATCCGTTTGGGCCCAGCTGGCCCATTGGCTGGCCCAGACAACGAGGCGGGACTTCCCCCCTTCTTCTTAGTTGGTTTTTATTTTGACTCGAGTGGGTGGGGAATCCCGATCATAGACTGTAACGGTAGCCACGCCCCTCAGAACATGCGCGACTTTAAGGTCATCTTTTTTATAAATGGGACCATAATTTTCCAAAAAGAATATTATGACATTAGAAATGAGACTTTAAACTAGTGACTGGAAGCAAAAAGTATTCATGGCCATGTTTATTAAGGTAATACAGTCTAGGTGAAGTTAGGCCCAAATACATGGACTTCTATGGGGCTATGTGTTTTTTTGGGCCCAATGACAGCGCCACAACAGGCCATTATATGAACTTTCAGGAAATCCCGATTTCCTTGTGGCTTCACAAAATATCTGTCTGGCTGCCCCCCTGGTCTGGACCAGTAGCCGCCCAGCGGACTAGCAGGAGGAAACACTGGCCGACAGTGCAGTGTCACAATCGTAGAAAATTTTAAAGTTTATTTCTACTTAAGATTTTACATCATATTTGATTTGGCTTTTCTTCTAGACTAGAGGTACTAGACACTTTTGATTTATATTGAATTCATTGTAGACAACATATTGAAACTGGTACAGCGTCCTTTTTCACGCTTTTGTTTACAACACATAAACCATTTGCCTGCAAACACGCTCCACTGAACCACCTCTCAAGCCAGCCCGGACAATCATTTTATGTTCTGCGCATTTTCAGTGCTTCCGTTGTACAGGCTGTCAGGCGGTATAATTTGAAAATTGTGTGAGACAACAATTCTGTCTCGACTCGACTACACTGAACCTATTCCACACCCCACTATTGTTATTGTTATTAATGCAAGTAAACTAAACGTCTGCCTGGAAGTTGGTGTGGTCTTGTCTTCTTGTTGCTTCCTTCCGTCAGTATGATGGTAGTGCTTCTTTCCCACCGTCCCACCCTCTTTTCTCTCTCTGGCATAAGAGCCAGTCTTTATATTGACTCTATAGACAGATCTGACAATGACTTCCTCATGTTTTTCACTGGAGTGTTTAAACCCTGGTCTACACAGCTGTTGGTGTCTTTTCCTGGATCTCTGCCATTTCTTTACCGGTTATTGGCTGGAAACCTCTTGCTTTCTCTGCAGGTCTGTGGTTCATATCCTCTGGTACCCTCTTTCCACAGTTCCAAACGTCTACCTCAGCATACTGCAAGATGAATTCACCTCTGGTGTCTTATGTCTGTCTGAAGACATCTGGAAACTCAGCTCTCCGTTTCTGTTCTTCTGATTTGTTCCTTTTTATTGAACAAGGCATGGTTGGCTTTCTTTAAGTTCCAAAAATGATGACCAGATTTTGTACCCCCACACATATACATACTGTATTCATTTTGAGTACATTGGTTTTACACCGTGGCTCTACAGGAGGCTAATTGTGACCCCACGCGATGTACAGACTGCCATCGCGCAAGTTGCAACTGTTCAGGACAGCTGAAAAACTATTTTATTTTTCCTTTTTTATTTTTCTGTCTAAAATGATCTGAAGCTATATTATTATTCATGGCATGTTAGAGCAGGTCTGAAATAAATGTCAGAGCTGATAGACATATATAAATGTACAAAAGAAATGCTTAAACATGTCACTATGTCTAATGTTATAAACATTGAGTCAACCAATGCTAACCAGAAAATACAGCTTCCCTGCTAAAGTATGCAAATTCCGCTAAAATCTGCCTTTTTGTACACAATCGTTTTGGAAGATAATACTAGTCTTTTACTAACTGGCTAACAGAAATAGCAGAGAAAGAAGTATTAACAATCGTATTTTGTAAAAAGTGTGTTTATATTCGGTCCGCCTAAAGCTAATTCATGCTAATGTTCCAGATGGGGGCACTGGTGATCACAAACAATGGAACATGCTGAAATGGCATCCTATTTCCAATAGCAGAAGAAGAAGACTAATGTAAACATTGTAACATTATGTCACCATAACGTGGTTATTATTAGTTGCTTTGGAATGTACCTGCCATGAAAATGAAGGTCATAATAACGGAGATCGCATAGATATGTAATATAGCGCGATAATGTGTCATGGTCTGTCGCTCTACAGACCATGCCACCACATCAGCCACTCCCACTCTCCATTCCCCCTTTCAGTCCTTGTCACACACCTATTTCCACCCCCTCTTCAGCCCAACAGTGCCATGCCCATTCCACACCTGAGAACACTTCTGCAATCACCCTGCTCCCTATAAAACTGGACTCATTACACAAACACACTGTCAGGACATACAGTACATTGTTGTTCCAGTGATCTGCCTTGGACTTCTGGTTGCTATTTCCCTCCTAAAAGGTATCTTGGATTGCATATGCTTTGTGTGACTTCTGGTTTATGCAGTTATGCTTTGAAAGTATGCATTTTTGGACTTCTGTGTTTTTGCATTTTTGCTCCTGAAGTTTTGCCTTTTTTTGGATTTACATCTTACATTGACTATTTACTTTGGCTGTATGCTTCTCTGCTTTATTAAATACTTAAATTTAAGACTATTCTGTGTTTGGCTCTGCACTTGGGTTCAGTCACTGCGAACCGTGACATAATGTACTTGTTTTAGCTACAGGATTGATATCAATATAATGCTAAATGTAGCTATCGGCTATCGTTGCGGGGTCGCCAGGTTCTGCGAGAGAAATAAGCAACCCGTTATATGAAAAGAAGCCCAAAATAAGCGAAAATAGCCGATCTACAAGCATTTAACAAAACCAATCTTGTCCCTGGCATACATTATTTTCAGATGGGGGTTCTGCAGACAAATAATAATAATAACAGGCTAATATAGCTCTTTTATTTGTACTCATCTGGAACATTTACATATGCCTAATTTATCTGCCACGGTTATTTGCCCTTTTTTCATACTACAAAATGCCAAATAAATACAGTAGCCTATTTAAAAAGGGAGAGATAACAGGCAAACGATCAAGATAACAACATTCTCTAATTGTGTAGAATTATTGTAAATTAAGTAATGCAGATGTTTAACAATTATGTATATCTTGAGTGTAAAATGAAATAAAATTTACCTTTAAGGTTTATTTTTACACTCGATAGTTAAAGATAATAATAAGGGTCCACTTGGTTACCAACTCTCCATAATCAACTACACTTTAAAAACAAGCCCAAATAATCAACTACACTTTATTTGTCAAATACATTTTTATTAACAGGTTATAAATTGGTACAGTAGGCCTATGCATTATTTTTCCAACTAATTATAATCATATTTCATATGATAAAAAATGTAATGAAAAAAATTCAATGGCAGTCTCTCGATCAAATTCGGTCACAATTGGTCTCGGCTAGCCATCTAGGGTGTGGCCAGAGATAATCTTGCAAAACATTGGAAAAACCAGTGCCAAATGTATTGTACACACTGCCAGTAGACCAAAGAAGTAGCCTACCTCACATATTTATACAACTAGCTACTAAAGGTTCGGGCCGTTACACAACGCTCACACCTATGTCCGCACCGCCAATCCGACTTATATGCCCATATCAGTATCTATCAGTCCTGCGTGAAAAGAGGAGTTAACGGGCAATTATGCAGGGCACTAGATTTGTCCGTAAACCTCAAGTTTAGCAGGCATATACGGTAATATACAGGTGTGGTGGTACAATTGATTTTCTTTCAGAGGTTTTTGTTTTCCTGTTACTTTTTTTCTGTTGAATACTGTTGATTGATTTTGTAATTTTTTTCTTTCCTGTATTCAAACGTTTGTATGTCTCTAAATGTTTTGATGAATTGAACAATGTGGACCCTGTTGTAAACAAGTGTAATGCTTAATTGGGTCGTCCACTCACAGTTAACAGTCTTTGTATTGAGTTTGTGCTTAAAATGTACTGTAAATTCTACAAACTGTTAATAAATATTTCAATCAATCAATCAATAGGCAAAAATAAGCTTTTAGCTTCAGCCTACACCTTTTTGGTCTTTTTTTCTGCTAAATTCACTTTTCTGTCCTCACTTTTTATCCTGAATCACTATGATTCACACAAAGCTGGACATACACATGTTTGGTGCTTAAGAGTTTGTAGATGGGTGAACCACTACACCGAGAAAATGAAATAAAACAAATAATACGGTAATGGTATAAATACCCACACACAGCAGAAGGTTAAAATAGTACATAAACAAGGAATCATGATCCTATCCATCCCAGGTTAGCGGTATCGCTTCTGTTGCCAATTTTAATATAGTATATTTAACTTACATTTTATAATGGAATGGGTCTTGGATCAGGCCGAAACCTTGCCCAAATCTGGAGTCTTCAAAACTGACATCAAACTAGATCCTGAGATCCACATGATTATTTTTCTTTCACCTGAGTGTTTTTAAGTCATCCGGTAATAAAAATTAAAATGAAGCTTTCTGATGATTAAATGTTTTGTTTACATACTGTACTCACCCAACTCTTACCATAAATGGTGTGTTCTCCCAGTTGTGCCACTTACTTGAGCCAGTTTGAGACATGTATGTTTTAAATGGGGCAGAGGACACCAAAGCCATACAAGTTACAGCTGGTTCTGGTTGTGTGAAGCAAAATCATGAATGTTATATATAATGTTATTTGAATGTTTCGGTTTGTTTCCTATGAAATGTGTGTGTGTGTGTGTGTGTGTGTGTGTGTGTGTGTGTGTGTGTGTGTGTGTGTGTGTGTGTGTGTGTGTGTGTGTGTGTGTGTGTGTGTGTGTGTGTGTGTGTGTGTGTGTGTGTGTGTGTGTGTGTGTGTGTGTGTGTGTTACAGTATACTGTGTGTATTTATAATATGCAGGTCAATGCTAAGAGCATCAGCCATGTGTGCTCACAATGCAAAATGTTAATGCAAGAATAATCTCTGTTTCTTTTTAATTTGAGCATTTTGACAGATATGTACAAATTAATTTGCATGTGATGGTGTGTCTTGTGTTGTGTTGTATTGTATTAAGACAGAGAGAACAAGAGCACAACTATGTCATTATAAGAGACATAACAAAGTTGACCTGAACTTAACAGTACATTGATAATAATTCTCTATATTAAGTAGCCCTACATTTACATGGCATCTGTGTCTAATAGGCGGTGTCATGAAACATTTGAGAAGCATAGACTGTGGTTCGCTCCATGTTGGAGCAGCCTAGACATTTATCACACATTGGAAATAGCTCTGCTGAAAAAACAGGAAACTAATCCAAAAATGTATTTTAACTTTGCCCCTAATATTTTTTTAATGCAAGACTATGCAGCTCCAAATACTAGGACAAACTAAGCCCCTTGGGATGAGCAAGTTTCTCTAGACAGTTGACTGTCTCTTCCTCATGGGATTTGTGTGTGAGTTAATTGCTCTACTGGCTAAGCTTTAGGTCACTCGGGTCAATGACCCTAACAGCAGATAATCTGACTGCGTTCTTTGAGGAGCGTATAACGGGTGGCTGACAGCACTCCAACTACGACACATTTGATAACCTATAGACACAGGCTGAGTGATGGAAAAATTGCACTTTTTTAAACAAGCCAGTGGATGTTAAGGGTAAACAAATAAATTATGATAGCGCACGCAGCATTCAAGGTGTAAATGTCATTTCAGATTTTATCTCTTAATGACCTCTGTTACTGGGATATTGAGTTGTACAAACATAATGTAGACAGCATTGCCTAGCCTACGTGTCAAAGGTAAAGTGAAGGCTATTTAGAGGAGTGAGGGGCCAGCTGTTAAGACAATGTTGGGGTGGTCAAAAGCACACAATGCCACAGATCACCAGGCACTCTTCATCCTGTAGAGGGCACTGAAGACACATGACACAGCTGAAACCAGCGCCCAGGCCTGATGCCTTGTGCAAGTCAAGAGCAGCCTGCTAAGCCATAGCAATGCTCTGGGCCTGATGCCTTGTGCAAGAGCAGCCTGTTAAGCCATAGAAATGCTCTCCAAGTGAGTCTTAGAAGAGACGATGACATGTAGTAGGTACATGCCAAAAGGGAGGGGAAAAGTAAATGCTGAAGCTAATACTTCTTTTGATGTTTCAAGTGCCCCAATGTGTTTGTGGCCTATCGGTCACATTAAGTAACTGTCAGCTATATGCGAATACTGTATGTGTGTGTGTGTGTGTGTGTGTGTGTGTGTGTGTGTGTGTGTGTGTGTGTGTGTGTGTGTGTGCGTGTGCGTGCGTGTGTCAAGAAAACACCTTGTAAACCTTGATTGTCTGATTTTGACAAAGATTTTGACACAGAAATCTTGGTGAATGTATTCCTGGGGAATACATTCACAGTAATAAAATAAATGCCTTATAGGCTACCAAAGACTTGAAATCACTACTCCTCTGAGGTTACATTCATTTAAAGAATCCCCTGATAAACTACAGTACAGTAAGAATATGATTTTTTAATGTTGGGGGAAGGAAGTCATTAAAAAGAGTCAAAAGAATAATTCTCAAGACACCAGGCCTTTTATGTCTGTGCCCCCCACACCAAACGCCCCCACACAGACAGACAGGCACGGACACGTATGCACACACACACACACACACACACACACACACACACACACACACACACACACACACACACACACACACACACACACGCACACTTTAGTGCATGCCATATTTAGGCCACTGTGAGAGTATCAGATATCTGTAGGCACACATATAAACAAATAATTCAACCAGTCAAGTGTACCAACATTGGCCTAATGCATGCTGCTTGATCACTGATATCAGATGATTATTATATACCACTCTGAGACAGAAGGTCCCAGGATCAAATCCTCCTTGGCGCTTTAGACTCTAGTGCTGATTCTCATCCACCATAATGTGGAGGATTATGCTGGTAATGCTTGCAGTGACACATTAACTCCACTTGGTCCAAATTATTCCCTGACCTGGCTGCTTTTTTTGCAGAGGTAAGCAAGGTTGATAAAATAATAATAATTAAAAAAAATATTATGTGTAGGCTATATATATATATATATAAGAATATATATACTATGCACGCACACACAATTTAGGCATTTAGCAAACGCTCTTAATCCAGAGCGATTTACATTAAGCAAGAACAAAAAGCATGGAAATACACCATATACATAAAAAAGTAGTTATCATGAATCATACGTAAGCTAAGTAAGAACGTAACAGTGGAATATCTATATAAGCAACTATGCATATATACTATATAGTGCTACTGTATATCTAGTTGTCTACATACAATGCTATGAGATAAAATGCTATCTGAATCACATAAGTTGAGCTTTTGCATACGCCTGTAAGGTCGTCACGGTTTCAGACTACGGCGGAAGATTGGGAGTGAGGCTGCAGTTCTAATTGCAATGGGAAGTTCATTCCATAGTTTTTAAGCCAGAAGGGAGAACAGTTTGGGATGTGTGGAGCGTTGTCCCAGCGTTTTTAGTGAAGGACCGTACTTCCAGCTTCCCTGCGTCGGCTGATGTGTGCGGCAGGGTTTGTAGGGTTCAATCAGACTTGCAAGATATGGGGGAGCAATACATTTGGTTGCTTTGAATGCCAGCATCAGAGTTTTGTATTCTGTGCGGGCAGCGACCAGGAACCAATGGAGGGAGCGGAGGGGGGAGACATGTGAGAATTCTGGCTGGTTGCACACACACACGCGCACGCACACGCACACGCACACGCACACGCACGCACACACACGTCAAGTCAAGTATTACTTAAAGTCTGGTCACTTTATTTCTGTCCCACTGTGACTCAGTTTGACTGTGGTTGTGAATCCTGATCGGTTTGGTTTGTCTTCCACAACTAGCTCCCTTTACATGAAACTGACACTCAGCTTTACTGTACTGTACATGTGCAGAAGGTTCTTGTGTCACATAATGAGATGTTGAAAGTAAAAGATAGGAGACAAGCCTGGGTCATCATGGCAATCTTCCAAACAGCTTTTAAACAGTGTTTTGCAATTGATAAACAACGGAGCCTGTAATTAATATTGTACATTCATGGTAAAAGGCATTCTGCATAATTACTCTACTGTCTCTTCCAGAAATATGCACATTCAGTATTATTGTAAGGCACACCAGTATATCATATTAAGTCATAAATAATGTGCCAGTAGAATTAATTAATTTTATACGCACCCCTCCCCCTTGTGTGGTACTTTACATTTAACTATGTCAGCAGTTATTGATGCACTCTTTAAACAATGACATCGTACATGCATTTTAAAGCCAGCCATGTTGTGAGATGGTGAGGGTGTTGGTAACATTTCCTTGGTTGTCACTTGTAGAGGTTGGACAACAAAACACATTCAAGCCCCTTTTGGCATGATATTAATTCAGGAATGGGAGAAAAAAGACATTCAGCCCCCAGAAGACATTCCCCTAAAGGTACAAAAATGGCACACATCACAGGGTCACAATAGCGCTAGGCCTATATGTGCACTCCAAATATGAAGTGGACAGACCTTTGTCCATTGTACATCTTTCACTGCATGCAGACCTGAACAAAATCTTAGATCATACAAGGGCTTTCTAGCTGGGTTGTGGTGAATGTATTGTACATTATGCAGAAAATGGGTCAGCCCCTGTTACCATCATACTAGGTTATTGTTATTTAGGTTAGACATACAGTACATTAAAGTAGCTGATCTCATCCCAGTAAATTATAATATAGTCCAAAAGCTCTTGTGCTTTTTATGGTTCTAATTATGCATCTACAGAAAGAAAGAAAGAAATAAGAAAGAAAGATCTTTCTTAGCCACGGTACACATTTCAGGTTCAGGTTCAGTGAAAAGTCTGAAAGCATTGCACCGATTGGCTGTAAACTCAATAATTTAACTTTGGGAGTGTAACCAAATGAACGCGCTCGTTCACCCAAGACAGCTCGGTTCAATATACTTAACATAATTTCTGCTACTATATCATTTATGAGCAGCAAAAATAGTGCCTATGTTTTTTAAAAGGGTTTGGATATTGTTTTTTCCACCGTTGCACTTGCTGAGTCACGGCAGTCAGTTCAGTTAAGTGGATGAATAAAATCAACCAGCCAAAACATTTCCAGGGTTCCGGACAACATCAACACTGATTGGCTGTCAGCATGCGATGCGTGGAGTCGGGGGGACGCGAAGGTTGTTTCAGTTGGATTTTTTCCAGCCAGGGCGAAGATACCAGGCGGCCATTCGCTTTGTTCGCCGTGCCCGTTCGCGCAACTTCATGTCTTTGCATTGACTTTGTATGTAACCGCGCCGCTCTAACTATGCAGGTTTGAACGTAGCTTTAAATAATGAATTAGTGCTATGGTCCCAAAACAAAATACAATATACATGAGTGCCCAGACTCAGATATGGCTTTATGATCTGAAGTTCATATGAGAGAGGGTAAGCCTTTTGTTTTTACATTGAGGGCACATTAGCTTGAAAGGACCCGAGCTTTTCTTGGCATAGAGGGGCGGATCAAACTAGTGCTAGAAATGGACACCTCCCGTCCCCCTGCTCCCGTCCTCCTCACCTCCCCGGTAGAACACATGTAGCGGAGAAGCGAAGCCCCTCTGCACTGTTATTGGTTAGGGAAACACAAGGTTCACTCCAACTCCTATGCCACATTTCCTGGGGTGTTCGCCCAGGCTTCTTTTTATTCTCTTTTGAAACAAAATCGCCTGGGTCTCTGAGGCTAAGTAAATATCAAGTCGCAAAGTAAAGAGTATAACCACAGACCTACAAGATCTTAAAATCCCTGAAATGAAAAGGCTAAAAAGATATTACGATTTTAATAAAATTAAAGACCTATTAAATGTATTAAGAATGTATCTATCGGTATCCATGTCCTGGCCACAAGAGCAAAAACAAAGGATACATTTTGTCCCACACACGCATAGGCTATCATCGGCTATATCAAACTCGGTGTGGCCAACATGCTAACAAACTCACATTTGGTTATGAATGTACAGTATCCAAGAACCTATCCTTTTAATCAGATTAATATCTGTTAGGTGTTCTTGAACATATGACAGTATTTTTGTAGTTCCTATGTTTCTGTCTTGTGTCAGGTCTCCCTTTTTTGTATAAATACGAGATGCTGTCTTTGATGGCTGCTCAACAAAGAGAGCTGTCTTCAGCTGTAACCTCTCTACACCAGAATCTGGAACATGACACATGTCAGACTGTGATAAATGGTGCAGAGTCTCAGTAATTTCACCAGGAATGCCCTTGAGATGCCCAAAACCCTGGTCGCAAATGCTATTGTTGAATTAAACCATACAAATAATACCCACCACTTGAGCATATACTGCATTTTCTTTCTTTCTTTTTGGTCCATTTTCTACATTTACCATGTAAAATGGACAATGTGCATTAGTCTGAATGTGAAGACATTGGGGTGCCACAGCATTTACTTGTTTTTGGTGTATGAAGTGAGACGGTAACAGTATTGTTGCAGTAAGTTGTAGTATTACTACTACTACTACTATTAGCAGCTTGCATAATGTTGCAGGCATGTGATGTTCCTGATAATCTAATAGTCAACAAGGACATCTGACTGGACTAAAACATGTTCCAACTTCCAAGGGCATACTGTACTGTAAAGGTTTCAAAATGTCACATCGGGACACAGGCTCTCATACAATGTACAATTTAGGCATTCAGCAGACGCTCTTAATCCAGAGCGATATACAGTAGTTTTCATACTGTACATGCAGACACTCAAAACCTTGTCTCTGTCTTGAAGCAAACCATTTGTTTGTTTTCACCACACAAAATGGGACAGGATTACGGTATTCTTTATACAGAATATACACCATTCCAAAACAACTGATAAAGTGCAGGCTTCAATAAATTATATATACAGTATTCTAAACAATAATGATCTTTTCATAGCTGTCCTTTCATAGGACCTTTCAGCATCATGATCAGCGCTTCAGCTGAAAAAACAAAAAACAAAAGAAAAACAATATATATCACAAAGTTACAGTTGTTTGTGATAATTACAATATGAACGGCAAGGAATGTGTGAAATGTCTTTGTATGCTCTGAAAACAATAAACACTACATATTTAACTATATTCTAACTGCTATCCACACGTAATATTTTGGGAACATTTGGTGAAAACCAGAACATTAAAGTATTTTGTAAATAGTTCTCAGAACAGCCAACACCGAACAACCTAGTTACAAAGTGACATGCAGACATCTGGACGTCTGGTCACCATAAGGGCTAGCTGCTGTAAGCTTTATGGGTTGATTTTATTTTATTGGTAACTAGGCCTAGTGTCACACAACACAATTATTGTTTTTAAGTAGTGCTTTGGTGCCGTCAAGGACAATTTCACCATGTTCCTATTGAATCAATGCAGTTACCCTTAAAACTAAGATAATCGCCAACATTTTTTATTTTTTCAATGACAGATGTAGCCACTACGACCCCAAATGTCACAAGAAACTAGCTAGCCTAGCCACGAGTCTGCTGCGCTCTGAAAGAAAAGCACGGCTGAATTCTTGAAGTTTTGATTAGCCGTGTCATTATCGTGGTTTAAGCACAGCTAGAAAGCCATTTCAACGATATATATATATATATATATATATCATAAGTCACTGGCCTAATTTTTATGAAACTGAAATTAAGGTTGTGGCTTGCCATTGAGATACTACAATGAAGTCAGCAAAGTGGCTCTATCCCTAAAGGTATAACTCTTAGCTTCATTACCCAAAATGGAGCAAGAATACGATAGTCCTATTTAATATGCTCTGCTATTTACTACTGAATTGTACATATCAAGGCAGAAAATAGAATAGGATCCATAAAAATATCTATGCACCATTTATCTCTGAGCTTCTTAGAGGAGTTAGCTTGTTTACTCATATTGAAGAGTGTTTGACTTGTAAATAGTCATTAACACAAGTGCCAAGAGTAGATGCCATTTAAAAGGTAATTTTACATTTTGAAGCTGTAGAAAATAGCTCAATTGTGATTAATATTGGCATGCTGTTAAAGAGATAATCAGAATTGAAAAACAGCATACGTACCCCCAATCAATCTCTTCCTAAATCAATAGTGAAGTGTTTTTAAATAACTATTATTCTTCCTACACTTTGGCTGTTAACTACATTTACCTTGATCATAATGATATCTACCAGAACTAGATGACTACAAAGAATTAATTAGGCTGCAATGGTGCAAAAGAGGAACAGCCACTGAGAATTTAATTCCACCGTCCCTATTCCCTCAGGAGCCATCTTATCTGCAAAAATAGCAGATGAAAAAAAAGAAAAGCTGAATCGCTGCCAATGGTGCTTTTGTTTGCACTCGCTGAACACTATTTGTGGTGATTTGCCCAGCAATTAATCCAAAAACTGTGGCTAAACTACCCTCTGTGATATCCCTTCCATCCTATGACAAATAGAACGGTGGAATCTTAATTAGGAGGGAAGAAGCTGCATATGTATTATAGTTGGGATGGGGAGACAGATGAGTCCATCCCACCACACAGCAGGGAGCTGAGGAGTTAGCTCCCCCCATCACCATGTCCTATCCATAATGCCATGAGTGTGCCACATGCCTCTGCTGTCATCTGCACAGTGCCACAGGAGCCCCCAGGGGCAGTGGAAGGGCCTCCCCGTCCAACACTAGAGTTCAGCCTCTCATTGCCACAGCTTGGCTCATTGGCCCATTTAGACAACTCTCACCACTGGGACCTGCATGCAAAGCATTCAAGAGTAAATATTTATTTTTGCACAGTCCTGATAAACTATATTCTAGGTCATATTTAATGTTTATTGTAGTTGGATGTTTATTCCATCCTATGCACACCATTTGATTCATTGTTACTGCAAGCATTCTACAATAAAGTTAACTTGGTCTTAGAGGTTACCAGGGTGGAATTGGATCTAATAAATCATGGCATTTCTGCATAGCCTGGCTTTGCTCTTTCTACCAATAGAGAGGAAAGGCTCTTTAAAGAAAAAAAGAGAGAGAGAAAAAAAAACGGGTTTCCATGTTGGTCAGCGAGGTTCTCTTTTGAAAAATAGCCATAGTTTGACTGTGTCTGTTCAGCTGGCTGCCTTCAATTTTATACCTGCAAAGTTTCAATCTAGGCCCTCCCTACGTCCTTTAGAATTCAGTGCCTGCACCAACACCCTCCCCCACTTTCTTCTCCTTTTTTCCAGGATTACTGGTTGAGACTGCACTTGTGCTGTTATTTTCAACCTTGGTGGACTGGGGGTTTGGTATGTATTCTGGAAATACTTCAAAGAAAAGCAAAAAGGCTGCAATTTTCTGCTTGAATATCCCTCTGACTAAATCCATTGATCATCCTTGGGGTTCCTGAGAGAGAGGGAGTGAGATGGAGAGGCATGTTTTATCCTCTAATAACTCCTACCTTCACCCCTTCCTGCCTCTCTGTTGTTGTGTTGTTGTTGGTCGCACCTCTGCTCTATTCCTTGGAGAGCTGCTGAGATTGAAGTTATTTTATGCTTCGGCTCCCCGGGCCCCAATTTGAAAACTCCTGTATGTCAGTTTTCACACACTGCTGTCATATGGCAAGGAGCATTGCCGCTTTTTGCTTTTTACTTTTTTTCTTCTTCCATAAAAGCATCTTGTGGGGCATTCTGTATTTTGTGACAAATAGGTCAAGAAGAGAAGACTAGTTTCACGTGCTTTTCGGAAGATTTGTAAACTTTTATATTATTTTCATTTTAGTTTTAGCATGTGAGTCGTTGAGAAGCAATCACTTAAAAAGAGAGAAAGAGAGAAGAGTTTCAACCATGCAGGCCTATCCAGTGGCAAGTCATATGCTGGACATGAAGAAATACACTTCAATCTTTAGAGTACTGCCAAAACCTTTTAGTTTTTGTTTATATTTATATATTTATATCTATATTATTTTTGTGCATGCATGCGTTTTTGTGTGTGTGTGTGTGTGTGTGTGTGCACACATGCATGCGTGTTTGCCTTGCCTTTTAAGGTGTATTGGTCACAGTGGTGGTGGTAGTGATGGTGGAGGTGGATGCATTCATGCTATGTCTGGGTCACAAGTCAGCCCTGTCTGAGTCTGGAGTGCAGGTACATGCACCTTTCAGACACCTCTCCTCACCTGCCAACATGCTCCATCTCTTGCAGACTCAATAAACTGCAGTTAATTGGGAGGTGATGACAGATGAGCCCTGGCCAATTTACCGCAGTTTGAAGACAACCCATTCACTTTCCTTCTGTAGCTTCGGCGAGCCCTCATGGTGGAGCAGCACTTTATCACTCACCCCTGTACACACATTTGGCATCTGATGTCACCGCATGTCTGGAGGAGCACCGAAGACATCTCACAAAGGAAAAATGAATGAATTAAATGCCGTGCATTCTTTGAAAGGGCCCTGCTGGTAGCATGGCCGAGCAGCACATTATTGCCCAACTCTGATAGTTATCAGCCGTGTTCGTCACCGTTGGGAGAGGTCAGGGCTGGTAAGACACAGTAACGATACACCAACACAGTTGAGTGCACAGTTGAAGTGAGGTGAGACTGACATTGTTGCTTCACATCAAAGTTTGGTTGCACTTACTCCAAAATGCTATACCAAACATAATTACATAGCCTGATACACAAAAAATACCTGTAATATTTGTTTGTCCCGTAATATTTAACAATGTTTAGGATTTACACTGACTTTTTATTCATTCCGTCACGGTTTATTTGCATTTTTAAAAGTGAACCCTTTTTAACACTTTTGACACATTTGATGCTAAGGATGGTGTATACTCGTCCTATTAAATAATTACGCAAGGTGCGGAAGACTAAGGCATTTACTGAAGGCACCCTAAGTTTAGTAATTTATGCTTTATTTCAGTCAATAAAAACCAAGGGCAGAAAGAGAGGCGAGACATGCAAGTCAAACCCCCAGGTTGCAGGTACTTGCACTCACGTGGAGCATATAATCTGTGCACTGGCTGAGCCACCAGGTAATCTTCACTTATCTTTATATTTTTTATATTTAGCTGGTATCTGGATATTGAGTAGCATTTGTTACAGTTTGTAATCTATATGGAAATCAGTGTTTCTTGAATTATTTGTTCTATGTGAGCTATAATATTCATCCATACTATGTTTTGTTTCATATCACTGTGCTTTTTTACTTTTTACACTTGTGGCAGTAGTTATTAGCCTGGTACATTAGCGTGGTAGAACGAACAACTGGGTGATATTTAAGGTATAGGTATTTTACATGAAATCCAAGTATGTACAAAATGTCCAAACTACAATATGGTGCACAATTCTTTTTCCATTAACATAGTGTACTAATCAACAAGAATAAAATTGCTCTTGTTTATACTGCATACTGTACAGTTGGTCGAATGTGAGTCAGTTTCTGCTGAGTCTGGTCTAACTTTCATGTGTTCATGAAATACGCTTCATTATAATGACTGGCAACCCTAAATGCTGTAGGTTGCTACTTTGTGTATAGAAGAAGGCTGTCATAGTATAACTATACCATGAGAAAGAGAGAAAGAAATGCCACGTATTGATTGATTGATAGTAAAAGAAAAAAAAGAAGTTCAGCCAACAGTGTGACCAAAAATATGACTTTAGGATTGAAATAACAACAACAACAACAAATAACAACAAAAGCCAAATGGAAGCCATGCACCAAATTAAAAGGAATTTAATTATTATTTTTACTGGACATTGACTCCAAATTTGTGGGAGTCTGGAGCCACCGAATTTTAATTACTTTCTTTAAGGTAGTAACCTTTAGACCTCACAATGCTTTTGATGGACATTTGTGTTGTTCTAATGTATGAATGTAAATTAAGCACATTAATACACAAATGGACCAAAATCATCTATGCAATGGTATTAACTTTCTCTTCAACTGCTTGATTGCTGGAGCCTAAGCCTTGACACTTGTGATATACTCTGCCAAGAACATTAAGTATCCGAAAGTGATAAAGCTTCAATTTGCTAGACCATTAGACTAATTACTGCAATAATTAAGTAACTACTTGATTAGAACTAATGGGTACCTAATTATCCAGGAAGAAAGGATCAGGTGGTAATTAATAGAGTCAAGCTGATGTCTTCTGACTTACCAATGCCGATTACCAAACATAAGGGACTGAAACGGGTTAGGAAGAGAAAAACCCACTGCCATTTGAGTGTTTACCTAGCCCCCCATAGCTAAGCCAAACACTACGTTGTATCAGATAGTTTGGGTGGATTGATGATGATAGAGGAACGTTACGCATTAGGCTACTATGTTCTAATTTGTCCCCCAGTGGAGATTGAACCGGGCATCACTTGCATTCATCATTAGTTACACATAATGTATGAATCAGACATAAATGTAAGTGTAATACCATATTTCCCTATAAAACAAATGTTAATTGATGTCTGTCTGTTTGTTCTCTCTTATGGATACTATCTGTGTTTTTTCTCCATACAATTATTGTAAAGTAAAATAATCTGCAGAAGTTAGAAAAAATGAATGACTTGGTTTAATCACATATGATGACAGACAACTCCAGGACAGAAAAAAAGATGAATGGAGACAAATCTAAAATTTATAGAATTATACAATTTGCATAAAGTGTATTATCAAAACATATAATCTAAAAGTGAGGGTGTTGAAAAGGTCATTAAAAATTAAATATATTGAATAGAAAATGCGGGTATTATCTGTCAATCCATCAATCTGCTTGTTACTTAATGTACAATTGTTATAAGACGGGCAGCAGTCAAGCCTAGTCTACATATAATATGCATGACTATGAATGCAAGTGAAAGTGAAACCTGACACTTTTTGATGTATAGTTCTTTTTTATATTAATGTTTGAATAATATGTGCCTGGAGGGTGGGCCATAAATTAAAATGGAGAATTGAGGTATAAATTTTTATGAGTACTCCTCATCCATTTCCATTATGTATTTAAAAGTGAAAGAATTACTGTTGGAGGGATAAAACAGACAATCAAATGCAGAATTTTCTCATGTACTGTTGACTGATGGCCAGGAAAGGGGTGAATTCAACAATTGCTGATGTTCTTCTCATTAAGCTTGTTGGAAACAATTGGTTAAAATAAGCAATACAAACAAACGAATTTAGTTTAATTACATTGGTAAACTAGTATCCTGCAATATTTTTGGTACTGTGGCTTACTGTATTCTTTGTTGTTGAAGCGCTTACATTTAATTTTTTTCACCCCAATTTGCTTACTGTAAATCGCATAATGTTACTGTTTGTTACTGCCATTCTCCTCCTTGTATTGCAATTTTACAATTCTTCATTTCAGTTTGCCGAAAGATACATTTTGCTCTCCGAACCTGGGACAACCTGTCCATATTGAAAAAGGCTGTGTTTTAACAATGCTGTCGCCACAGTGTGAGTAATCATCCAGGGACAGTGCTGCCACAAATAAGACGACAGTGAGGGAGAGGGTCTGAGGTCTCCAGTGGACAGCTCCTTTGAGATCCCCAATGAGGGGTTTTAACAAGATGAACAGTAAGGCCAAAGTTACTATATGCCTAAGTTGTCTCCCATTCCATATTCCTGAGAGAAGATGCCTTTGATGTCAAGACAGGATAAAAATAACATGCTTTCCCTGTGCTCAGTTAAGGCTCTGGAAGGTAGGGCTCACATAACTGGCAACAGCGGTGTCAATTAATCAAGTGTTTATGGACCACGCTCGACGAGGCATCATGGTTTACTGCTCTCAGTAGAAATGGAATCAAGGCTCTAAGGGGGGCCTCTGTCCATTACTGCATTCAAATGTCTAACATGCTGAAACTTATTCATGACACTAGCAATACTCAGCGATTTAGCAGCGAGGCAAAGTACAGCACATTGTGTGAGAGTATCTCCAAGTTCATCACATTAGACTACTTATAATCGCACAAGGGTTTAGAAATCTCTCACTATCGGCTCCGTTCACTGAGCTCTGAAAGCACAGTGAATTGATATGCAGTCTAATCATCTGCAAGGGAGCTGATGTGATGTAAATGAAAGTAATTAGTGAAATGTCAAACATAATTAATAAAACAGGTTTAAGTTGTGAAAACACTTGTCAGCCGAATGAATGAAGATTGTGCCTCTCATCTTGCCGCTGCTGCCCTCCCTTTTTGCCACTGTTCAATTAGGTCACGGTTCGTTCCTAAGTTACCTCTCCCCTCTCACTTTGCCTTCTACCCTCCCTCCCTTGTTCTCGCCTTTCCAATTCTCTGCATGGAGACCTGTGAGGAAGGAGGGGGAGCCACCATCCGGCGGAAGGGAAATAAATTTGCCTGTCCATCCACCGCCTGGATGAAATTAATTGCAGACTCCTCGTCCTGTCTGGATACAACTGGGGCATTAACATAAGCAATTTGCGTCCGACTTCTTCTGCCGGCTGTTTAATAGAGCATCGGACCTGGCCGATAAGGCTTAAGGTCCCTTACGCATTAGCATTTTCATAATATCAAAATATTATAGTGCCATGATTTGCTAAAGCCCATTCATTATTGATAAGAACAAAAGGTTTTATAAATTACAAAAGGGGAGCATGACCTATAATTACGGCAAGCAAATTAGGGTGTGCAGTAAAGTCAGTTACATTTTGAAGGAAAATAATGATGCTGGAGACCTTTCTCCTTCCCCCAGGATCGGAAAAATAATAGATTATTTCACAGCCTCACATGAGGTTGAGGGGCGCGCTCACAGGTTCACGAGGGACAGCGCCAGCACAAGGAAGAGAACAAGTGTCTCTGGCCTGTGCGTACACCACCGTTGCATGCATAAAACTTACACACTTGCATACAGTACTTACACTTACACAAGCACAAAATCAAATATAGGCTACTGTAAAACGTACACATATTAATTTACAATGATACATTGTTAGTTGGTGCGCAACATTATTGATGAATGAATGGAATGTTAAAAATACTGTGGTAAAGCAGAGCACTATTGTCTGGATTTATCAGGGGGTGGTGGTCTTTAGAGCACTAGCACTACTTGCACTGCAGCACACAATGTACTGCAAGACGTTTGTTTGGCTGTAACCATAGAGATCTATCATATTCATTTCTGTATTTGGGAGTAAAGTTATACCGGTAAGTAACTTAATAAGGACTAGGTCAGATGAGAAGAAACCCATATTTGCTTCTTCCATTGATAAAAAAAAACATTAGATTTTGTCAACAGGGACCTACTCTGTTGTAGACTGTTAGAATATGGAGTGAATGGAAAGTTTTACAAATCACTATAATCCTTATACAGTGCTCCTCTAGCTTGGGTTAAAATAAATGAATTATTATACAGATTGTTTTCCAACACCTATGAGAGTTAAATAAGGAGATAATCTGTTGCTTACTTTTTTGCAGTCTATTATACAAACAATCTAGCATGTACAATTAAGTCACAAAACTGTGGTGTGCAATGTGGGGAAATTGCAGTGAGCATCCTTGAATCCTTTGAATGGAATAGACGTGATTAGTGCCTTTACTTCTGGTAACCCAGTATACTGTAGGTCACAAAGGATCAGAGTTTTGGTGAACTTTGACATGTAAATTCATGCCGTCGATCAATACATTTGTTTCTACTGTGTTGACCTCGGATGGGGAGGAAGCTACGTTTAGCCTAGTTTATTTTCTACAGTTGTGCCAGAATATAAATAGTTTGCCCTTAGCCATTAAGTGGGAGTAGATGGGATAATCATAATAACCATTCCTTGTTTCAATTATATTTATTAATTGAAGTTTGTTTGCCAAGATTCTTGTTCCACAAGGAAAAACTGGCAAAACACATCTACCATCAGCTCGGAAAGTGGAGGCATCAGATTTTAATTATAGCAATTCTGACTCCTGAGCTACCAAATTGATTACGAAGAAATTGTTGGGACACTGGCTAGCTAGTGATTTACAATTTAGGCATTAGGCAGATGCTCTTAATCTAGAGTGATTTACAGTAACAGAACAAAAACACGAATACATCAAATACATCATGAATCATACGTAAGTTAAGAACCTAACAGTGGAATATCTACACTGTAGATATTATACTGTAGATTCTACAGTATATAATGAAACTATACATATACACTATAGTGTGCTATGTATACATAAAATGCTATCTAAGTTACTTAAGTTTAGCCTTTGCATACGCCTGTAAGGCTAGGGCAAGTGCTACGGTATTCAGAAGATTGGGAGTGAGTCTGCAGTTCTAATTGCAATGGGAAGTGGCTGCATTCCATAGTTTTGCATGGAGCCAGAAGGGAGAAGAGTTTGGGATGTGTGGAGCGTTTTCCCAGCGTTTTTAGTGAAGGTACTTCCAGCTTCCCTGCGTTGGCTGATCTGAGTGCGCAGCAGGGTTTGTAGGGTCTGATTGAATACCAAGTGATCTGCAGCATTTTGGATCATTTGGGGAGGCTTAAGTTTACTAGAAAATTAATACCATACATTGATAACATCATGAAGTAGGTTGTAAAATAGACAACTTGATAAGACAATTTAACAGCATAATAGGTTTAAAGTTATACACCCAACATCCACACACACCCACTGTGGCGCTCCGCGCCTGTAACCCTCTCCTACGCACATGCACATGCACGCACGTCACGCAGACTTTGACACTCCTACGTCACGTGCCCGCGGGGCTACAAGGATGCATGAATGGGGCCCAGGCCGTAGCGTAACGGTCTGGGCACTGGACTGGTGATCCAGTCGCGGTGTGCCGCGGGTTCGACTCCCGGACCCGACACGGCCTTTACCGCATGTCATCCCCCCATCTCTCTCCCGTTTCCTGTCAGCCTACTTTCTATCCCTTAAAAAATCAATAAAAGGCGTAAGCCGCAAAAAAAATATCTTAAAAAAAAAAAAAAAAAAGGATGCATGAATGGAACGGGAGCGAGTTTGAGGAAGTGACACTGACAGCTGTCATCTCGACAAACCGTTCATAGTTTGTAGCCAGCCGTGGGACTGCCCAACACCACGCCATCCTAACCGTGAGAGTAGTGGTTTCCCCGTCGGAGCGTGGCTGCTCGTCCGACGCCCGGCTCTCGCTGGCGTCGCTGACAACCCCGTGTCGGTGTGGATCACCCCGGATCGTAGATGCGGAAACGCTAACCGCGTCATCTATCAGTAAGGGATTTACACAGCGCTCTGAACATGACTGTCTGACGTGCGGACTGACGTTGTTTTGTTGTTTTATTTGTTTGGGGGAACACTCAACTAACAAACTGTGGATACTGGTGCTGCGTGCCTGAACGTTATTTGTACATCATATTGTTTCTCACGTGACGTGACGTGGGAACGGAACATTGAACAGTTATTATTTGATTTGGTTTGGGGTCACTGTTGATTGAATATACAATACACTGCTCACGTAAATGAAGTCCTCTGTGTGTGCGTGTTTCCTTTGTTATTCTGTATGGTATTGTTGTGTGTCTACTGTTTGTTCCAGGGGTTGATATATTTGTTTGTCTATCCCTTGTACGGTGGTTGGGGCTGTTATTATTTTACCTATTTTGTCAAACTGGGTCTCTGACTGGCACCCCGACGCGAGCTCGCCCCAACAAACCGCTACACCACTAAATCCTTGTCCACAACGTCCTCATATATTTTCTCCAATTCACACTGATTTGCTCAAATAAGTATTGTTTGACTATTTACCACATTACCTTGTTATTACCACCTGATAATAAGCTAAACAATAATAATAGGTTATATAACACCAGCAGAAACCCATTGAGGAGGGCAAACATACTTTATTGTCACCAAAGCACAGAGCCTGGTTTGTATTCTACAACAGTACTTTATATCATAGCGTTCTAAGTGTCTCATATGCTCAGGTGGGTGCCACAGATGCCACCAGGTGCCACAGATGCCAGCAGAGGCTTCAGGGTGGTGGAAATTGAGATAATTAGGCAAGGTCTCCAGAGACATTCTCTGTCACCATTCTTTGATTGTCGGTGCTCCATGTTTGCCTCAGATGACATGAAAACAAAATACAAGTGAAAACAGATTTTTCTATTTTGTTGGCCTATATTGCGTGTTGTTTCTACAAATTTGGCTGTTATTTAGGAACAGCGTGAGCTTCTCACGAAGCTATAGAAACAAGGCAGTCTTACTGGTTCTTAACTGTAAGCACTATTCACACCCAGCAGGAGGTTAACACACAAACAAATGTTCTGAACCTACAGAGTCTGCTAATTAATTACTGTAATTCCATTGTGAACAAGAAAATGCCCAGGTTAGTTCTGAATGAATACTGTTTTATCAAATCTCGTGTTCGGCAAAGGAGGGTTTAAACTTTAATAGCTTACCCCGAGATATCTCGAGAATGGCATGGATTGTGTAACCAAAATTAGGAGAGAATATCCATTTATCAGATTACATTTGATAGTGTTCCATAGCCAATTTAGTTCATTTCACTTCTTTGAATCATCACTTCTAATTTCACTTGTTTATCCTGTAGCTTTTGACTTGGATCAAATTGGCATCCCAATCTGTTTACTAAAGAGCTGGAGAGATGGGGAGACCCCACCCTGTTACTGAACAAACATTCAACTTTAACATGACATAATTAGCAAACACGAAATAGTAAGTTCTAATCACAGATCACAGATTTAGATCTTCAATGCATGCTACCAGTTTCTGTCCAAATTGGAATAAATAGCAACATACAGCATTACCTTTATTTTTACAGAATTATTAATTATTTTGTTGATTGAATTAAGAATCAATAAACTCGCCCAGCTGCTGCAAAAGGTTGCTACATGCTTTTAGACCATATTTAAATTAGCACAAATTCCTTTAATCTGACACAGTATGCTAAATCTTTTCATTTTTAGGCATAAAGTAAAAACCATGCATCCGGTGCTAGATACTGACCATAGTGGTGGGGATGACTCTTTATTATCACACTTCTCCTTGTAAAGTGGGCTGAGAATGTGATTGTCTTATACAGCGGGACTGTGTAATCGCTGCCACCCTGTGTCCCACAGTGCTCCAGTCTCCTTATCATTCATTAACCTCTAGCTGGGATGTCGCTCTGCCCTCCCCATTCAGTCATGCAGTATTTCACGGCATTGATATATTCTCGTGAAGAAACAATGACCACGCACGGAGAATATATTGCGCGTCCACTGTTCAGCTAAAGGTGACTTCTCCTTCTGTCTCCTTCTCCAACCCTCTCTCCTCCTCCTCCTCCTCCTCCTCCTCCTCTCTCTCTCTCTCTCTCTCTCTCTCCCCCCATCTAATTTCCCTGTAACAATAAGAATTAATTAGCCTGCTTATTTTTCTCTGGTTGTGGAGAGGCTCCCCATCTGGATGGCAGACAGTCCTCTGAGTGTCTGATTAATGGCATGTAGAGACAGTTGCCAGTTTTGTGCCGCCACTGAAGACACACTGTCTGGCCAGGGTCAGAACCCGCAGAAGGCAACATAATGTTATCCCAAACTTCTGTTTCACTTTTTTCTTTTTTTCCATCCTCCCGCAATAAATGCCAAATGTATAGTCGTACATCAGTGTCACGCACCGAAGATAGTAGATAGACAAGCCTGCAATGCATCAAATGACAAAGTGTAAATCAGGCTTAAAATATTCAAAAATCACACTTGTGTGAAGTGAGGGGCGACCACTGTATTTATATCGGCTACATGACGTCTTGCGTCGCATTTCAGTGCCCTAAACAAACATTAAAGTCCATAGACTTGGTGCTCTAAACAAACATTGTAATATCCTCAAAGTCCATGGACTTGGTTTCCATATGACGACACGTAATGAATCTTCAAAAGCTGGGGGGTGCTGGGGGCGTGTTCCCTCCTCTGTGTCATCAGTGGCCATACCCGAGGCGGGGTTGGCGAAAGGGCCTTTCTGTGTGGAGTTTGCATGTTCTCCCCGTGTCCCCTAGGGTAGGTACCCTCACAAAAAACATGCAGTAATCCTGGTCTCTAAACTACCTCCCCCTGGCCAGGGGGAAAAGAAGCAGCTTGGACTCCTCATGGATAGAAGGAGGAATGAGGTCAGTCCGCTGCTCTCCCCATGTCCCCCATATATGGGGACTAGGTTGGCGGAGGGTGTGTTGAGCCAAGGATCACATTAGATAATTGACACAGGGGTGAAAAATGGGTTACAAAAAAATGATGTGTTTTAAACATAGCCCAACGCTGGAATCCCCTGCATGATGTTTCCAAAAACACATTGGCTGCGAAGCTTTCTGGACTTTGCCTATTATATTATTACTTGCGCAAGCAGAGCACGCAAGTAATGTCTCCTCCGTCGTGACAGCTGTTCCGCCATTCGATGTTTATGCAGAAAAACATCAAATCTGTGCCTGTTTTGCTGGGACCAAATGACCACAAATGACCATATCTCTTACGTCATCATTTAGAGCTAGTCATACGTATACTATATACATAATCAGTAAAAATAAAATAGCAAATTGTGCCTGATCTGCTGGGACCAGAGTACGTGGTGTGTATATGTATGAGTAGCTCTTAATGATGACGTAAGAAATATGGTCATTTGTGGTCATTTGGTCCCAGCAAACCAGGCACAGATTTGCTGTTTTCTTGCATAAACATCAAATGGCGGAACAGCTGTCACGGTTTTTGGCGCAAAGTAACCACAGTATACCGCTAATCAACTTACAACTACACACTTTATACAGTATAGAGTATAGAGTATATATGTATACGTATATAGTATATGCCTATATACTATATATATTTCTTACGTCATCATTTAGAGCTAGTCATACGTATACTATATACATAATCAGTAAAAAATAAATAGCAAATTGTGCCTGATCTGCTGGGACCAGAGTACGTGGTGTGTATATGTGTGACTAGCTCTTAATGATGACGTAAGAAATATGGTCATTTGTGGTCATTTGGTCCCAGCAAACCAGGCACAGATTTGCCGTTTTCTTGCATAAACATCAAATGGCGGAACAGCTGTCACGGTTTTTGGCGCAAAGTAACCACAGTATACCGCTAATCAACTTACAACTACACACTTTATACAGTATAGAGTATAGAGTATATATGTATACGTATATAGTATATGCCTATATACTATATATATATACTATATATATTTCTTACGTCATAATTTAGAGCTAGTCATACGTATACTATATACATAATCAGTAAAAATAAAATAGCAAATTGTGCCTGATCTGCTGGGACCAGAGTACGTGGTGTGTACAGTATATGTATGACTAGCTCTTAATGATGACGTAAGAAATATGGTCATTTGTGGTCATTTGGTCCCAGCAAACCAGGCACAGATTTGCTGTTTTCTTGCATAAACATCAAATGGCGGAACAGCTGGGGGATATCAACACATATCAATGATTTATTTGTTTCTGAAAAACTAAAAAGGGATCCAGAATATATCTACAACGATAAAACAGTATTTCTTATATAGATAGAAACTTGAACCATACTTAATAATACTAGGTGTTTATATGCATAAAGTTGGTAGGTAGCAAATAGTTACATCTAAACATTAATCATTTCAAACGTTCCTTCACAGAGATACTGAGATTTGACAGTTTACAGCGGTCGAAAGGACTTGCGCGCTCTGCTTGCGCACTAGTTGGCCATTTATGGCCTACTAGTGTGCAACAAGCAAGTATGCACTCGACAGAGTGCAGTTCTAGTTATATAATATTATTATTATTATATCTGGAACTGTCATCGGCAAGGATTAATCAGGATTAATCAAGAGGGCACAATTTCAATGTGGACAGATGTGTGTGTGTGTGTGTGTGTGTGTGTGTGTGTGTGTGTGTGTGTGTGTGTGTGTGTGTGTGTGTGTGTGTGTGTGTGTGTGTGTGTGTGTGTGTGTGTGTGTGTGTGTGTGAGTGCGTGTTTTAAGTTCAATTCTGTATGCTTTAAAATGATTATGTTCTGCTTGATCAGAAAATGAATAAAAATTGAAGGAGAAAAAAAAAGTGTTTTACAAAAGTCGGCCTCCTCTTGGCACTATAAAAGGAAGAAAAATAAAGGTCAAAGGTTTTTCCTTGGCCTCTAAGGAGTGCGCATGCAACGTTTCATGCACATGAAAAAAGGTGAAAAGCTAGCCTCATCGTGGCGGGCCGTTCTGGAAAATTTGGGGCAGAGGTTCATCGTTGGCATCCAGGGAGTATGTGTGCAAAGTTTGCAATCGATTAAAATACAAATCAGACTAATCTGTCTAATGAAACAATATGCTTGCTTATGCTTAAAACCAATTAAGTTTTCCAATAATATAGAAAACACTTAACATCCATTCTTGTATCAACAAGGAACAATGAGTGATAAATGTCCAGACCAACAGTTGACTAAATACATTCTCAAAAGCTGTTGGTTTAGTTTTAAATGCCGGTAAATGTCTTGTTCTGGACACAGCTGCATGGAGCTACACTTATTTATTTTTATAAAATACAATAATACATTAGAGTTAGACTTTTTACTTCTCAGACACATCTAATATGCTTTTGTACACCCTCAGAGCTAAATGAACACTCAGATTTTTACAGTGTACAAACAGACATTCAGCATTGCTGACAAATGTGGTAGAGGCATATGAACAGCACAACAGAGCCGGTACTAAATCAATGGAATGCTGCACAAAATGTTAAAAGTAGACGGGGAGAGGCCATGTTTGGGCCTTGAGGGCCAACATCACACTGGACTCTTATCTCTGGATGCATCTTTCCCCGGAGAGGACTTTACACTTGAGTAAACATGACGATTCAAAGGTATATCAGGTGTATGACCTTAGGCTTAAGAGACATCTACAACCAAGCACTGTCCACTGAAAAATGCACACAAAGAACTAGGATCCTAGTAGCCAATTCACAGAAAATATAAGTGCATGCACACACACGCACACACACACACACACACACACACACACACACACACATACACATACACACGCGCACGCACACAAACACGCGCACAAATGTAATATTCTACATACAGTATGTGCTCTCTCTGTTGCATACTGTACAAAGACATACATCACATCCATTCACGAAATTCTATCATGATCATAGAGGTAGATTGTTTTAATTTTAACACTGACTACATGCACTCTTGAGTGATTCTCTGATTCTTACACTTCCCAGGGTTAAACACTACTGAAATATAATAAATATTTGATTGCTCTTTTGTGAGGAAACTGTATGAACTGTATCTACACCAGCCAAGGTTTGGTAACCCTTCCTTAGTTCTAACTTCTGTCTGCCTTTGTCACTCTCCAAGTGACTAGGATAATATTCATTGCTAGACACTAATGCATGAGATGAGTTAAATCTAAAATCGAATTTAATCTAATAGAGATTAAGTGACCTTTATGGCACAGCATAATGCATGGCATGCTTTGTCTTTTAAAATATATTTTCATTATCATTGAATTTTCCCCTCATTAACCTTTGGTTCATTGCTTAATGTGTCGCAGGCCAAAGGCCATTGTAATCTCTCTCAATGGAGACACTGTACTTGATCAATATGCCTCTTGCTCAGCAACTCACATTGTTTTATTTTCCTGCCTGCGTTCCAGGGAAAGGTGTGAAAGGATCATTCCAAGTCTCAAAGGGGAGGCTTCCCTCAGTATCCTCAAAGTAGCGGATCCCACCCCGCTCGATTGTTCTCTGCATAATCATATAAAAAGATTCAGGAAGAGTTGCTTTTTTTTTATTGTTGTTGTGTTTTTCCGCACTTGAACAATGCCCTTCCGCCACAGGGTCCCATAACGGCCTACCAGGCTCTGCTCAGCGCACCTCCACCCCGCATCCCACCCATGCTATCTCTCTTTCCTCATCTGGCCCAGGCCCACTTCCACATCGACATCCCATTGTCTGAGTGAAGGCAGCACGCGCTGGGTTGGGGCTAGTCCAAACATACGCATCTCTCTCCCTCTGGACCACTGCCAGCATTCTTTGAAAAAGAAAACGGGATTTTCCAAATCAGTGTAACAGTTGTCTTATACTGATGGGCAAGATTTCAGCTTCTTTTTTTTCTTTCATCCACCCGATAACAATATCTGTTGTACCAGAGGTGTTTACATATGGGATTGAGTGTGCGTGTGTTTGTACGAGCGCGTTTCATACTTTGCCATATACTTTGTGTTGAAAATGGTTAATTTACAAGCTCTCAACGAATCGTGGATGTGACGGGTTTGAGCTTGTAGAGATCTGCTATTTCCGACGTGACACCATCAAAAGACGGAGCTTAAATTTGGCATTAGTGTGTGTGCGTGCCGTGCAGGCATACGGCCTGTTGGGATAAATGCATGCACATGTGTGTCAGGGAAACCAGATCCAAATCCATCATGCATTCCCCGAGGTGGGCCAGCGGCTGTGTGTGTGTTTGTCACTGTCCCCTGTCAGGAAGGAGGCTTGGAGCGTGTTCTCCGGACGAACCCCCTTTGGCTGAGGAAGTGCTCCTCTATATTGGCCTCTTTGTGGCTCGCTAATCGAGCTTTCCTGTCAGCAGGCAGCGTGGTCCCAATGCAGGGTGCACTACGTGAGACAGACCCACTCCAGCGCTCCAAGGGAAGTTCTGGGATCAGCAGATAACAGCGCGGCGCGCTCATCTAACACGCGCCGCCTCCCCTCTCCCTCGCTCGCTCTCTGTCCTTGTATGAATAAGGAAAACACCCTTTTTTAAAACATTTAACCCTGTCCCTTTATTAAGTGCCAAATCTCTAAACAGGCACACTTGGAAAAGGCCATTATTTCCTTTTGTAGTATCACAACGGTTGTGATAACCACCTCTATTCATTATGTTGTATGTACTGTATGTATGTATGTATGTATGTATATTACTGTAGTACATACAGTACATACAATTGCCAATCAAATATATATGTATAACAGTCACGCGCACACACACACACACACACACACACTGAACTCGTCTGGGAGCTATTGTACAAACTATACAGAGGCCTTTGCAAATGTAAGTGGATTTCTCAAAACAGTGGTCACCAAGGACCCATGTTCTGGTATTCAGAAAAATATGGTTGTCTCTTTATCTGTTTAAAAATTAAGGTTATTGAAGCATTTTCAGATAAAGTATGTCAAGGGATTTTTTTCAAGGATTTCATATATATACCGGAGAAACACACTGGAGAAATCATGTGAAGGAAATGTGCAGTTTTGTCCCTTAGCAGTCTGTAAATCTTAAGTGATTGCATTTGATCATGTTCCCTACTTTAGTTAAACTGTGACAATTGTAAGCAGTTTTTGCCCATATCACCAGTAAGATTAACCTGACTTTGCCAGATGGGGGCGGTATTGGGTAACCATGTTCCCCAACACCACAACCATCTGGGACCTCTCAGGGAGTTCAGCTAACACCGAACCGCTCCCGGTTCGAACCAATCAGCGTGAGCTAAGGGCGGGATATGTGCGAAACCGGAAGTGAAGCTATATAGACACGTCAATATGATTGGTTGTGTTTGCACGCCCACACGGTGATAGACAGACGGTCCCATCCAATCATCTACCAAGTATCTTGAAAAAAAGGAACAGCCCCGTCATCGAATTTGCTTCCGCGATCCCAGATCCCAATAAGCTGTGAAACAAATTTGTGCAGCAAGCTTCTTGGATCTGGCAGCGTCAGGTTACAGTAAGATGCCCTGAGGGTGAGAAGCCACCTCGCCCTTTAGGGCCGAGAAGCCACGTGCATGCATCCGCCTGGGTGACGGCACACTGCTGGGTGAGCGCTGGTGCTTTGGCATCAACATATGGAATGAATTCTGTACTGACCATATATGGAGCGTGTCTTTATAAGGGTTTGATGAGGTCAGATCAACATATGGAATGTCATCTCCATATATGGAGATCTAAGGGTTTGAGGTTTGAAGTCAGATGTAGAGTTGCTGGCCGGCTCCATATATGCACATCTAGGTGATGATCCAGTCTTCTCCAAGTCTGGTTTGGTTATCCAGGGTTAGATGAGGTCAGTGTCGTGATCTTCATAGATGGAGATGGACATATATGGTGGCGTGACGTGTCACAAGGCGTGACCATATATGGAGGCGTGATGTCATGAGGCGTGACCATATATGGAGGTGTGATGTCATGAGGTGTGACCATATATGGAGGCGTGACGTGACACAGAAATGCAGGTTTTCATGCAGTGGCTCAGGGGTAGAGTTGATCCCAGGCTCCCCCAGAGTTAGTGTTGAAGTGTCCTTGAGCAAGACTCTGAACCCCTAATAGCTCCCGATGTGCAGGTTGGTGCCTTGCATGGTCCCCCCAGCCATCGGTGTATGAATGTGTGTGCGAATGGGTGAATGTAATGCACAAGCGCCTTGGATAAAGGTGCTATATAAATGCACCATGTCCATATACCATTTTACCATTTAGATACAGTACAAGCCCAGATATTATCTTATCTATATGCATTATTGTAAAACATTTATGTAAATAAATCAATAGATTATAGACAACAGATTGAGGTCACCAAATTCAATCAACCTATGAGGAGGGAAAGGAATTTACTCTTGCCTAGAAAAACAAATGGTTTCCTATCCAGAGGAGCAATCAAAGCAGCAGTCTTCAACAAAGCTTTATTTGAACCCTGCACTGGGGCGAACATTTGCTTGAAATAGCAGTTGTGAGCTTGTAGATCAGCTATCTGACACGCCTATGACTAACGACTATGTGTTAGTCACTGTCGCCAGTTAGGAAGGCGGCAAGCACACAACACGTGACACTGCGAAGCACTGTGAGCTTGTAGATTGGCAATTTCCGGCCAAGGGAGGGGGGTTAAAAAGAGCGGGCCAAGTACAGAGCCAACTCAGGTTAAGTTGACTAACTACAGAGGATTTAAGTGGTTAAAGTTGTTTAAGTCCTCCAGGTCATATGGCTGTCTGAGAGGGTTTTCACCCAAATACAACTGACACCATTTTGCCATTTAGGAATACTAGACCTGCCTTACTCAGGAACGATTCAAGTCGGGAATGCTGCAAGTTGGGAATGTATGCCCCATCTGCTTATACAATACCAGTTGTACCCATTGTCAGAGTACCCGTTGTACCCATCTGTCTGCCTGCCTGTGTCATGTCCCTGCTGTCAGCATATGGCCCTATATGCCCCTACAATATCAGTTAGATCGACGGTTCTGGACAACCGCCTATACCGCCAGGCAACTTCCTCAGGTCTTCGGTAATACACGGGCCGAGTTTGAAGTTGACTGATTGGACGATTCACGAGATTCACGAAGGACATAGTTTACGCATGCACGCATAGTCGCACACAGAGATAGTTGCATTTATAAATAGATTATACTATAAATTATGACAATACGTACATTCTCGTAGCAGCACTATGATTCAACAAACCACCTCCACATCTTCCTCCATGTTTTTCCCTCCTTCTCTCCCCAATCCCCATGAGGTGAGTCACTGATCAAATTCATCAAAGCCACTGCGCTATTAATGGTTATGGATATAACCCCTTTTCACTGAAGAAAGAGGAATGAGGTACTCAAAACCATGCGATACACTGTAGATGTAGATGCTAATCTTCATTGGTGCTTAATGTTGTCAAGTTCACTACCTCTATTGGTAATGATGAATTAAAATGCCACAGAGAAGTTGATCCATGTGGTGGCATGACGACCAAGGTATGAAAGATGGAAATCGATATTGAAAACATCCAACAAATGTTTACATTTTAATATAAATTCAAGGTTTTTCATAATCTTTCTAAAAACTTTTTTTTTAATTTGTCATACTGCAAATCATAAATTGGGTGTAACTACATGAATCCTTTTTCTGTGCATGATGTCATAATAGTAACATTCAGCAAAAATACTATTTTGGTGAACAGATATGGTGTAGACTAGAGGGAAAAAGGAGGGGGTAAAGTACAGACCCTTGGTGGACCCCACCCAAGCAACGAAGTATATAGGCCAGGGTAAATGGTGTAGGCGATCTTTCAACCCTGGTGCAAATATTGCATTTGAAGTTATATGACGTCATAGCCTAGGGATATGCTGCAAATGATTATGCCAATAATAGTTCCAGCCTTTGATTCTGATTGGCACATGGTAAAGTCCCATGGTAACATACTTTATAAACACACCTGAACTGCTTTTACCAGTATCACTGCGCCCGCATCTTGTTTACAATATTCACTGTACTGTTCCGAAAATATGTCCAAAGTGGCCATGGAATTTGCTGTGCACCTTCATGCTCCATGCTAAGCCCCAGCCTCAGGGCAACATTTTTACATGCATATACTGTAAGATGTCTCACAATGAAATGGAATGATTAATAGCACGAGACTTCCCGGGAAACAATCATGCTTCCCAACGAATGTAGCCCTTTGAGTGACCTCATGATCTTTCCTCTATAGGGCCAATCCCAGGCCAAAATGTCAACTTTGCAGAGAAGATATTTCATAATCCAATAGGCAGATTGCAGGAACCATATTGATTTGTTGACCCTATGGCCTTTCCTCCAGCACCCTGGCCCTGAACTTGCCCCACTATCACCCACACCATTATTAAACTTTAGACTAACTTTATGCTCATCACATAAAATGCCAGACAATACATTCTATAAATATAGAATCTAGATAGAATCTATATAGATAGAATAATAATCGTTGCTATCGGCAGGAAACCATTTTTTAGGTTTATTTATTTTTTCGTGACATGACACACTGTCAGGCGCCATTAGTAGCCTCTGCCCATACGGCTACTCCAACCGCCCGGGCCATGCACTCTTTGGTCATGGTCTTGTTTGTTCTGTTGGTCCGGTTATTTTGGAGAGGTGCAGAGAACACACATTCAAACTCTGGTGCGGATCAAATAACCAAACCCCAATTCAATATTATAGACGGAGTGGACTTAAAATCATTGTTTTATTTGATGGCCAAATTCTCGGACACCAAATTCTAGGCCTGCCATGGTTATTATTTTTCAATATTGCCATTATATACAGACCTGTTGAATCCATTGCATTTTATAACGAACAATTGAAAATAGTGTCATTTTTGCCTGGAGTTGTTAGGACTGGCATGAGTAATGGATGACTGAGTAACCTTGTTGCTGCCGACTAAGGAACTACTCTTCATGTGACCACCACACTCTGACTGTAGATGCGCTACCCGTTATGTCCCTGTTCAAATATGAAATAAACTATTTGAAGTCTTGGTGTGTGCGACCCACTACCGTTATTTTGCCGACTAAAATACGCTGCTTATAAAAATGTAAGTGAAATTGGTGACCTACTGCATCAAATGATGTAACTTCAATGATGCAGTCGACAAGATCTAACAATCAAACCGTTTCTAAGGACAGGTCAAGACTCAAGAGCTATAGTTCCGATCACACAACTTTATGAAGGTGTTTGAGAATGGTACAGCCAAAAGTATATACAATGAGAACACAATGGGATGTACTGAAATTGATTACATTGCATTCATCGACTATTGATAGGTGTAATTATGGTAGATAGTGTACATAGCTGAGAGTCAGAATCTCATAAAAACATCAGTAGATGCGCAACTAAACACCAATGGCCCTGGATTCTCAAACCACAGATTAAAAACTGCTCTTTTCTGTGTTGTTTAATCTTTATAGATAAATGTATCATCAATGTGGTTGATGATCAACTGCGGAAATGTCTTAATATTTGTATGCGAAAGTAGGGGGCGTGGCCAGGAATCTCATGTATAGCTAGTTACACATACGACAAAATCATCATCATAAATGTATAGTTACATTTACAGTTGTCAATCAACAGTCAACAAACAAAATCCAAATTCAATGACCGAAAAAAGGAACAGGCTGAAGCACAACGCGTATTCTTTGATTGCCTATGCTTCAAAATCCATAAAAAGGGATTAGGAAGGGAAAAAGGCTATGCTATAATGATATGTTTTTGTGTTAAGATGAATGTGCAACATTATTGTAAAACCAGAATACTAGTTGTTAGTTTAATTAAATCCTTTCTTTCATACTCACAGACATACAGTAGACAACATGCAGCATAGTACCTGTTAAGTGTGCGAGCACGCACGCACGCATGCAACGCATGCAACGCATGCACACACACACACACACACACACACACACACACACACACACACACACACACACACACACACACACACACACACACACACACACACACACACACACACACACACACACACACACACACACACACACACACACACACACACACAGAGATGTAAAGGCCAGCAGCTGTCTTATATTCACTGCTGGGCAGCATGTAAAGCTGAAGCACAGCATCTGGGTCAGAATATTTGGAAAACATGGAGATCAAATGCAGCTCTCCAAATGGTGAATTATTATGACTTTCACTGGTGACATTTTCCAGCGGCATATGGCACCACGCTCATGGGAGAGGAATGCTTTTTGATGAATACTTTGAGTTGGAGGGACCAAAGGACACTACTGGGCATATGTGGCCTTCTGTCTGTACCTTGTGAAGTGATAATGCAGCTTCACTTAAACCAGGTTCTGACGCTACTGAGATTCCATTTTTAGAAGCATAAAATATCAGAGCACAACATTATCATAGAATTGTAGAGTGTGAAGTGCGTGCGTGCACACACACACACACACACACACACACACACACACTATATAAAGCTGTATTACCAAAAAGCTAGGGTTATCCCAAAATTAGCCTGCTTAAGTTGCGATACATATAGTCTCCACATATTGCACATTCATCAATGTTATGGTCATCATTGTCCACACCAGGTGTGTGCGTCCGTCTGTCTGTTACCAGCTAATCTCTGGTCGATGACAAAATTTGCACACACACTCCCTGGATGCCAACGATGAACCACATTTTTCCAGAACGGCCTGTTATAGCGCCACCAGGAGGCCGACTTTTGTAAAACACATTTTTTGGTATTACTCGTCCAGATTCTGTCCAGAAATCCTGCACATCGTTACACAGTATCTCACGTGTTCAAGACGGATCTGTCCAATATTTCATATTCCATCAAATTCAAATCAAATCAAATCAACCTTTATTTATGTAGCACGTTATAAAACAACCAGAGTTGTGCTTCACAACAAAAGCCTAAAAAGGTTAAAATCAGTACACATTAAAAGCCAGGGAAAAAAGGTGCGCTTTAAGAAGGGATTTGAAAATGTTAATGGTTTGAGCAGCTCTAACATGGGGGGGAGGTTGTTCCAAAGCTCAGGGGCTGCCACCGCAAAAGCACGGTCACCTCTTGTTCTGAGGGTTGGGGTTGTTGGCACGCTCAGCAGTGACTGATCCGCAGACCTCAGAGCTCTGGTGGGGTTGTGGCGCTGTATGAGTTCGGCCATATATGGGGCGGCCAGGCCATTTAATGGTGAATAAAATAATCTTAAAATCGATTCTCTGTTTAATGGGGAGCCAATGGAGTGAGATTAAGACGGGTGTGATGTGGTCATACTTTTTGGTACCGGTGAGGAGGCGGGCAGCAGCATTTTGTATACTAATTGGCTTTCAAAGTTTGGAGGCGGGCAGCAGCATTTTGTACTAATTGGCTTTCAAAGTTTGCAGGATTGGCCCGTTTTGAACAAAAAGCCTCAAATCATGAACGCAGCATGCAATTTACGTGAAATCTTTCACGGACTTTCCTACTAGGCTGAGGAATAATTATATCCCACCCGTTTCACAGGCCTGGTGGAGGCCTGTGCCCCGAGGGGCACTTTATCTAGTTCACTCCACAACATACCAACTGACCCATCTGTATGTAATCGTCATAGTTAAGTATCGTAGAATGCATGTACACAAACATATTCAGGCGTGCAAATGCACACACACACACACACACACACACACACACACACACACACACACACACACACACACACACACACACACACACACACACACACACACCAAACAAACATTTGCATTCAGCAATTTCCACAAATAAATTCAATTGAAAATGGTAAAGTCAGAAATTAATTATGCATCCAAAGCAAATGTACTGGAAAATATAATGTATGGAACAATTATGAAAATGGCGTGATTAAGTGAAAATCTCACAATAATTTAATTAATATTTCATTAGAATGCTCGATATACTGTGGGTGTAAAACTGTATAAGCTTGTTGAAAGAAATTACATTTTATGTAAAAAAAGAAAAGAAGGAAAAAAAAGAAGGAAAGCTGGCAAAAAAGGGCTTGTGCTGCTTTTAACCCATTTTGGGCGGGAACCCCTTTTGGTGTTAGCATTATGTTATGCTTTAGCTATTGAAAAATAGCAGATCTACAAGCTCATAGCGCGCCACCGAGTGGCGCGCTACAAGTTTGTAGGTCTGCTATTTTTGAAAAATCGAAGAACGACTGACATAGAAACATAGCTTTTTCAGAAAACTGTCAGGATGTAGAACACATTTTTAGAATCTGATCTCAGGTCAAATATTTGAACTTCAAACCCTGGTTGTTACATACAGTACTACGAAGATTCCCAGGTGATTAAAACTAGATCAAGGCTTAAAGCCACAATCCCTAAGTTTCATGGCTTCTTCCGACAGTGAGGTCTTGCCATGTAAAACCGGGGATTCAAAAGATGGTCTACACCCCCCCCCCCCCCCAGACATGCTGTCACTTAAGAGAGAACGACACACACGCACGCACGCACGCACACACACAGATCACTAAGGTGATCTCAATAAAAGTGAAGGTGCACCACAGCTGCACATGCCAAGAGTTTTACACATCTGTAGCCTATACTAAAAGACAATGAATGCCCCAATCGAAGCCAACAAGAATAATAGATTCAAGCACTGAATCAAGTATAGCAACACAGTTCATTTACAACCTTATTTTAAAAACCGGCTGGCAAAGGTCTGCATTCTTGCTATGGAGCACAACTTTCTAGTTGAGAACAGTTTTCATACCTTTGTGTTTTAGCGTACAGTCTGTGTGCTTGTACTGTAGTTGTGCAGTGCATGTGAGCGCACACACACACACACACACACACACACACACACACACACACACACACACACACACACACACACACACACACACACACACACACACACACACACGTGTGAGTGTGCATGTGAACACTCATGTCTGAGTGTTCCAACTTTGACCCCAGATGGTTTCCTTTGCTCCATGTCTTTCTTGGTACACAGTGGCTCTTTATGCCACGGAAGGACTTGCCCTTCTTCCTGCCACCAGTCCACTGGGAACACTGCTCTCTGTGCAGTCTCATTGGCATGCTAAATAGCCCTGATATTTTTGTCTTACATTTAAAAGGGGGGAATTAAACTGATCTATTGAGGGCTTATGTCCAGGGCATTTTAACTGTTTTTCATGGGCCTTATTTTGGAATGCGTCCAACTAGATTGAAAAGATGGGAAGGTTAGACAGTGGATAGAGAGGTTATTGACAGCGCGGAGGCCAGTACTTTGAGGGACAAGCGGAAACAATGCGCTGACTGTTAGTCAAGGAGAGGCTTTACTGTACTGCATGGGGACATAAATGACCTGACTGGGCTGTTTTTCATATGCCCCCTTTTCCCTAGAACGCTGTTACAATGAGACCAAGTCTAAGACAGCAATTTGTAAGTTAAGAGCCTACACTGGTAGAGAAGGGAAGAGGGGATTTGAAAGTGTATGGTGTGTGAAGTGAGAGCTTAGGGTCCGTTTAGGTTTAGGGTAAGAGCAGATCTGCTGGTCAGCTTTGTAAGCCACTTAATGGTACGTGTCACAGTGTTTACCATAAAGGCACCAGTTACTAAGTATTTGAGCACCATACATTTCCATTTATAAATACAAATGATAATGGATTTGTTTATACAGTAATGTTGTGGAACTTGGTAATGCCAAATTTATGTTAAATGTAGTTTCGCATAATTTTGCGTAGCCAGATTTAAATTTAGAAAATTGTTTGTGGTTGTGTCAAATTCCCCTGACACAAATGCTCAGTAATAGTGACAATGGTACATTTCTTGTGTCAGTTGAAAGCTATTATTCGATGTGGTACTCTGTCATTCTGGGAACTTTACTAACATGCCAACTGTAGCTATTTAAGCTGCCGTTTATGATAGGCTCCCTGAAGTAACTAAACGATTATGAGAGCCTTGGGCTGCCACTGGAAACAAACTCACTGACACGGTGACAAAATCCCTGCCCCGTGTTTATATGCCGTTTTGCAAAGAAATCAGAAAAGGTAATCATGTATGGAAGCCGGGGTTAAGAAGCAATGTAACAGTCTATTAACTTTAATATAGATATGTGGAATAAGCATATGCAGGGGGCCATTAGCATAAATCTTGGTTACACACGAATGGCGCAGTGCACGCTCCTCTCTCTCTCCGTAGTGGGGTCTAATGACAAATACTGTGAATGAACCATGCAAGCCTGCCGCCTGCTCGGTTGAGCTCTCAATTAGCCCCCTCACCACTGACACAGATCTACTGGTCCATTTAGAGCACTGTTATCGTGTGAAAAAAAAACATATGAGATAAAAGGGGATTAAGGAAATGCAATGTAGTTACTACAATACTACAACTACTGTATCAGTGTTGATTAAAAATACAATATAACTGTAGTAAAGAAAATGTGGGATTTCTGACATTATTCTAAAGCTGCAGTTGAGTGTCTGTCATGATTTATGAACTTATCTGCTTCACCTAGTGGCGAAACACCCATCTACAGTACGTAAGCATATCGATATCCACGATATGATGACCATCAACTACTTTATCAGAGAGACTGAGGTCTGTGCACAATGATACGAGATGCATGTTCTCTTCCTGTTCATTCTGTTCTTATCCTTGTTTTCATATCTGCTAGGCACGTCATAAATAAAATAAATATATTCATTATTTAACAGTGGACTGTTAAATACTGAATATATTTATCTGTGTGTCTATTAAACTTCAGAACGTGCCGTGTAATACTGCCTGGTGTTATCATGTTCTCCGTGGCACGCGACTCAACTGAATAATCACTCACGAACCCTTGATAGATGGAGAGTCTTAAGGGACCACTCGGAGGGTCAACCAAAATTCAACCAAATTCATTTGCAACTTCCTTAGTATGTCAGGCATTTAGGTGATGCTTTTACAGTGACTGACTTGCAGTATCATTGTCTGGCTCAAAGTCACTTTAATAGAACATGTGGCTGTTGATGAAGTCACTACTGGCTGTTGCTTTGCAGAGATTGTTATGGTTTAGGAATGGCCTGACATGAGGCCTGTTACTTTCTGCCACCACGGAGTGAAACCGAGGAAACAAGAAGACAAAGGAAGAATAGTGATCTTCCCCTTTACTTAGAAGGATGGCAATGTCAGTTGATTGGTCAGTCCAAGACTTTATTGGCCCCAAACAACATATTCCAAAACCTACTGGATGGATTTGGTGTAGAGGGAAAACAAGGCAAAAATGTGCTTTGCGCCCAGTTTGAAAACAGCTTAACCGTTTCCCCGCCATTACCATCAATCTACGCGAATTGCTCTTTTATATAGCTTTTGATCGATCAAGTCGAGATGCTACTCACATTAGCATTGGATTGCTAGCTGAGGTTGTCAACAAGACTGGAGCGAGCCATCTTGGATTTCTCCTGCACCCGCGGCCAATCTATCTGTTTCTTTCAATCAGTTGTATCTCCAATTCCTTGTCCCAGATGGCATTTCTGGTTTATTTCACGGCAGATAGCCGACGTTTTTATCCTTGTGATGATGGTTCAGTCAGGACAACTCAAGAATGGATGGAATAGATATTTATTGAATATAAATGAGCAATATGTTTATTATGGTTTGGCAATGAATTATATCTGCTTTTTAAGTACTCAGATCAAGCGCATCATTCCCGGCCATAGGGACTCCGAATCCCCCGTACCTAAAGAGTAGATCCAAAACGACAGGTGGTAGCTGGGGTGGAGAAGGGTGAGCAGCAAAGCTTGTATACAGTAGCGCAGCAGATATAGCAGAAGCAAGCAAGCAAGCAGGAGGAAGAGTGAAAACCTTCTAGTTCATGTAGCCGGTATGAGGATGGAGTGAGTGTGTGATTGGCTGAGTGAATCATGTGAATGAGAGCATGATGCTGAGGCGGCCCAATTAACGGCCGGCAGCGACTGCCCTGAGGTTTCCTGACTGAACTTGCTCTGCACATGTCTGTGACAGGCGCAATGCTCATTTTCTCTGCTCTCATTGGGATTCCGGAACAACACACACACTAGTAGTAATATGACTTCATAACATCCGGTCGTGGATTTTGGGCTCTTCAAAATAAGGGTTGAAGAATACGAGGTAAATTAATTAATTAATGCTGACGGGGAATGTATTAAGGAGCAGCACAGCCACTAGGCAAGTCACAAGGCAGGCAAGCTTTCTCTGGGAGAGTTTACACTTGATAATCTGTGCAGTTGATGAGTATGTTGAAATTCAATCAAAAACATATTGAAAAGTGTTGAATGTGTTTGTTCAGACAGACTGGCTTTAAGAGCACATGTGTGTACAGTAGATGTCTCTACACACATCGGTGGTGTTACCCTTTATTTCTAGCTACTACAGTATGCAGTAATACACTCTGTCCTGACAGAGAACTTGTTGACCTAGATACAGCTTCAGGCAAGTGCAGTAAATGGTTGGTATCCCAGGGGAATGTATAGTCTACTCATCAACAAAAGCAGCAATTTAAACATGCACGCACGCATACAGTATGTACTGTATGTGTATACGGTACATACATGCTAAACACATATACGCTTCTTTGGTCTTATTTTGGTGTGTGTTCTTTTTTGTTTCTACGTGTCTGTGTGAGTCTATCCCCCTGGCAAGACCAGGCCAAGGTTGATTTTAGATCACGATGACAGAGAAAGCATACCACTGGACATGTCTGGCCCCTTTGGCTGTGGCACTTTTGGAAACTTACAGTATCATTCCCATATACAGTATGTTTCACAATATATGATTTAAAAATATTAACAAACCAAATAAAGAAATAAAAAACCTTCACCACACTCATCAGTGGTCTTGGAATGTGTGCGTAGTTCTGTAGTTCTAACTATTGGGAAGCCAATTCAAAAGGAAAAGGCCCAGTACAGTGGTAGTAGAGGTAAAACACTGAGAATTACTGTGACCCGTTTACAAGATCCAGTAACAAGGAGTTTAGTTTTTTGTTGATGCATCAACAAAGCAACTGTCACAACACAATGCATCTAACAGGCAGCCATGTTGGAAGACACAAATGTTCCGTGCAAGGGCATCTATTAGTGTCATAACCATTGATGTGGAAGTTGCTGGAAAGTAACTTAATCAGTATGTGCTAACCTTACTGGCTACCATTTTACGTTTGGCAATATGTTTTTCTTCTTCTTTTTTATGTTGTCATCCTTTCCCAACCCTGTCCAGAAATGCCCATGCCCTGCAGAGGAATCCGTCACTGAATCACTATAGTGTTTCTATCTCATCCAGTCTGCAACACACTGACATATACAATATACAGCCATATGCATTGCTGCATTGTAAAAGTGATGAATCACGTCGTAGAAAACCCAAACTCAATTGAGTCGGTACTCAGTGTAGCGCCTTCAGGGGCTAATTGGATTGGTGTTTAGCAAGACCTCCAGATGAGGCAGAGATCGCCGTCATGCATAAAATTGTCTTTGTTTCTCTCCGTCATCGTTGTTCTCCCCTTCCTCCCTTGGCTGCATTTCCCACTGCCTCCCCCACCGGCATGGACCATCGAAGGAGTCATGTTAGTATACCTTTGTCCCAGCATGGGAGGAAGAAGAAATGATCGGGTATTAAATTTCAATAACACATTTTCCCAGGTCCTCCAGAGTACAAGCAATCAAGGGTTAAATTGGATCTGTAACGTATGCTCGGTGACCCACAAATCGCTTACCCATCAAACAGACTCATTACGAGCCGGCAAGCAGATGAGTGTTTGTGAGCCTTGCCTCTGAGCGGTGGGGATTGTGTGTATTACCGCTAACACGGCTGAGGTATTTAAATTTTGATTTTTTCGTAATGGGTTTTGACATGTTTCATTTCCTCTGGGAGAAGCTGTGTGAGACCTCCGAAAGTAAATGTTGCTAAAAAGTCATCAAGGCAGAATATTAAAATGCCATCAAATAAGAATTTCACTAATGCGATGGGGCTTGGGCTTCAGGTACGCGGGGCCAGGGTCAGGGGGTCTTGGTTCTGGGAGAAACACTATTTGTTCCCCTTGGCTGGCTTCTTTCCCTCTTAAATAAATTATTAAACGACTTCCACCCTCCCCCTCCTTCCTGCCCCTCCACCTCTTGGGCCTCTCATAGCTCAGTCATAGCTTTTGAAATGAAAAGCCGATATGAAAAGAACAGCAGCACCTTGAGGTGCAATGTGGCCAGCAGAATACACTTACATTTCCACCTGTCTGAGGTGTCACTCTATGTAGAATGCCTTGTATTATTTATGTCTGTAATAAAGTCAGGCATGCATGCAAAAACAATAATTATCCTAGATTTGTAGTATTTGCTCATTTTAATTTGATTGGGATATTAGTCTTCACTGTATTTTCCAAACTCTGTCTCCACTTTGACTTTTATCGCAGCTAAGGTTTAAAATCGTACTTTTTGTATTCCATGGGTATTTCTTTTGAGGCCATTACCAGGCTGACAACCCACCAGCTGTCACTAATTGCCCACTAATGGGTTTCGGTGGTCTGATGGTTTGTCTGTGAGGGGCGTTCCAAGTCTACACTGGAGGTCCTTCTGGCTTGCCAAATCAAAGGGGACATACTTAAAAAGCATGTCATGTTATTCAGTTATATCAGCTCAGTCTGCACACCTCCATGATAACAAGTCATGCTAGGTTAGAGATTCAAATGTAACATTTTGCTATATTGTATTTACTGTATATCTAAATGCTGCAATTAGTCATAGGGTGATGGCAATGTCTCCTACACATTATATAAATTATATTTTGTAGATATTATTTACTATACACCTGACACTCACACATGTAGTAGTTAAAAAGGGACTTATATAGCTTTGTTGGTGACAATATATTATCATGCATGGTATTTTCCATTCTTTGTCATTGAAATCTTTGCAGGAGACAAGAGGGGCACGTGTCTGCCCTCTGCGTCAGCCAGCCTGCTAATAGATGTGAGAAGGTCATCTGGCATTAGTGGCAGAAGTACGTTAGCATTTGTGCTGAGCGTCTCTTGCCAGACTGTGTGCATGTTTGAAGGCGCTTGGACAAGCAGGCCCTTTCATGGTGATGAATGGCTTTTTTCAAGCGTTCTGCTCCCTAGTTATGAGAAGGGTGACCTGGTCATTGGACGACTTTATGAAGCTATAAAAAATGTATGTCAGTCTGCAGTCCCTAATGCCATCCCTGAACGGGGGAGGGAGGGAGGGCGGGAGGGGAAGCTAGAATGGTAAAAAGGCCATTTACTGTGTCTCTAAATAGCTCTCCGACTGCCCTTCTCCACTTATCTGACAATGTCCTTGTCGTCAAGACTATTTTTCTTTTTTCTTTTACATTTTTGTCCTTTTTTATGGGTCACATTTGAATCAGTGGTAGACAAGATGGTATTTCTAAAACCAAGCTTTTTACAGTCCAATTTAGTTTGCTGTCTTGTAATTATTATGTTGCTACAGATAGTCACTTTCGGTTGTACAGTACTGCTGGAATATGGAACCACACTGTAGTTTGAATGATGCAACCTAAGACTTGGTTACATTTCTCCAAATCAGTACAAAATAGTGCATTTATATAGGCTTGTATCACGTAGACCCAATATTTTATTTACTGAATACCATAACAATGCAAGTGCAGCGTAAAACACATGACCAGGAATTCACTATGGCACTATTCTCCTCCATGTGACATGGCTGGATGTCATTAATCACAAATGTCTCCCTTTTAATAAATATGCAAATTCATATTAGCCAATTGGTGTTACAGCTTTTGTGTCATTAATAAATCATGAGCTTCTTTGTGGGATATTTACAAAGGTACTGGGACACAAACAAGCCATGAATGCTTTCATACAGTAGTAGCACAAAGGCGTTTTACAATCTTGGGGTCTGAGTATTAAGAATACATTACATTGCATACATTACATCTGTAACACAGTTCACTGTAACGAGTGTCACATTAATAGGCTATTCTACTATTCTATTCTATGTTAATACAGAAGCTATATATATATATATGAACCCAAATTAACCTAACTGCATTATCGAGTGCTTTATTAGAATTGAAGGTCTGTTGACATTCTGTTTATTGTTTTTTATCTGACCTCAATTGCTCCCAAAAACACCTGAACTTTAAACATTCAGTGGATTTGCTGCTGTCTGGGTTTCTGAATAATTAGGCAAAAAAAGTGCTTTGCGTGTGGATGGTGATGTCACCATCCACTAATCCCGCCCCCTCTCCTCTCCTCCCTTACCCTCCCCTATGCTTCAGCATCTGTGAGGACGCGGAACAGAGGCATGATTGACAGGCAAAAGCCCTTAGCAGTGACATCTGCTGGCAAATTGTTATTTTTTCATTGCAACTCAAAAGGTTAAGCCAGCCTTTATTACTTGCGCAAGCAGAGCGCGCAAGTAATAGTTTCGCCCGGCTCGTATGCACCGTCCCAGCCACCACGCCACTTTTGATGCGTATGCACCGTCCCAGCAAATTGTACCTGATTTGCTGGGACCAGATTACATGGTGTGTATATGTATAACTAGCTCTCAATGATGACGTAAGAAATATGTGGATTAAAGGACCCAATGCCAGAGTGTAATTGGTTTTCGATGGTGACGTAATGACGATATGTTTTAGTGTTGGGAGGATTAAAGGTAATGCTCCTGTGTATACATGTATGTAATCTGACCCTTCTAATACGTGAAGGGTCGTATTTTTTCATTTATTTTTGAGGGGCGCTAGCCCCTCCTATATACAGGTTTGTTTGTTTTTAGTTCAATGTTTGTTTTAAAAACATCTTGTCCCTAACACAAACATTAAATGCCATTAACAATAAAGAGAATTTAATGTTAGTTTTGACACGGTTTGTTTTACATCACCATTACATCACCTAATCATAGCAACATGAGTTAGACTTTAATATATTAGCGGCAGCGCCCCTCACTTCAAACAGGTGTGATTTTTAATAATTATACCTCCTCTAAGAAGAGGCCGGAGGAGACTTAAACATCAAAAATAATTATAAAAAATAAATGAAAAACACGGCCCCCTCACTTATTAGAAGGACAATATCCATATCGGTCACCAGAAAAACGATTGGGTGTTTTCCATGATTCTATCATGGTTAGAATGGAGTTTTAAGTTATAATGGGTTTGTATAGGAAGGGGGCAGGGCAGCTAAAATGAACGAAAATACACGGATGCACCTGGGACGTATCCTCAGTGATGTATCCCCAGGTCATCTGTGTTTCGGGTCTCACGAACAGCACACCTCTCACCTCAGGTGACCCAGCCGGGGTGATCAAGTCCCGACTTACGTCCCAGTAGCTACCCTCGATCAGACCCACAAGGGAAAGACCAGGGCCACACAATCCGTTGGGACCACTCCGGAACTACTCTGCTGGGACTGGGAGGCACAATTCTGGTAAAATGAATATCAAGTATCTAAATACTGAATCAAGTAGCCTAACTTAAACCGGCGCATCATGTATTGCTTGGTGGGTCTCGTCGGGGCGGGTGGTGATGGTGTGGGGGGGGGGGGTCGATGGCAGGATAGGTGGGCACTGGCATCATTTTGGGCACCTCAATGTAGGGTGGGCTATCTTGTGTGAAATAGGCCTACCATAAGATACAAAGTTTAGGAGCTGGCCTTATTAAGTATTGCAATAAATATGCAGCATGGGGAAACGCGCATACATCATCATTATCGGATTCGATTTTATCCTGACTTTTGTTGGGCCCCCAACATTACGCAACTGGATATAGGTTGCACGTTCTGTGACTTGTAGCAGCTGTTGAAATGATAGAACTTGGGTGCCCGCCTGTCCTGTTGCTGTGTGTGTGTATATATGTATATTAGGGGTGGGCGGTGCGTTAACATGGGCGAAACTGCTATTTGCCGTCTCAGTTTAACTTAGGTGCCCCGCCCGTCCTGTTGTCATATGTGTGTACTGTGTATGTGATGTATATATATGTGTATATATATATATATATATGTATATATGTATGTGTGTATGTGTGTGTATATATAATATAATATATGTATATTAGGGATGGGCGTGTGTCGGGATGAGGGAAACTGCAATTTGCCTTAGTTCACAGAGGGAGTTGGTGGGGGGAGGGGGGTACAGGTTAATTAATACCGTTGGTTTATTTTGTAACCTTATCCAGTTTAATTGTTGCTTTATATGTACGTAGACATTCATTCTTATATTGTTAAAAGTGGGTGATGGTGGGTTGGTGGGTAGTCCTTTTTCCTGCGTCTTACGGACCAGTGTGGTTTTTTGGTTTGACTTAACATCTTTTATGTGGAGTCATAGTGGGATGTCTTTTCTTTTCCTCATGAAGAGAGGAGAGTCCGCACACAGATTTGCTCCAAGGTGTTTGCTTTTTATTCAAAACACCATAATTAATACACAACGTTTCGGCCGTGAACGGCCCTCATCTCACATCCTTTCTGTTCAGCATTTTACTGTTTGTTTGTTTTCTTTTCTTTCAATTTACTGTTATTTATTATTGTGCGGCCATGTTTCGTAGTGTCAGGATTGTGGACTTTTATTTGTTATAATGTCAAATGATGGTAAGAGGGGGCTTTGCCTGATTTCATGGAACGTGAAGGGACTCAATACTCCAGCCAAAAGAAAGAAATGTCTGTCTTTCCTTGAATCAAAAAACTGTGACATTGCGTTTCTGCAAGAAACACACCTAAATCTGACCGAGGTCAGAAAATGAAGTGTCGGCTGGGTAGGCCACACTTATGTATCCAGTGGCACATCAAACAGCAGAGGCGTAGCAATACTTGTTAAAAAAGGCTCACATTTTAAGTGCATTAAGGAGGATATGGATGATGCAGGGAGGCATATATTAATACTGGCGGAAATACAGGGGCTCACATTGATTTTGGTTAATGTATATGCACCTAATGTTCATGACCCACGTTTTTTCGGCGAGATTGAGAGAAGGGTGGGCTTAATGGGGAATTTATTCTGGGTGATCCATCGCCACTAAAACACCTCCCTGCACCTCTAGCTGACTGGATTCAAACAGCATTAATGGTGGGCAGGAAGATCATTGTTAAGGAATGGAAGTCTGAGGTTTTACCTCCAGCACATGTATGGTTCACTCAGCTCGGTATAGTGGCTGCTTTGGAGAGGTTATCCTTTAAGATGAATAATCAGTTGGATAAATATGATCTGAAGTGGGACGTGTTCCTCAGTCATGTTGCAGGTCCCTTGGTGTGATCCATGGTCAGGCAATGCCGTCTTGATTGTTTATTGTATTACTACACATTATGATACGGTTGATGATGCTGTGTTTGGTCGTGTAAATAATGTAAACTATTTTCACATTTTAATTTGATTTTTCCTTTTTTTATTTTTATTATCTTATCTATCTTAATTGTCTATCCATGAATACGTACTCTGCTGTTGTTGCTTGTGTTTGTATTGTAGATTTTCTGTTTTATGTGTTTGTAAAAAATCTAAAATAAAGTACTGATCATAAAAAAAAAAGTAGCCTAACTTAAAAACTGTCCGGCTCCTCCTGTCTACATGTCGAAGTGTCCTTGGGCAAGACACTGAACCCCAAATTGCTCCCGATGTGCTGATTGGTACCTTGCATGGCTTCTGCCGCAATCGGTGTATGAATGTGTGTATGAATGGGTGAATGTAATGCACAATCTATGTAAAGCGCCTTGGATAAAGGCGCTATATAAATGCACCATTTACCATTTACCATTTACACATAAACCTGAGTAGGCGATAAAATGACCAAAAGTTTTTTTGAAAGTGAAATATCCCTTTTAACATAATATAAGTTAAAACATGAGTAAAAACAAAAAAAGAAAGAGAAAAAGAACATTATCATCCCAGAAAAGGTTTGACATTGAATTCCTCGTTGAGGCCATGAGGAGCCATAGTATTAAGTGTGTAAATATAATTAGCCTCACATTGAAGTAGAAGCCGATTGTGTTCACCACCACGGGGAGGGGGGGGGTCTCTGAACCTTTTCAATGCCCCAATAACGTAAAGAAGAAATACTGTGGCCCTCTCTCTTAACCCTTGGACTACCAATCCCAATTTTTTTGTTTGGGTAACAAATTGGCATATTTTTAATTCATCGTTTTAACATACAAGAAAGATCTGGTGGTTTGAACAGATGTTTTTTTTTTCTTTTTTCATTGCTAGTGTATTCTCTCGAATTGCCACCAGATGGCGGGAACGCACCATTATGCTGATTTTGGCCAAAATAGACGAATCTTCCTAAGTCACTTCCGGTTCAACGATCAACAACATCCGGTACTATTTTGACCCTAGTCACTAGCTTGGCTGGACCGGATTGCTAAGCTAATGCTATATTTTTCATAACTAAGTCAAATTAACCTCAAATCAAACATCGCAAAATATCACATTTTTTACAGCGACGCACATAGAGACGGCGCGCGTGCACGATAAATTGCATCCAACATTAGTGATATTAGCGAAAAAATATAAATTTTTGCTCTGTTGAACCCCCGATAACTGATATTGATTGTCATTCCGTTAATTCCGTTAACGGGAGGTTTGTATTTTTAGCAATAATCCGTTTTTTCCGTTAATTGTAGCCCAGGGGTTAAAATAGGCATGCAGCTACAGGGTTACGCTCATCACCACACCTAATGTTGCTTCTGTATTCACTAAGCTCTGCTTGTTTTACCAATATACGCAAGCCCACAAGGGCACTTGATGAGGGAAACAACAAAAGTAATGGAACAGGTGATAGCACCACATATGGCTATCTCTTTGCCACTATGAGGATGTGTGAAGCACTTGCTTTTTGTGGTGTAGCTGCATTGAGCACAGTTTGCACATTTGTAGTTGCCAGGGGGAATGTCTGATAAAAATGTAGCGTTGGTGGTGGGGGGAGTGTAAGAAATTATGTATACGTTTATCCCTTAAATTAGGAGTGTTGAAACACCAATTTGGGGGGCTCTTTTGAGTTTAGGATCAGTCTCAATGATATGCCAATGTTTTAAAGGATCTGTCTAAACACAGAGCCCAAGGGAAAATACCTCGTAATACAGAAAGGGGAAACATTTTTAGGTTTTGTGCGTGTGACAGGGTTTAGACATTCCTCCTGTGTGACCACCTGCACCCCCTCAACGACCACTGGTGGTCCCCGGACCACTGGTTGAAAACCACTGCTATAGAAGAAGTCTCAATATGTACATGTACCAGTCTGAGAGGAAATGCTGTCTTAGTTTCTGGGCAAAAACATCCCCTCTGCAGGCTTCTCACAGTCTTCTGTGATTCGGTGGCAACAATGTAAACATTGCTTTAAAAGTCTTTAAATGCTGTGTTCTCTCTGTGGACTTGGTGTGACTTCAGTTTCTCATGCTGTAATGCCATAAGTAGAGGATTCACAGGAAATACTGCTCATAGCCTACAGATGTGAACAGATGGAAACAAAATTAATGTGGTTCCTCTGTTCCAAACATGCACACTTAACAGTAACAGTTAACAGTATCGCTTTTAAAACTGTTGTTTTACATTTTCATACAATAAGATTTGATGTCTACACTTGTTACTTCTCAGTTGTCACTTGTTATTCGTTGAAGTTTTCATTCCACTTTTTCATAGTAGTGCACCTAGACTTCTAGACTTCTTAAAACTGCTAGGAACTTTTCCCAGAGTTTCGCATGTATAACAAAATTCTCCAAATAGATTGGAAATGAAGCAGTTGTTCTGTTATCAGAGTAGAGAGGCTAAAGTGAGATGTGAGGGCTGCACTGCCTGCCTCTGTCTCGTGGTGAGCAATCAATCATGGTTCTCTCCGTAGTCTCTGTGATCTGAAAACAGCTGTAATCTGTGGTCATTCGTGCTAGAGTAGATTGTTTGCCAAACTATTACCATAACTGTCAAGCCAAATCAGTGCAATAATCTCATCGCTTTGGACAGATGCGGTTCCTCTGCATTATTGATACGGTCATCTCGGAGAGAGAGAGGGAATTATAAAACATAGTTCTATTTACAAAGGGAGATTGGCTTGGTCCTTGAGAGTGAGTGAGTGGGACATGCACCTCTAGAAAGTGAGATATAGCCAAGTTCAGGTGGAGTAAAAAGAAAAAAAGAAATTTCCTGGCTCTTTAAGGTCACCTCACCCCACGGGTCTACTTCCGCTCTGAAAATGAATCACCAGAATACACAGTAGACTGATTTTTTTTAAAGTGCCTCCACTGGCACCCAGATAGGGACATTAAAAGATTTTTGTCCCCCCCCCCCTTCAAACAAGGGTTGCAAGGCATGACCCTCGTGACAAGACAAGTGATGCATTAAGTGATGTATTAACTTATGTATTCATAGGTTAACATAAGCATTTAACCCACATATTTTGCTTCTGTATGTATGCCATTCCGTTTGTTTTTTTTGCTTAATTTTAAACTAAATTACATTTGGGACATTGGCAAAAGAGGGAAAAAAAACACAGTTTAGTAGGAACAGAATTTAATGTTTCCATTACAGCACATGGCTGTGCCTTGTGGAGAGGTTGTGAACCAGAGCAAGCAATGCATGTTTATTTAGCAGCCCTTCCAACTGAATGAAACTGGCTTTGTGTATTAGGGTGGCCAATGAGACCTCCCACATTTTTAAATTGCTTTGCCTTAGAAGTACAGGTATATGGTAGTGTGATGCTATTAGTGTTGGCACTGAAACACATCATGCCAAGGTAGGTGGACAAAGTGAGAAAGAAAGAAAGAAAGAAAGAAAGAAAGAAAGAAAGAAAGAAAGAAAGAAAGAAAGAAAGAAAGAAAGAAAGAAAGAAAGAAAGAAAGAAAGAAAGAAAGAAAGAAAGAAAGACTTTAACAACATGAACTCTAGTGTCCCTATTTTGGTAGATGGATACTGTAGCCTACTCATCCCTGAGGGGAAATTAAGGTGTTACAGCAGCTCACAGAGATATCGTATCAATAAATAAATAAAATAATATTATAATAGTCAAACAAAAAAATATATTCATTGAAGATAGATCTATAAGCTCACAATGCATCACATTGCGAGCTTGTAGATTTGTAAAAAAAAGTAAAGGGAGCATACAGCACAAGTACAGAGCCCTTGGGGCTAAGTATATAGGGTTTAAGTGGTTATGTTACTTTCCTTGTTTTACCACCATTTTTACAGGAGCTGAAATTATAAAATTATCGACAGTCCATTTGCCAGACTTTCCTTTGTGGAAACATGTGGCCCTTGTTGGCAAAGGGCAACATTTGGCAGGATCAAGAGAAAGCGATTACAAGTCCTGGCATATGGAAGAACAAACAGTTCCTCATTCAGTGCATCAGGTCTGTGCCACCTTCATGGACTTAAAAAAAGAAACATATGATGGATGTCCAGAAGTGATCTCTGGGTTTGGGCCAGTGAACGATACTGGATGACCCTGCTGTCTGCACAGGCTCTTTAAATAAATGCAATAAATGAAAGGTTATCACAAAAGGTTGTCTGTACTAATTTTAGATTTTTGTTCCGGTACAGCCTATTTTATCGCAGTCAATTAGCAATCGTTTATCAGCTGCCTACTGTATATTACTCATCGTTTTGAAATAAATTCCCATAGCACTTGTAGTCTGCTAGGTTAACACATTCAGACCGTACGATGTGTAGAGCCGTCCTAGCTAATCCAACCAATGGATTGCGAGGACGTACGTGTACACACGTCCCTGCGCTTTTTCCTTGATATAAAAAAAATATATATATATATTCAGATGTTTTTCTTTTTTGGGGGGGTTGGCCTCTCCTTCTGCAATGTACTCCTTGCTGTTCGCGCATGCACGCTGCCGTTCACTTCCTTTTTTAGCGCTCAGAAAGAAAGGGTCGCCGTGCGTAATCTAGGGGGCTCTCTGTGGTTTTGACCAGATGGGTATACTTCTGTCTTCATTTCTGACTTCAACATGCCTCTCGCCCGGAATATTAATATTACTAGCCCTTACCCGTTGTGAGATATTTGCCGTGGGGGGTACTGCGCCCGGTGCGTTTTTAATTCACTAATAAATTAATTAATAATCATTAATGTGTCAAATCAAAAAAAGGGCTTCGTTACGCCCTCCATATTCATATGGTCAATGCCTGTGTGAAAAGTGGGAGCGATTGGTGTAGGCAATGAGGAGCTACGGCTCTGACACTACGGCTCTGACACACAGACAGACAGACAGACATTGTTAGAATTATAGTATGATGATGATGATGATGTATCGCGACATCCCTAGTTGCAACGCAATGTGAGCATGCCATACAGAGGGGAAAAAGGAGGGGACCAAGTACAGACCCCTGGGAATTACGGTCAGGTTTGATGAGTTAAATCACTGGCTATGACTTTGCATTATCCATATACTGTACAATTTACAATTAAGGCATTTAGCAGACGCTCTTAATCCAGATTTATAATAAGCGAGAACAAAAAAGCATGGCAATACATCACATACATAAAAAGTAGTTATCATGAAACATGCATAAGCTAAGGCGTAACATTGGAATATCTATAATGAAACTATACATATAAACTATACTATACTATACTATACTATACTATACTATACTATATAACTACATAATAAAATGCCATTCTAGTGCCGTCTACGTAACATGCTATAAGTCTGTATAAAATGCTATCTAAGTCCATATAAAGTTATATCTAAGGGGCTAGGGTAAGTGCTACAGGCCATGATGGAGTCTGAAAATGTGGGTTTTCAGACTACGGCGGAAGATTGGGAGTGAGGTGAGAGTGCAGTTCTGATTGTGATGGGAAGTGCATTCCATAGTTTTGGAGCCAGGAGGGAGAAGAGTTTGGGACGTGTGGAGCGTTGTCCCGGCGTTTTTAGTGAAGGTACTTCCAGCTTCCCCGCGTTGACTGATCTGAGTGCGCGGGAGGGTTTGTAGGGTTCAATCATACTTGCAAGATATGGGGGAGCCATACCTTTGGTTGCTTTGAATGCCAGCATCAGAGTTTTGTATTCTGTGCGGGCAGCGACCGGGAGCCAATGGAGGGAGTGGAGAAGGGGGGGAGACATGAGAATTTTGGCTGGTTGAAGACCAAGCGAGCTGCAGCATTTTGGATCAGTTGGAGAGGCTGTACCTCTACAAGCCTCCATTCTGCCAAGGTGCTACATATAGGCTATGGTAGGGCTCGAAGGATGCACAATCACTACAGAGTACAGACACGCAAATAGTAAAATTAATGTTTGCCATTATCCTTTGCAGGACTATTGTTGTGAAAGTAAACCTACTCTTTACCCCAGGCACCATTAAAGCCAGATGTCTGACCTGTAATGAAAACGTCTCTGAGCTTAGTAAATTTGTACTTATTATCCCTATTGAGGTTTAAATTTCGTCATGGCTGTAACTACATACACACTGGGCAGTGACAGAGGTAGTGCGACCTCCTTCGATCCATAATTTACACCTGTTAGTTGACTCCCCCGTCGTTTGTGAGTATACCCAGGCTTAAAGGTTAACAAAAGAGAAACAGGCCAAGCTCTGCTGCCGCTACAACAGATCAATGTCAAGTAAATAACCTTTTCTACCTTATTTCCCCGAGTAGTATTGATCTGTTTCTTCTCTCCCTGTCCTCCTTCCACACTCCTTCACTTCCCATGTCTGGTACTCACTTTCCTTTTCATGTCTTCTCCACTCACGTGCATCCATTCATATCCCTTTAAATAGTGTGCACTTACGCACGCGCATGCCACCTGACCATCCATTCATATAATCACGCTCTTGACACGTGCAATCGCGCATGTTAACTGACCGTCTATTCATGTAGTTTTAAACAGTTCCATGCAATCAAATGTAGTCTTGAAAAGTACATAATAATAATAATATAATAATAATTAACAATAATAATTTGTAATATGATTATGATATTATGATTTATTATTATTAGTAGTAGTAGTAGTAGTAGTAGTAAAATAAACAAGTGTTCCTAAAATGTTCTCAGTTGTTTGTACAGTTTAACTTTTGTAGAAGGTTTTGTGTAAACTTTAAAAAGTAACTATATATTTATCACACTTATGTGAAGTGAGGGGTGACCACTATATTTATATCAGCAAGATGACGTCTCACGTGGTCAATGTTTGTTTAACTGCTGCCCTAAACCAACATTAAAAGTCCTATAGACTTATCGATTTATGTCACATGTGCTCTAAACATTACAAATTCCAGACTTCACTGCCATAACTTTCAAATGCCCCCCCAAAACAACTTTACCAGTAAGGACTTCACATTCACAATGGCAGTGTTGGAAAATCAACACTTGCATGTTAAGGGTTTGCAACAGTAATGAGTTTATCGGGATGTACAGTATGTGGGCTTTTATTATTTTGGAGGGGCACTAGCCCCTCCTATATCCAGCGTTTGGTGTCTGTCCACAAACTTTGTAGTATACACAAACATTAAATTCCCATTGACAATGAATGGAGAATTTTGCGTCATAGTGTCTAAACAAATAGACAATAGTGTCTATTTTACGTCATAATGATGTACGATGATAAGAGTGCCCCTCACTTCACACGGGTGTGATTTTCATTTGTATTATAATCCCATAGGGGGATGTTAGATCGTCTCATAAAAGAACTGTGTTTGAAATCATCCCAGCGGTTTCACTCATATGGATATGAAGAAAAAACTGACTGCGAGAAAATTAAGCTAATGTTACTGCTGCTGAATAAGTTACATTTTCAGACTGTATCAAATATGAGTGACTGACTGTCATAAACGATACAGAGACACCTCCCTGACAATATTGCCGAAACAGACCCCATGTTATTCTCCATAGAGAAATTACTTCCGCAAACCAGGGAATGAGTGAGTGATGTCAGGACTTCGGCACTCTATACCAGGCTATTTTAATGAGTATGTTAAATTGCTCTTCAAGGTAGAGATACAGTATATTCGGAAAAAATACAGCTATAGCCAAATTCGATATTCCAATTTATGACTAGGATTTTGTGGGAGGGTTTCTTCAATTACTCAGAATTACGTCATATGGCGGCCAAGTCTATGGTTTTTTAAAGTTTGTTTAGAGCACTTTTAACAGAGTGGTGGCATATGGACTTTTGTTTGTTTAGAGCACTAAACGTGACGTCATGGCAGCCAAGTCTATGGTATGATTTTTGTGCCCCTCCAATGCATGGCATTTGAAGATTACGTCATATGGCAGCAAAATCTATGGGGTTTTGTTTTTTTGTTTGTTTAGATCACTTATGACGTAAATCGTTTGCCAGCCAAGTCTATGGAATTTAATGTTTGTTTAGGGCACTATAAATGACATGACCGATATAAAATACAGTGGGCGCCCCTCACTTCACATGAGTGAAGCAACTTATTAGTTGCTTGGAATTTTCACAACCACCATCCTTTGAGGTTAATCCTCTGTGGAATGGTGTCCTCAGATAAACTTGTAAGCACAGCTAACCCCAGACACAGTGGGAGCCTGCATCTCTATTGATTTTCTTTTTTACATGCAACGAGGGAGAGAGATAGCAGTGAGACAACGGTTGAACAAGACTCTGGTATCTGTCCATGTTATACTACAATGCGTCATGTCTTTCAGAGAATGAAAATCACACCTATGTGAAGTGAGGGGCGCTATTTTCATCATCTCATTCTGGCCAATCACAATTTGTGTGCACCTTCGTCTTCTACACAAACATTCAAAGCTGACCATTCATTGTTAATGGCATTCAATGTTTCCCTAAACCGTTTTTTACAAAAGTAAGTTGATAATTATGTATCTAAATTGACCAAAAATAAATATTAAAAAATAAATAAAGATATATATTGTCAATGTGAATTAAATTTTGTGTAGGACGAAAATACCGATTTGCTCAGACACATATGACGTAAATTCTCCATTCATTGTGAATGGCATTTAATGTTTGTGTTAGGACAAAAGTCTACACTATAACTGAATATAGGAGGGGCCCTCAAAAAAGTCATAAAAGTCATAAAAAGAATAAAATCACACCCGTGTGAAGTGAGGGGCGCTCTTATCATCGTACATCATCATCATTTGCTCAGACACATATGACGTAAATTCTCCATTCATTGTCAATAGGAATTTTGTGAACAAAAATCTGTATCTGTACCCGTTACCAACAAGAACCTGTATGAGGGAATACCAAGGGTATTCCCTCATACAGGTTCTTGTTGGTAACGGGTACACTCTTGCTGATGTTAAGTACTGTACGTAACATTCTGGTGTAGCACCCGTCTAGGGACGTCTGCATGGTTGGCTTCATTCCTCCAGGCCTCCTCATATTGCCTTTTGCCTTGCGCTGCCTGCACTCTTTGCACACCCTCCATCAGTTCCTCCTCTTACTGAAGAGAAACGGTTTGTCTTTGTTCAGTGTGTTGTCTAACCTCAATATGTCGTCATGGCAGCCATGCACAAACAAATCAGCTCCATATATGGGCACAAAAGGGGCATGTTCATACGAATACTAATTAACTGGGCAAATGTATGGAGAACCTGGATGACTGGAAGCGACAATGGAGGGCTCGTCTGAGTACGACCTAGAGACACACTCCATATTTGAGCGTAGCTACATTGGGAACTCCTTATATGGCTGAGTCATAGTGACATGAGTGTGACGTGGTCTGCCTGTGTCTGGACACAAAAAAGTGTGATTATTTGTGGTTGCATTCAATGAAACTTGACGATGACACTGACAGCCTGCACAACATACCGTTCTATCTTTGATTTATGTCACCAAGACGAGGCTCTTGGGCTAAGAGATGTGACAACTGTACAACCTGTTCCCCCAGATCCGTCTTCAGACAAAGAGGTTTTCAACATATGTCCAGAAGATGCCACACATCAAGGAAGGAGTCTTGTCAGAGAGGTACCAGACCGAATGTTCTGCACAGCCTGCCAAAGCTCTTTGTACAACCGTGAGGAACAGACAGAACACTATAAGCTGGACTGGCATCGGTTTAACTTAAGACAAAAGATGATGGGACTGCTACCGGTTTCAGTGGATGAGTTTGAGAAGAAAAGTGGAACAGGAGATATGTCAAGCATCTCAGGCTCAGAGTCCGATTCGGGGAATGAGGACACGGAGGACTCTGACAGTGACTGGGCTGAAAGAAGCAGTGATGTTACCCGCACTGATAATGAGGGCGGTTTCCTGTCCAATTCAGTACCACATCGACTATCTAACAAAGTTGTTTTCCAGGACTTGGGGGGGCATTATCTAGCTGTCTACCGCTGTGTTCTCCAGGGCAAGTTAGATGATGAGGTAGACCGGGTGGCTTCCCTGAGGACCATAAGTAACAAAACTCTGTGGGTCATCCTCATGACTGGCGGAGGACACTTTGCTGGTGCAGTCTTCAAAGGGAAAGAGGTTCTTCAGCACAAAACCTTCCACCGCTACACTGTGCGCGCCAAGAGAGGCACTGCTCAGGGTCTCAGAGATGCTCAGAACCGCAGCCATGCACCCAAGTCAGCTGGAGCAGCCCTTAGAAGATACAATGAGGCAGCACTGGTCAAGGAGATCCAGGATCTCCTGGAGAGCTGGGCTGAACACATAAATGAGGCATCTGCAATATTCGTACGCGCTCCGAGCTACTATAAAAGTATATTTTTTGGTGGTCGGGCCACTCCACTAGCCAAAAAAGACCCCAGGATCCGCATACTCCCTTTCACCACACGCAGGGCAACCTTCCGTGAGGTGCAGAGAGTACATGAGGTACTCTCTACTGTTCATATATACGGGAAAGACATGGACATCTCAGTCATCTTTAGTCCCTCTAAGAAAGCATGGGAAAAGGAAAAAATGTCTACAGCAGGACCAGACTCTGTTCCAGAGAAGGCAGGTGGAAGCGTTAGTTCAGGTGATGATGATGATGATGACGACAGCAGTGACATCCAGCTGGAGACAGTGGAGATGGCACTGGAAACCCTGGACCTTCGGAAGTTTGAAATCCAACCCTCCAGACGAAAAAAGAAGGAAAGCAGACACAACATTGAGATTAAGTGTTTGAATGCATATGAAGGACATGATCAGGTGGTGGTGCAGGAGCCGGTTGCTTCGTCAACAGATGACCTCTCTCAAGAGAAACTAGCAAAGAACAAGCCTAGGAGGAAAGTACAGTATAGGAAGAATCATCCAACAGAAGAGGTAGCCGAGTCATGGGAGTACGGTCTCAGGGATGCCCTCTATACAGCCTGCAAGATTGGGGATGTGGAATCCCTGCGCAACCTCCTCCACCTGTCTGCGGCGGAGGAGATGGCAGGAACGGAGAGTGCTGGTGAACTGGGAAGCAATTCATCCCGACAACAGCAGTCACCTGATGGTAACTTCAGTCCACTGCATTTCCTGAACAAGCCTGTAGACTCCACAGGGTTCACTTTGCTACACGTGGCTTCTGCAGCTGGACAGAAGGCTGTAGTCAGGCTGCTGATGGACATTGGAGCAGACCCTGCTAGCAGGGATAATAAAGGAAAGACCCCATATTCCGTTGCCCCAGAGAAGGACATAAGGAACGTGTTTCGGATGTACATGGGTGAGAATCCTGATAAGTATGACTACAGCAAGGCACAGGTTCCCTGGCCACTCAACGCAGAGATCAAAGCAAAGCAGATGGAGAGGAAGAAGGCGCAAAAGGCAGCAAAGAAACAGCGAGAGAAGGAGCAGACAGAGGAGAAGAGGAAACAAGAGTTTTTTGCGTCCCTCACTGATCGTGAAAAGAGGTTGGCAGAGCATGCAGTGGCAACAGGAGTCACTGTCTCCAATGTCAAGAGATGCTGGACCTGTGGAGAATCTCTGCTTGGGAAGATCCCATTCCAGTATCTGGATTATTCATTCTGTACCCCTCGCTGTGTCCAGGCACATCGCAAGGCCAATACTCCTGCTGCCAAGACCTAAACCTCATGTAGATCAGAAGCAGAAAATTTCACCATATTGAGCCTGATCAACATGTGTATTGATGTAACATAACATCCAATGCACATGTACAGTATATGGAGATTTGATTTTCAAATTTAACCTGAGATGTGAGGGCCACGTAGCGCCCCGGACCTCTAGTATATAAATTAATAACTTTTCTGGTGCCTACGTCATTTTGGCCGTGAGTGTCTGGGCCAGACACTTAAAAATTAAATAAATATTTAATGGTGAGTTTGTGTGAAGTTAGGGGTAGGGGTGCTCTTATCATCATACATTCTTCCACCGCCTTCTTCCACCTCAGGAATATCGCCCGCCTCCGGCCCTCTCTGTCTTTCACTGCCGCCGAAACCCTCATCCACGCATTCATCACATCCCGGATTGACTACTGCAACAGCATACTCAATGGCACCACCTCCAAAGTCCTCAACAAACTACAACACGTTCAAAACTCCGCTGCCCGCCTGCTCACCAGTACACGCTCCAGAGACCACATCACACCTGTCCTCCACGACCTACACTGGCTTCCCGTCAAACAAAGAATTCACTACAAAATCCTGCTCACCACCTACAAAGCTCTCAATAACCTGGCTCCCCCCTACCTCTCCGATCTTCTTGAACCATATGTCCCCCCCGCTCCCTCAGGTCCAGTGAAGCTAACCTCCTGAAGGTCTGCAAGGCCAAGTACCGTACCTGGGGGGACAGGGCCTTTTATGTTTCGGCCCCCAAACTCTGGAATGAACTCCCCAACCATCTCAGAGCTGCTCCCTCTCTCCTCTCTTTCAAAACCTCACTTAAAACCCACCTCTTCAGAATAGCCTTCCCCAGTTGAGGTCTCGTTTATCCTTTTATCTTTTTAACCCTGTATCTGTTATGTTTTAGCTTTGATATTTTTTTCTTAATAAAGTCTGTTCCTGGTGTTCCCATGTAAAGCGCTTTGAGTATTTAGAAAAGCGCTATATAAATCTGAGCTATTATTATTATTATTATACATCATTACATTCCGTGCTCAGCCAATCAAATCACATTCCATGGTACACAGACACACAAAGCTGTGCATAGAAGGGGCTTGCGCCCCTAAAAAGAACCCATAGAAAATGGCCTGATCACGGCTCTTCTTCTCTGCCTTTATGGTAGCCTCGATACCCAGGCTTTCATTTCGTCTGCGCGAAAGATGAAAGCCTGGAAAAAGCTGTGGGCTGAACCAGTCTAAAAGTGGGAGTCAACCCTTCCGGGTGGGCGTCGCTCTAAATGATGTGACGTAGCGCTGCACTAGGGGGGAGAGGAGGGGCCGGGGGTGACGGACAGATCGATGAGATCCAATCAGGGTGCACGCATTTCTGAGGCGCGACTCGCCCCTCTAGACCAGAAATGTCTCTGCTTAGGTCAGGCTACCTTTATGGTGCATTCTGTTGGCACTGGCCCCAGATCGCCGTCAATGCGTTGAGAAAATTGCACAAAATGACCAGGTGGCTAAGTCTTTCAGGAATCATGTCTGTTGATTTGTATTAAGAATAAGTCATATTGTGCTTAAAAGGTGGAGAAAGGTATTTGTTTTTCAAGAATCCCGACTGAATTTCACATGTATACAAAACAAATTGCACACATACTGTAGATTCGTTGCGCAGTTATTCTGAAGATCAAGTGTCAAAAGCCCAGCGATAAAGAAAGCACCTGCCAGTGTCACATACAGTAGGCCTCAGGGCTGTACAGCTGGTGCTGAGGTGAACGTATAGACGACATTTAAAAGGAGACAAAACCCTGTAGTTATTTTTAGTGATGTTAACTGATCCTTGTGCTACAGGGTGACATGGGGACCACCAGTGTTGACTTTGTTGACAGTTAAGCCACCAACTTGTCAGTGACAGGCAATGTTACACTCCCTTTGAAGTTTATAGTAATAGTATACTATACCCAGACATTGAACAATAACAATGTAACGAGTTATGATCTTGAAATGGCTGGTTAACGCAATCATTGAAAATCAAATCAATAGATACTATCAGAAAATGTCCTAATTAATTAATTAATTATTATCAGAACATTAATTAATTAACCTCGTTATTGTGACATGCACACAAAACATTGCAGGGAACACATCACAGAAATGTGTAGTACAGTAAGTGAAGTGCATAATTTTAAATTAACAGGGATTCCTTTTGAAAAGCTAAACATTGTTGTTTAATTTCTTCTCATGATGATTATGATTAATATGATTATTATTATCCATATCAGTAGCTGTAATGGTAATAGTAGTACTGTAGCAGTGTTTATTACTATTATTATCATGAATATTATTATTATTAAAGCATATTATTAAAGCATATTAAAGCATGCAATAATAATGACCCGCTATTGCTTGTGTCCATTGCTGTCCTTATATGAGATGTATATGAAGTCTGTATGTATATGTAAAGTGAAGTACTGTACTGTACTTTCTTAGAGGTACCGTAGTAGTAGTAGTAATGGTATTAGTAATAGCAGTGTTTATTATTAGGCATATTGACTGGTGTCAAACTAAACCCTTTAAAGTGCCACTCTAAGTAACTGATATTATTGTCAGTATACTATTCCATAGTATACAGTAACTGAGTCTGAAAAACAATTAAGTAAATAAAAAGTAAAAAAAAAACATCTAGCTGATGTGAGGAAAGTTTGAACAGAACACTGCGTCAACCAATGAGAATTGAGAACCAAGCTGAGGGGGAAGTGAAATTTATGTAACAATAGGACTTACTGAAAAATGCCTCCAAAGTCAAGCGAACTGTAGAAATACAACTTGATGATCTTTTTTATGTTGCAACAGTGTCCAACTGTCTGGTTCCCATGTTTATTTTGCACTTGAGAGCTTTGAGTATATTGGTGTATGTAGTCAAACAAAGTCTCGCATATGCATAACAGTCTTGATGTTATCTTATAAATTGCAGGATTTGCAAGCTAGGTGAAAATGCATTACTTGAACTAGGTATAACAACACAATATTATATTTATATATTATATATTAATATTATTTGTGCATTCTAATTGTAAGCAACAGAGTCGGAGAATAGGAGATATAATGTCACCCATGTATTCCCACATCTCTGTCAACTATGAGAGAAGGACAATGTTTTCCTGAAAAACGGAGACTAGGCTATATGTTGTTACATATTATCTGGATACATCTGCTCCTACAATGCTTGGAGGGTCTTCACATTTTTCTTTTAAGCAACAGTCATAAATATTGTATTTCCTGACTGTTGTTATGTTGGTAGCAAGTTGGTGTGGCATTGTTGTTCTTCATCCATTCCACTAAGTGAAACCAGGCCCTGGGGTTTTCATGGGGGGAAAAAATGGAAAAAGAAAAAGAAGTTCTCTGTGGTCCAAGGTCAGTGACCTGCTCTGTAGCTGTCTCCATTTCACCTCGGGGCACCTGCTAATGTCAGCCCTCTTTTAGATTCCCCAAATCCAGGCTTGCCACTGGTTATTTTCAGCAGCGATAAGTGATCCCAGTGACCCCAGAGGTCTGACACGCTGCTCTTTTTTTTTTTTTTTAGCTAGAAGTCAAATGCCATAGCATTGCCTCAGGATCAAAGCCTTCAAAGTCAAACTCTACTTAGGCATCCATTGAAATAAGAGCTCCAAGCTCAGTTAGGGATGCAGAGACAGCCAAGTGGTGTGGGGCTTTGCACATTCAATCGCACACACGTCACGCGCACATGCGCGCGCACACACACACACACACACACACACACACACACACACACTATATATTACTGTATGACTAAAATAGATGACTAATTAATGTCACTGGCAATGACAGCAATGTATACACAACATAGTCTCTGATTTCGTTAATGCCAACCATGGTTCATTAATGGACTGCATGTTATGCTTTTAACCACTTGGGTCCCTTTTTACTAAGAATAGACGGTCTGAGTTACAACTGCACTTGGACCACTTTTTTTCACCTACACCAAATCTCTTCACCAAAACATTGTCGATCTACAAGCTCACAATGCGTCACGTTGTGACATGTACTAGTGAGCTTGAAGATATTTTGGGCTAAAATTCCCGCCCAGAATATGGATACTGGGGTTGAAGTTGCCTGCGTAGTGCGTACTTAAAGATCCGAGACAGTGAAAACCCCCCTGTGTTCAACATGCTTTGACATTACTGGCACATGATTGTTTATAAATTATGGAATAGGGACAGGGGATGGATATTGTACTCTGTTCCTTCCCCCCTCTCACCCAATCCTGGTCTGTTGTTCACTTCCCTTTCCTGTTCCCGACGTTGCAGCAGCAGCAGCGCCGCCCCTCCCTCCCCCAGTCGGCAGGATATGGAGTCTGGCCTCTCGGCAGATAATGTGACGCACACGTGTGCTGGCGGAAGACAAGGCCATGAGCCACAAAGGGCCACTCTAGGTCCCGGATTATGATAACATCAGGAAGCAGAGCGAGGAAGAGGTGTCTGCAGGAAGCTGGCAGGCCTGCGAAGGCCTCCGAGTGAATCACACTTATCTTTTTGGTACGGAGCTCAGGAGCACCGGGCGGGTGTAGCCCCACGCAGCACTCAGGTCCTCCCCTCTTCACTATGATGTCATCATCATGCACTATGGCTGACACAAGACATGCCCCCCCGCCCTTCCCCTACAAGTGTCTTCATGTTTTAGTTACAGTAGGACCTCCTTCCATAATTGCCTTATTGGCCCTGCACCCACTGTCGAGGTGTAAATAAGTATGCTCTCTAAGTTACAGTAAGACACATCTATTTGCCCCTTTGAACTTAGACACATCAACCCTGACATCCCTATTTTGTATTTTAAAGAAAAAACAGAAATGTCAGGACAAAAAGATTATGATTTCAATTCTTTAAAATAATAATAAAAGAAAATACAATAAAAAGTATGACAAATGAGCTATATGTGAAGTATAAAATAGGGCTAAATTGTAGAGAATGTATGTGCTCTAAAACAGATCAACTGTTTAACACGTATTGATAGAAAGTGAAAGCAAATCAATTAAATTCAAAATCACAATGAAACCCAGAACAATTGCCTTCTAATGGTTAGCAGTACCAAAGAAAATTATTGTCATGTTCACTGAGGCGGAAGCTTGAAATAAATGTAGGAGTTGGATATTCCAGATGCTCTTAAAACTATATAGTCCCCCTCCATAAGCACTCTTGATTTATGAGTTTCTCTAATGGTATCTCTGTCCTGATCTGGCTTCCTTTCACCCCGCTCTCTTCTGAAGCTTTAAACTCATCAGGTTCTCTTAGCCCTGTCGTTAATCCTGAGCTACAAAGGAAGGTATGGCTGAGGAGAAGTAGGGATTCTTTCCTCCTCCCCTTTTGCGCTCTGCTGAAACTCCTGCTGACTGATGAATGATAAACTGATGAGCAGGCCTAATCCAGGAGAATCCACTCCCGCTGCTTCACTTTACATTCCCTAAACAGATGTATTCCTTGGTGGAAATTTGCCATGAAATTGGGAGCTGGTTTGTGTAGAATTCCTTTACATGACACCGCACTGAGTGAACGTGTACAATTGACCCGAGTTCCCATGCCTGCGAGTGACATACCAAGTTTCTTTTTTTTTGTTATAGTGAGAGTGGGTGGGCCATGAGAACACCAGCTCATATATCAGTTTCTCTAAATCCATAGAAATGCAATGTTCATTATATGTCAGAGTAGATAAGGCTGTGTGATACTATCTTCTCCATCTACTTTTTGTAAGGCTACACTATAGGACCAGTGGGACGTGGACCCCAGAGGTCAGGGCACAGGGGGGCTGGTCAATTAAAACGGAAACCTCTTGGTATTATGTGCTTTTACAGCAAAGATGTATTTGTTGACAAATGCAATTAAAAGTAAATTAAAAGTCCAAAGTAAAAGCAATATGTCAGCACACTGTGTGTCATTCGTATCAAGTTTTATCAATGGCTGTGAGCATCTGTTTATACTCTACAGAAACTACAGTATGTGTGGACTATAGCTAGAAAGCATGACACTTGAGTGATTCAACTTTAACCACTTGCGTCCATGTGGCGCAGTGGTAAAGTGCCTGCCCACCACCACAGAGGGTGGGTGTTCAAATTCACCTCGGTGCATCCAACCTCGTCAGGTGTCCAAAACTCCTACGGGATGGAGTGGCACCTGGCGCCAAACGCGGGGAGCGTTTGGCGGGAGGAGTAGGACGGAGGCTCTACGCTATAAGGCTACACAATATATCGTTATCGTTAGACGTATGAACATGCGCAATATCAGTATCGCAAAAAGGCAAAGGTATCGCAATATAGATATATCGTCGATTTAACGTCCACTTCTAAAGCCAGCAACATCCCTCTGTTTTAGCCTGTGCCCCTCGGAAAATAAACGACCACTCCATTTCTCCCTATTCCATGCTAGTTAGCCCTGGTCAAGTGTATTAGCGAACTCACTAACACAGTTAGTGTTGATTAGTGTTCAATGTTGTGTTCAACACTTAAAATATAGAATATGAAAATAATGTTGACGGAAATATCATATATCGTATCGATATCGCAATATTTGGCATTAATACAGAGATATTAAATGTTGTCCATATTGTCCAGCCCTCTACGACAGGGGTTCTCAACGTTTTTGTCTGGGGACCCCCGGAAATGCTTTGGCCATGTCATAACCTTATACTAAAAGAATATATACGGATATCAGATATAATCATTACAGGAACGTTTAAGCATGCATTATGTGTACTATGTAAACTCTTAATTTCCATTTTTCCAGCCATTCAGTTGCAAAAAAAAAAAGAAAAAAAAATATTTTTTTGAAAATAATTTGGGGACCCCCCAAAATAATTTGGCGACTCCCGAGGGGTCGCGACCCATGGGTTGAGAACCTCTGCTCTAAGCATCCTCACTGGCAGGTGAGCCAGGGGAAGCCCAAGGAGGAATCAGGTCTCTGCCAGGCTGGCACTGGGTTAAGTACCACAAACTTTGGAAGGCAGTCATAGCCACTTCGAATGGGATCTGAAAAATCTAACTCATACTGTACATCTTGATCACATGACCCAAGAGCAGTGTTGGGGATAATGGCGTTACAAGTAACGAGGTTCAGAATACTTTTTTGGGTAATAGAGTAACCTAACAAGTTAGTTTTGCAATAGAGAATTCGGTTACTTAGTTACCTTTTCCAAAATGATGGCATTAGACTAATACTTATAGTTACATTTTAAGACCTGATATGATAGGAAAATGTACGCCGTTTCCTGAATGAATGAGCTTGTCTCTGTCAACGGAGACATGCATGCATGTGTAACTGGGTGTTACACCACAATTGGTGACCATGACCGATACCTTGCAGTCTGTGGTGATTGCGTAATCATTCTACCGTATTCATTATAGGTCACAACATTTGGTGTGACACAGCTCACTGTGTTAATTCATTTGTATGTGTCATGTGCGACATGGCAGAGATTGAGAGAAAACGGAGAGGTTATCTTTTAGTAAGGAAGTTGAAGTATTCACACTATTTTGGGGATTAATTAGCGAAAGGAGGAGAACGTCAATGCCTTGGTGAAGCCGAGCACACAGTCCAGTATGGCCTACTGAGTAGGCTCTGGATTTTATGTTTACCTAACTTCCTAAAATGTGGGATTTAATCCCATAAGCGATCCCATAAGTATTGACAGAAAAATTACCTTGGTCTTGATCACATGACTACAGAGACCAAATTGCGTGAGGTTTGGACAAAATAATGTAGAAATAGTAGCAAAAAGTGTGTTTTGCAGATTGTTTTGCAATCAGTCTGATTCTGCTGCCAATCTCTCAGTTGAATCATGCAAAAAAATAAAAAATAAATAAACATGTTATGCAATAAAGGATCATTCCATTTGGGCTGTGGGGATGCTTAATGTCTGATTTAACATAGCCTATACTTGCTTGGTTTCTCCCATATATTCTATGTTTTATTAACTATTCGTTAATAAATATAACAAATCAGGCCAATCTATCATTTAAGTGATGCAGGGAAAAATAAATCTTGCAAATTCATTCAAAATCATGAACATTCTCAGATTGGCAGTCAAATCAGACTCCCTGGGTCGAGGTCGGGCCTAGGTGGAAATGGGTGTGGCTTGGGAGTTGCATAATACTGTACTGATTTGAGTGATGTTTGGACAAGATTTGTAGGAGTGATTGGGCTCCAGCTGGTGGACGGACTGACAGGGGATATTTTGCCGCAAATGGTTTTGGTGTACAGGGAAAAACACACAATCACACATATAACATGAAACGAAGTGGGGGTCCCTGCTTCATCTCTCTCTCTCTCTCTCTCTCAACTAAGGGGTCCTTGGCCCGAAAAAAAAACATTGAAGACCCCTGACGTATGACTCCAAATTTGGGAAAGCATTCAGCCCGATCAGAGCATCTTTAATTTCCATTATAAAATTGATACCTTGAACTGTATTGCACTGTTTTGTCACTTCACTTGCACTTTTTTTTGGTCTTTTTCTTGCACTATAGAGGTTTGTTTATGTCCGGTGTATGTAAGACTGAGAGTGCTCTGAGCAAAATAATTTTCATTGTATTTATACTCTGTATCTATACACATGACAAATAAACCTGAACCTGATATGATGTATGACGTATGACTCCATACTTGGGAAAGGTTGCAGCCTGATCCGACCAGAACACACACACACACACACACACACACACACACACACACACACACACACACAGAGAGAGAAAGTGGTAAGTGGTCTTGGTCAACTGGAAGTAGTATGTGTACAAGAAGTTTGGTGCTGCTTGATCCAGTGGTTTGATTAGAGATAAGCCCTTGGCATACAGACTCAGGGACTCATTTCTACATGACTCACCTCCTACGGAGACATGCCGTTAGGATTCTGCCACAAAAATATTACTTTTTAGGTCCAGACGATTCTGATGAAGGCCGTTGGCCAAGACATCACGTTTTTGAAGTTGAACAAAGCCACATAAGAGGTTTATTTTTTTCAAGAGTCCTTTATGTCCTTAAACATGCCTTTATGCTGTTTTCCTCCCATTATTGTTTCAAGAAGATTAAGTTACAAGCAAAAGATGGCAAGCAAACACAGCCTCGCATTTTGGCTCTTCCATTGTCTGCCCTCTCTTTTCTTCAGTGTAGTGCAGTTTAGATTCCAAGCAGTGATGTGGGTGTCATGTAGAGGGAAAAAACATTCATCAATGCAATTTTCTTTTCTTTTTTTCTCTCTCCTTTAGGCTTGTTCAAAAAGTATGTTCCCAGCTCAGACATCTTCGTAAGCATGGAATCCGTTTGCGTTCGCCGAACTTCTGTTCCTGTGGTCTCACTATACCAGCATGAACCTCAGCTCCTGGCTGTACACATGACAGTTTGTTATGATTCCTCTGACAGGGTGGGTAGCCCGGGGGGCTAGGAGCTCCTTCACTCACACAGTTACTCACATACTGTACTGTAGGTACACCCGCATGTACTGTAAGTGTACGTGCACGTGCATGTGCACACACACGAGCGTACGCACGCACGCGCTACAGTAGTGTAGTCTGCCCAATTTTGTGATGTGTGTGTGGAGCAGTAGAGTTCTTGTGTTTGCGGATTTTCAGGCATTGTCCTGAGCCATGTTGTACTGTTTGAAGCCTAGTTGCTACATACATTTTAAAAAATCTGATCATAAATCATCATGAATCATCTCATTCCGGCCAATCAGAATTTGGGTCCTCACCTTCATCTTCAATGTTTGTGTTACGCAATGTTTGTGTTTACACAAACACTCAAAATTGTCCATTCATTGTCAATGGCCTTTAACGTTTGTGTAGGACAATTGTGTTAGCACATACACCAAAAACTGGACATAAAAAAACTCATCTGATTAGCAATATGAACTACCGCAATTTCCAAATTGCTGCAATTTATTGGATAAAAAAAATGGGAAGTTCAAACATTCACTTCTATACAAGGTATTCTAGTATTGTAGGTAAGATTTGGTTGATTAGGTGCAATATTCATTTCACCCTTAAAGTCCAGATGAAACAGGAGTTGAAATAGTGAAACAGGATAGGCTGGCAACGTTAGGGGACTGGATGTTTGAGCAATAATTGTTCTCCAAAACACTTATTTTTGAGGGTCGTTAGCCCATCCTATACACAGGTTTAATGTTTGTCTTTTTGTTTTGTAAACACCATTGACAATGAAGGGAAAATTTACGTCATAATGTGCCATTTACGTCATATTGTCTCTTTATTGTTAATGGCGTTTAATGTTTGTGTTTGCACATTTTGTTTTACCATTTTTTTTACCATTACATCACCATATCAACATGAGTTAGACTTTAATATATTAGCGCCCCTCACTTCACACAGGTGTGATTTTTATTACCTAATTAGTCCCACGGGAGGATTCAGTTTTCAGCTCTACCCATCTGATGGCTGCTCAGGAGGTTATGAGTGCCAGGGACAGAGCAGTTAGGGGTTAAGCGTCTTGCACAGGGTGGGACACCTCGACGTAGACTGGGGCCAGGAGGTGAACTGCTGACCCTCTGATTACCAGACAGTCTCACCCACTAAGCGTCAGCCGCCACAACTACAATTTGGACTTGAACGTGCTAATTGTGTTTGAGCAGTATTGTAGAGTTTTTATGTCTTAAGCCCTTCTGAGGCTGTAAGAACCCCTTTTTTGCTAGCCTAGCCGCTCCTATATTCAGCTAATAGTGTAGATTTTTTTCCTAACACAAACATTAAATGCCATTGACAAAGAATTAAGAATTTACGTCATGTGTGTCTGAGCAAATCGGCTATTTTGTGCTAAAACAAACAAATTAAATGCCATTGACAAATATGAATGGAGAATGTACGTCATATGTGGAGGAGCAAATGATGATGATGTACGATGATAAGAGCGCCCCTCACTTCACACGGTGTGATTTTTCAAAATAAGAAATAACGTTTTCATTGTGATGTACTACTAAACTTGGTTCCCTCTACGTTCAAGGCACTGAAAGGTAAAGACTGTTACAGTATACAGTAGTAAGGGCACTAAATAGCAAATGGGATTATTGCTACAGTTTTAGGATTATTATCCACACAGAAGTTGTTTTCTGAATAAATCGAAAGAAAACTACAGTATGGTTTAAATAAAAGCATTACAATTTAACATTGGACCCCATTGCAAACTCACTTCTGGGTTTTAGGATGATACTGTAGCCCTGTAGAACACTATTTGTTATTGGTCACCATTAGAATGGATTAGTTGGGAGGGTTATACTCTCCATGCATTGTGTGAACAGCTAGAGCCGGGAGGATTTCTAAACGTTACCATCTCCAAACTAATTATTTAATACTACTGTCTCTTGCCGTCTCATGCATCATGGGTATCGGTCCTCCAAACTAAGTAGGCTACTGTCCCCTTTACTAAAGCCAATAGTAGTGGAAACCTAAAGTCACATAGATTTACATTTACCAACCTTGCGGCAACACACTTTACAATTTGAGTATATTCTAAGGGTTCAAAATGGCATACTGTAACTACATAAAAAAGAAAGAGAAATTGTATGGTTCATTCCTTTGATGCATTCAACTATTAACTAATGTAAAAGCTGAACTTGTTTTTTTTGCCAATTATTTTTGTACCTCTTTTTCCTCCCAATTTAGTCATTATGTAAATTATTTCCTCCCACTTCTTGCCACTGCTGTTGGAGCCTATTGGCTCACCTGCCAATGAGGAGCCCCCACTGGGAGGATGTACTGTAGTGCCTCCGTCGTACATTCCCCGCTGACAGGTGCCGCCCCAGACAGTAGGAGTATGTGCAGTGACAAAGATCATCCTCCCATCCGGCTACCCTCCCTTGAACACTCACTGCCAATTGTGTTTGTCGCTCCACGCTCAGCAGGCAGGACGCACCGTGGTTGATTCAAACCCCTAGACTCCGTGGGGGTGGGCAGATACTGTACAGATACTGTACTGCACCACCCAAGTGCTATGAGATAAACATTTGTAACTGTATTGAATTGGTTTTACAGCATGTTTTACAGAAACATAATTTGAATGTCTTCTATACTGAATACTTGTTAGGTTTTCAGTAGTGGATTCATAAAAGGACAAACATGTATGTAGCCTAGGCGTTCTGGAAATGATGTCTAGTAAGAGAAAGCCTCCATTGCTGCTTAAGTAAATGTTAGTGGCCGAAGCAGTGGTTTAAAATGAGGAGCCATCAGAATTCTTGTAAAAGTTCAGACAGTTCTGGAAACCCACCTTGGCTATAGAATGAAAAAGCAAACTAATGCAACCGAGTTTGTGTACCAAAATTTGACTTTTGTGTGAAAGAGATTGTAAAGGGGGCATACTTTTAAAGTAAAGAAAGCAAAAGCCAAGGCCTACAGTAGATAGCTATTCTGATTGTTCAGCCTTGCATTGTGTATTGTGCCCCTGTTTTTAAATGTATGTGCATCGTACAGTATGTGTCTATTTTAGCAACTGTGAGGTAAATTGTATTGTATTGATGTCTTGCATAATCATATGTTGATATATATATATATATATATATATATATCACAATAATGATGTTAGGAAAACATTATATTGGTTTATTAGTAATTCATGTGTGAATAATTTCTATAGACCGATTCCGTAGCGGTTTCATGGCCTACGTATTTCCTGTAGGCGGACTCGACGTAGCTGCGGGGATAAAACCCTCACCAGGCGCACCTCTTCCACTACAGTGAACGGCAGAGTGACTGATGTTAGTTTGCCTCACACTTTACTCCTTTACCTGCTTTTTTACTAACACTAACATTACAAAGATGCCCAGAACATCGAGATGAACCTGTGTACCGGTAGTTTATGGCTGCTCCAACAGTAGTGGCAACATAAAAAATAAAATAAAACGGAATGTCTAATATCCACCGCGGTGGCTGAGACCAGAGCCATTGAGTAATGGTTGAGACGAAGCAGGGAAAGATACATATCGCCAGTCTTACCCAATACCAAATCTTTCTGTTTTATGAACACAAGGCTGCTGTATTTTATACCTCATACTAAGCATTTAAAGTATGAGGTATAAAGTACACTGGTGTTATGTATCTTTCACTGCTTTGTCTCAACCATTACTCAATGGCTCTGGTCTCAGCCACCGCGGTGGATATTAGACATTCCGTTTTATTTTATTTTTTATGTTGCCACTACTGTTGGAGCAGCCATAAACTACACAGGTTCATCTCGATGTTCTGGGCATCTTTGTAATGTTAGTGTTAGTAAAAAAGCAGGTAAAGGAGTAAAGTTTGAGGCAAACTAACATCAGTCACTCTGCCGTTCACTGTAGTGGAAGAGGTGCGCCTGGTGAGGGTTTTATCCCCGCAGCTACGTCGAGTCCGCCTACAGGAAATACGTAGGCTGCGCCCATGAGACCAGCTACGGAATCGGTCTATATAGTCCCGATATAGACTGCGTGTGCATAAGACTAATGATAATGAAATAGAGTTTGCGTTTATAAAAGGTTATATTTCAGACTGATGCTGATCTTTCGAAGTCAATAAATATTTAAAACATAAACTGACCCATGTTAAAACAAGTTCACCACCATTGTTGCTGCAACATAACCTACACAGAATTGGCAGAGTCAGACAGATGATAGAAAGGGCTAGCTTTGAACAAAGGAGAGCTATCAAAAACTTAACCATAGCCTTCATACAGTAGAATAGCTCTATTAGGTTACATTGCACCTGTGAGGGACTGCCTACAGGGAGAAGCCAAAGAACCAATGAAGGTGCTAAGTTGTACTTTTACTTAAGAGTGTGCATTGGAGAGCTCTGTCACCTTTCCCTCCCCTCACACCCTAACATCCTTTGGGGTTTTGTTCACCTCTCATATTTTGCTGTCATTGTCTTGATGTTTTTGTCAGCTTGAGCCTGGAGGGCACTCGAGCAGCAGGTTCGTCCTGAGCCCTCTCTGTTCTGTGCTTTTCATTACGATGGTATCCGCCTCACTATTTCAGGCAGGGAGACACAGTGAGTAGTGTGGAGACAGAAAAGGCTGTAGAAGTCAGGCCTGGTAACCTTGTCCGCCCATAGACATGGGTCACTTGGCAAGTGCACGTTGGAATTCATCTCACTATAGGAAACCCCTCTGCAAGGCTAGTAGAGTGCATGCGAGAGAGAGAGAGAGAGAGAGAGAGAGAGAGAGAGAGAGAGAGAGAGAGAGAGAGAGAGAGAGAGAGAGAACAGACAGACAGACAGACAGACAGACAGACAGACAGACAGACAGACAGACAGACAGACAGACAGACAGACAGACAGACAGACAGACAGACAGACAGAGACACAGTAGAAGAGTACTGGCAGATTTTATAGTCTCTGTTGTTAGATACTTAATTAAACAGTCTAACAGGCAATAAAGAATTACACAGTATAAATACAGTAGTAAGACTGTAGGAAGAAATATATTTGTGAAAAACATTAATTTCGAATAATTAAAATGTTTTCATGATCCTGAGAGTATGCTAAATTGCCAAAAGAAATTTATAAAAAAACAAACATTAATATGGTATCAAAAATCTGAACCGACAAGGTCTCCACCAAGTAAATCATACCGTATGCCAGACACACATATAATGTATGATACCACAGCCCATATACAGTAGGTGTCAGAGAACCCATTTTTATTAAGTCTATGCCATTCTTCAATGTGGAATATGTCCTGAATGCTTATAACCCCTTAACCGTCTACTTAGCTGACTGGATTCCCAAGGGTTATATAGTAGGCCCCATCCTGTTTTCTGCTCTACGCAAAAAATCTTCGCCAAAAATAGTAGATCTACAAGCTCACAATGCAGCATCGCAGTGCAACATGCGAGCTTGTAAAATGGTCATTTTAGCCCCAGATTTGAGATGGTAGGGTTCAAGTTGTTCCTCTTATAGTATATATTGTAGGGCTTAAGTTACTGAAATGAGTGAGGTGAGTGAAATGTTTTATAGTGTGCTCCTGCAGCTTCACGCGTTTAATACATTTTACAGACAAGATAGTTGCGAGTCAAATCCAGCTCAAGCTGTGACTTGAGAAAAGACAATGGCTTTTTTGTATTTACTCTCATTTCCTTCCCTAATTAAGTCATAGAGAACTGACACAAAGGCTTTTCTGTTTGCTACAAGAAACACCTATCCAAACATATTGTGTAAGGGCATGCTGGAGCAATTAATAACCCTCTGAGGCCACAGAGCTGTTGCCGTTGCACTTTTCTCTGCAGTGTGCAAGTTCAGCCAGCTTCAACCTGCAGGTCATCCAACAATGGAGGTCTGATACATGCTGGAACAATCAGGATTTACTGAAACAGTCCTTGGCATTTCATATCTCAGAGTTGCATACTGCACAGTACAAATAATAATGCCTAATCTTGTTTGGAAAAAGGTTTAGCTTGTTTGGATAAAGAAGTTTGATGTTGTGTGTGTGCGCCGTGCGCCGTGCGTGCGTCTCACATGTGCGCAGTAAGTACAATGAGTTTGATGTAATTTTCCACTTCTATATTGTCAATCTTTTAGAAGAACCTAGTTGAATAATTAGATGTACAGTTACATAAAGCGAAATCAACACAGTGTTGCTAATCTGCTAAATCAGGGAGTCTGGATTGCCAGGGCCAATTAGTTGTATTTAGTAGTCAACATTGAGCACCGCTACACTACTTACAATCTCCTCCAATGGATTTAAGCGCAACAGGAATCTCTCAGTTCTACACTCCTACTGTATATGAGCATATTTAAAGACTTCCACTCTGACATGTTGGTGAGCTATGGAGGTCCCCCTGGCAGGTAGCTTGATTAACTGCTACAGCCTTTAATGTGTTATGAAATGATACAGCACTCCTTCCTACAGAGATGATGTGTTGGTTCTGTAGGTGTTAGTTATTTCCCTATGTTTTCTACAGCTTCCAGCCATTAACACCTAACACTTAGGAGATCGCCGGGTAAATGATCGACTCACATGACAGTTATGGGTCTCTGGCTGCAGATGACGGGGTGCTTTAAAGGCGCAGTAAATTATTTTGAAAGTAAAAGCAAAGCCAGGAGGGAGAAGGCAGTAAGCATGCTATTAACATTCTCTCTATTAGGACATATAAACCACACATTTCATTCCGTTGTCATTTGTGTGGGCTTCCGCAATTAAGGGCATATGAAGCTTTTCACCATGCATTGCTGCCTATCTTTGTACACTGAAGGGTGGCTTTTTTAAGACTTGAAAACAGGTTTAAAATGGTTAATTGGAGCCGTGAGCGTTTTATTGAGGAGCTGCTGCCTTTTGTTGCGTGCTTTCTCAACCCTTTGACCCACAGGCATACACCTGGTATTGGGTCAGGTTACAGCCTGGCTCCAAGGCTTGCAGGTCAAGACCTAGTGCTTCACAGACCTCTAATCCCTTGCATGGCAACATATTTGACTGAAGGGACAGATTCACACATTCTCAGTGTGCCGCTTGAAAAAGTACAGCATATTCTCTCTTTTGCTCACCTGACCTTTTCCTGTCTTTTCCATCGCTCCCCCTCTACATTGTGATGATTTCACTCTGGGGGGGGGGGGGGGGGGGTTGGGGGTTCTAAACAAGTGTGTGTGCATTTGTGTTTGTCGCCATGGTAGGGACAAATTCAATAATACCTACACAGAAGATAGTTTCGAATTACATGATGGTCATTGGGACTAAAGGTAAACTTAGATATAATCAAACACATTTTATCATATAATTCAGTTAAAACGTTATTTTTACCCAGTGTATCCAAGCATGTGGACATGGAATACGAGACTGTGGTTTCCAGGAGAAGTGGAAGAAAGGCCAAGCATCAGTTTCACCTTGTCACTAATTTGGCCCCAAGGATCCATAATAAATACAGTCCATCCTCCAGGCAATGTGGCTGTAAGCACACCAGGGGGAGCAGTTATACTGCAATTTTGGTCCTGATTCACAGAGAGAACAAGGCTGTGCTCTCTTTCCCCATCTTGGATGCTTTCACAAGCATTACAATAGATATTTCTTGCATGATTACATAAATAAGCACATTTTACTGGAGACCTGCCTCACGGTGCTCCCGATTGTCCTGCGTCAAGTGGCCCCTACTGCTCGTGAATCAGAGGATTTCAGAGTGTAATCCTGCCTGACTCCCAAACATGCTCTTTCAACATAGCTGGCTTGTCCCGTTATGATACCGTCATCTGTTGTTACTGTTAATCTTTTACAACACACAGGTATTTCTACAGACAGACAACTCATTTTGAACTAGGCATTTGTCGTATCATGGCGGTGTCCTGCGCCAAAAATAGCAGATCTACAAGCTCTGCTATTTTTGCCACAGGACACCACCATAGGACAAAGTATTAAGCTGATATAATGGCACACAGTTTCAACGGTTGAGTCTTTTTGTTGTTTTTTACTTTTTTTTAGCTTTTTGCTGTGATGGACCCCCTAAAAAAGGGCCTTACACAACATAGCCACCATTCATTAAAGAATAAGCTTATTTGCCTCCCCTCCAATTAATCTTTGTTAATTCTGCTCCCATGGACACAATCATGATTAAGCCGACATCAAACTCTGGTCTCTCTCTCTCTCTCCGTCTACTCTAGATTACGCATTGACTGGCGGGGGGAAGTGAGGAGACATAAGTGGTGGGTTTAGTACCTTAACTCCACTCTTCTGCACTCTTTTGTAAGCTGGTGTATATCCTTGCACTGTTAATGCAGTCCGATTACACAACACTTTCACCCTGTCTGTCACAGCAAGAATGCAACACAAAGCACTGGAGCCCACCGTGTGTGCTCGTCCTTGCACCAGTAATTATTGTTGTGCTCTAGAGAACACCTACAAAAAAAAAATACACACATACAGTAGCATGCTGGCAAACTCAGTGCACAATAGATGTAAGTTCCATCAATGTAACCCCAGATTTATTCTGTACAAAGTCAGTTCTATACGACTATACAGTGTGTCGACTACAAACGTGTGCAGCTTCGGTATGCGGTGGTAAAAATAAACTGATCGCATCAGGTCTGAATCCTGAATCTTTATCTGAACCTAAACATATCAAATATCACATTTCACAGACATGCTATAGCTTTGTGTTGCGTGTCATCCAGTGAAGACCTGACCTGAGGCTGATTCTACAAATGCCTTCTAAATAAGTTTTCTGATTTTTTGTATTATCTTGCTATAGGCTAAAATCTAAAATGACACAGATGCTTTCCCAGTTTGAATGGTTTACAAACCAAATAGTTTGTTTGCTTGCTTTGTACTTAACTAGATTACTTCTAGGTTTTGATTTTACTATCTTGTGAAGGTACACATTAAGAGCTCGAAGTAAAAAAAGAAATAACATGTTAAAAGTGTGCTGCGTAACACACACACACACACACACACACACACACACACACACACACACACACACACACACACACACACACACACACACACTCTTACTTCTCATTTTTCAGGATCAGGTAAATGGCTCTATTACCACACTTCTTTAAGTCGGTTATTGCTCCATATAACTGACATACGGCACAGCCCCCATTCCTGTCCCAGACAGTTATGGGGCTTTGGTGATCATGTGAGGAATTTCCTCAGTGCCCTTGGTTTAATAGGGTGTGTGTCGTACATCTCTGATAAATACACCCATTTGAACAAAGTAGCTGAGAATGCAAGTGGCCCACTCTGCTTCAACCTCTTCTGTTCAGTGTTAAACCTATAACAGCCTCTTAGAGATCTCAATATAAGTGTTTTAAGGGACGGGACAACGAAGCTGCCACCACCACTACAGATTTCCTTTCCGACCGCTTATTTATTGTTGTTATTTAGGACGAGCCGGTTATTTTTTATGTCACCAGTGAAGGAAAAAGAGAAATGTCACAAGCCTGGGACATTTTGACCTTTTTTAATGGTGATTACTGAACTTTGTCTCTCAGGTTCCCTCTCCTCACCCCTGACTTCCTGCCTGCAGCCCTCTGAGCTGGACAGGGCTCTCCCCTCTCCTCTCCTCTCCTCTCTTCTCCTCTCTTCTCCTCTCCCCCGCATGTCTCTATTGCTATTCCTCTCTGTTCTCCTGCTAGGATTGGCCCCCGAGGTGAGGTGCATTTAACCATGTCAACCCGCCCGCGCGTACCTATTTTGGGCATGTCATTATCGGCTAAATAAATAAATACGTTGCCGATTGGCTATTTTCATTATTTGTAGTATGTATATAGGGCTATAAATATATGTTGTAATGTTAAGCCACTTCAGTTTCAGTTTTCATACTGAACACACACACACACACACACACACACACACTTTCTCTTCGACAACTGACATGAAATACAGCATGGCCATTAACAGGGTTTAGGGTTGAGAACTGTCTGCTACAGCCCTGCATATATTACTCATTGTGATCATTAATTCCAGATTTTTTTTTTAATAGCCTTGCAATTTACTGTTTGTCAAAAGTGATTTGAGTCTATGCATTAAACTTTACTTTTCCTCCTCAATGTCCAAGAGACCCCCCCCCCATGGGCATGGTTTTGTTTGTTAGGAAAGAGTGTATTACATAAAATGATGTTGAGCGGAAAACACATTTGTTGAACCCGACACTGAATAATCTAACTCTCCCAGAATGTGAACATGTTAATTAGAATAGAATGTCTTAATTGTTCATGTAAAAATAAATACTTCCACATGAAGTAGCAGTAGGTGATAATATTTTTTTCACTTGTATATACTGTATAAATCATGCCCAGATAATCTGTTGTGCTCGTTTGCATGTTGATCTTGTTGATTAAGTTTATAATTAGTAATGATGGCTCAATGGAGAATGTGTTGTTTGTATAATTTAAATAGCTGAAATATACAAACCCATGAACATGGTGAACATGGTGACCACCATCACTCTGAACTCTTACACACAACTCATTACCATACAAGGAACTTTTACAATAGAGCACACAATGTCTTTTGAATCATCAATTAATAAGAAAAAGTGTTGTACTTAGAGTTCTATGATATGTTACCATAGGCTACATAAGGGCAGTGTATAAAAAAAGTATAAAAAAAAATACTCTGAACCCTTTTTTCTAAGGACGGAGGTGGAGCTTATGAATTTATTAATTTATAATCTGCCGTACGGCGGTGAAAATAGTAGGCTATACATCTGCAATACATTGTGAGCTTGTAGATCGGCTATTTTTGCTGTGCAACACCGGCATATGATGAAACATATAATCAGGCATTGGAGCCATTTAAACATCTCATTTAGGCCCCCTTTCCCCTCCAAATGTTAAATACTAATGGTGGTCATCCCCCCATTTTAAGCAATGTGGCTCAACCCCCACAGGAGACCTGTTCAGGATCTCCAGTGAGGCATTTGTGTGGGCCCGGCCCGCTCCTTTCTTCTGCTCCTCGCCACACAGGCTCAACTTCACAGGCCAGTCGACAGCCCGTGGACAGCAGATGAAAAAGTAAGGCAGCATATCCTGCGCCTGTTAAGTCCTCAACTAATTAGCAAAAATTGTGTCCTTTCTTTTCTTTTTTAAGCATTTAGTCTCGGGGTGGGGTGGGGTTTGGGGGGTATGGGGGTGTTAGAGAGAGGATAATATAGAGGAGGAGAAAGAAAACGGGGAGAAATAGCAGGCGCGGGAGAGCGAGGAGTAATGCTGAGTGCGGGAGTGGAGCGCGAGAGTGACGGAGGAGGGAGGACAGGCATCTGAGCTCTCAGCTGGGCTGTTTTGAAAACACACTTTTGAAAGCCTCTCCCTTAATTCAAGCCTTTTGTTTTTGCCCCTTTTGTACTTGCCAGTTTGACCATATAACATCATACATCTGGTCTATAGCTTTTTTGGGAGGGTTCTCTCACTCAGGGAGCCGTGGTCTCCCCCTGGGCTCAGATTGGAGCGATCGTGTAACATAAAAGGACGGAACGTGTGGGCTGAGGAGAGACAAGCAGAGAGCCAGAATTCGAGATGCCTAAGCTCTCTGACAGGGAATATGAAGGGCCTAACTTAGTTTCAAAAGTAACACTTTCATCACTATGATGTGCAAAAAACAAAAACAACATGATGTGCAAAAAACAACAAAAACAACAACAGAAAATGTGTTATGACAAAATAGAATTAGAAAGGTGCAATTTCGAGAAATTGCAAGTGTGGCTACCCCGACGCAAGTTGTTGGTTGCAGCCATCGGGACCCGAGGAATCCGCTGGGAGAAATAGCGTGGAGGCAACATGCAATTCAAATTTGGGGTTGATTGGATGTTTGTGATATATGGGTTATTGTATAGGGTTACAATAACTCATTTTGCAAGCAAATGACATTGTCTCCATGTGTAAATACATTTGGAGGGAATTGGTACACAAAAAAAATCATGTTTCTGCAACAAACTCCCCTAAACATGTAATTCACATTTGGGGTGGATTGGACTTTGGAGATCGGGGTTCATGCTTTTTGGCCTTTTTGTGAAACAGGCCCCTCCCACTAACTTTGGAAGCCAATTATGGCCAAACGGTATGGACTATCAAAAATATGTATGATGTGTTTTCTTAATCATAAGAATCGAGGGGAAAAAAGTGAAATGTATGAAATATGCTGTCTAAATGGGAACTCAGTTTTTAGAATCCTAATATCTCGGATTCTTATTCCAGACTGTGTTTCTGATCGAAACAAGCTTGTATGATCGCCGGTTACAAAATGTATGTTTTGGGTGAATTAAATAACATTTGCGTGAAATGTTACACAGCGATTTTCCGGTTTCTCTGTTTCCAAGTGAAACGCCTTTCAAAATAAATCGGGTCTCCATAGAGATGAATGGTTGGTGGTCTTCGAGTACACATTTCAGCCACTAGATCGCAAGCGGTCTTGGCGGCGAATTAGTTAAACATGACACTGGCTTAAATGTATTACCAGCCAATCACTATACAAATGGATCTGTAAGCAAGGCTTGGCAGAATTGAGGATGCTGACGACTGTTCGCTGCTTCACCTCTCAATGTATGAATGAATGAACCATTGTAAAGCGTTTTGAGCACTTGGAAAAGCGCTATAACAATGCAATTCATTATATTAGGGCCGGGGTTTGCGTTTAATCGCACTCGTGTCTTCACCGCGGAACGTTTCTCACAGGACGAGTTTCAGGCAGTCGGACCGAAAACACCGGTGCACCACCACCAGACTGGCTGCATCATATAGGCTGCATTGTGTGGTGCCGTCAGTCAGACAACAACAAACCACCATTCACCCAAAGGAATCAATGAATGAAGAAGCTGCTTATATCGCTTTTGCCTTTTGTTAGATTTAAAAGCTATATATATGGAAGCGCACGGTTGTGTGCAGTAGTGGAGGGAAAGTTTACATATGGAGCTACACCAACGTTAGCTTCCATGCTAGCTGCCCTTGATGCAAAACATACTGAAGCAGCAAGCATGGATGTCAACGCAAAACAATGTTTTCTTGCTTAAGCTTGTATATGTAGTCACTATTCATTGATTCACTGGTATACCAAAATCCATTTGAAAAAAAAGTGTATCACTGTTCCCAGGTCGAATATTGATATGAGATTAAAATGCGATTAATCGAGATTAATTGATTACAAAGCTTCTAATGAATTAGATTAAAATGTGTAATTTCCCAGCCCTAATATATATATATATATATATATATATATATATAGTGACCGGGTAACAACCGCAAGGTTCCCAGTTCAAACCCGGGCTCCCGCCGAGTTAGTGTCAAAGTGTTGAGCAAGACTCTGAACCCCTAATTGCTCCCGATGTGCATGTTCGTGAGTTGCATAGTTTCCTCCGGCATCGGTGTGTGAATGTTCCATGTAATGCTCCTTGGATAAAGGCGCTATATAAATGCACCATTTACCATTTATATTATATAGGCCTCCGCCAGGGCTGTGCATTGTCGTGGTGGAGAGGGTATTTGGCTCGGTGAGCTAAGGGTTACATCACTGCTTTTTGCAGATGATGTGGTCCTGATGGCACCATCGGTCCAATACCTGCAGATCTTACTGGACCGGTGCGCAGCCAAGTGTACGGCAGCTGGGATGAGGATCAGTGTCTCCAAATCTGTGGCCATGGTTCTCAGCAGGAAACCGGTGGATTGTGCAGTCTGGGTAGGGAATGAGGCATTACCCCAGGTGAAGGAGTTCAAGTAACTCAGGGTCTTGTTCACGAGTGAGAGGAAGACGGAGATGAAGAAGGAGATCAGCCTGAGAATTGGAGCGGCAGGGGCGGTATTGCAGTCGCTGTACCGTACTGTTGTGACGAAAAGAGAGTTGAGCCAGAAGAAGAAAAAGAATAACGTTGCGAATACAAGAGGCTGAAATTAGTTTTCTTCGACGGGTGGCTGGCGAGGTGAGAAGTTCAGTCACATGAGAGAGACTTGGAGTAGAGTCGCTGCTTGTTCGCCTGGAAAGGAGCCAGTTTAGGTGGTTCGGGCATCTGGTTAGGATGCCTCTCGGGTGTCTCCCTAGGGAGGTCCTCGAGGCACGTCCCACTGGGAGGAGACCCCGGAGGAAAGACCAAACACATCGACTCACTAGCCTTGGAACATCTCGGGATCCCCCAGGAGGAATTCACTAATGTTGCTCTGGAGAGGGAAGTCTGGAACACTCTGATGGAGCTGTTGCCCCCGCGACCCGACTACGGATAATAAGCAGTGGAAGATGGATGGATGGATGGAGATAATTAATCATGAAAATAAAGAAGAGGATCCAAGGCACTCTGTTCCAACGCGTTTCAGCAACCAGCCTTCGTCAGGGTCCCATCGTCATGGGACCCTGACGAAGGCTGGTTGCCAAAACGCGTTGGTCCTCCCTTTTGTGTAATGTTCTTTGCCATGCCTTAAAGCTTACATTAAAGGCTTTTTCACTTCACTGGAACAGAGTGCCTTGGATCCTCTTCTTTATTTTCATATATATATATATATATATATATATAAACCCGCTTTTGTTAGCTTATTTTATAGTGTTGACAACCAACACAAAACTTTCATATAACAAATCCTAATAATATTGTTTGTAACTATCTTTCTCGACGTACCGTGCTTCTACTCAGTAAGCACCTACATTCAAAATTCTTTGACTTACATTCAAGGGGTATATTACATTTTGTACCAGACATACAACAGCCAAGGGCGTTCTTGGCTGGATATATGTTCCAGTGTTTGAACATTCAGTGCATAGGCCCTACTACTGGAATAAGGGATTTTTTGTAATGGCCACATTAAAAAAAGGCAGTAAAGTATTAGGCTACACAAAGATATTCAATCCAAGGTTCAGTATTTTGTCTCTGACCGTTAATCAGTCATCCAAATTGGCACAATACCCAACACTTCTTGAACCAAACTGACAATTTGTACAATACCGTGTCTGTTTTGCTTCACACAAGATGTACTGTACACCGCTACCCAGTTTGCCTGCCCTAAAGGAACATTTCACTTTGGACAAATTTAACTTATTAAATACCCTCTGTTTTTGCCGTTATTTCCAACCACCAGGGGCAATGGCCTCAAAAACAGCTTGAGAATCAACCTTTGTAGTGGATTCTGGGTATTGTCGAATTAGACACTGACATGAAATGTTCAGAATTGTACCAATATTGCAACGGGTAATGTATCACATATAATCAAAATGATTTGCATTGATCTACAGTGTACAGTTAACCCCTTAAGCGTCCATATAATTTATTTGCATGTCATAATACAAATCACAACTTAACACTTAGACTACGGCCGTGTGGCCACAAGTGGTAAATTTGGGAGATTATTACTTAAGTACTTCCGTTTTCCCCACTCACAGACCTCCATTGTAAGAAAAGGCTAATGTTAGTTAGCATTAGCTCACGCTATAGCTATCTTTCTCAAGAAACGTTAATATTTCAATCGCAATGCGATGAAAAATCTTAAATCAGATCCGAACCTCGGATGTTTGATCAGCACAGCGGACAGCGACGTCGTTTGAGAAAAGAGCCAGAGAAGATCCTAATTATAACAGTAGTCTAGGCATGTGCGAGCACGTTCTGTGTGTGCGGGGATGAGCAAGGCATTGCCTAGCAACCGGCTCAGGGCTAACAGTAGTTTTTTACCGTGCCGTTTCAGATATAAAGATATATAAATAAACGTCAATATGTCAATCACAGACAACAGATGGCTATTTAAAAAAATCACACCCGTGTGAAGTGAGGGGCGCTCTTATCATTATACATCATCATACACCATCAACACACAACTGAATTTATGTGATTGGTTGGTTAAATTTACATCATATTTGGCAGACATTTGACCAAATTTCTCCTTTCATTGTGGGGACAAAAGCTGTATAGCCCCTCAAAAACATATATGTCAAAGATAATCTGCAATTGTCAAGTATAGCGAAAATAGCAGATCTACAAGATCACAATGTGACACGTGAGCTAGTACACTGCAATTTTAAAGTGCTTAACCATGCAACATTTGACAGTGGAGCAGAATTCCTTACATTTTTGTAAGGGCAACATTGTTATTTTTGACTGATTTTGTGTTTCAGGTCATCACATTACACGAAATTCTATTTGATCTCTTTCATGCACCCACTTTCGGGAAGTTCATTGAGAAGTCCATTCTATTCTTGGTCCAAGGAAAATAACTTTCCAAATGTGATTTTACCAAAAACGGTAGTGCACAGAAATATCTGCTTGTTATTGTTCGTTCTATCAACAATTCTGCAATTCACCACATAACCTTTAACCACTTCAACCTTAGAATTCCTATTCTGGAGGGAACATTCGAGCTCATTTTCAGCATGTAGATCCTTTCATACACAATTCTAACCTCACATATCAGCAGGTTTTCTGCAGTACCTGCAGGATTTCTATTTACTGCTCAGAGCTCAGATCTGGTTTAGAGCCAGCTTACTGGACCTAGTCATTTGTGCACACACATGCATGCACACACACAGATCATTTCTTATGTGCTCTAGACCACTGTTTCCCCAACAGTGGGTCAGGAGGGACCCATTTGTGGGTCACGGACCAAATTTTATGGGTCACGACTCGAGTAAAAATCCCAGTTTCTTTCCCTAAATTAATAAAAATTTATATAGATTTAAAAAAAATTAAAAAAATTAATTTAAATAATTGTATACATTTTAAAACAAACAAACAAACAAATCTAAGATCTACAAGCTCACAAAGCGACGCGTAACGTCTAATCTCTCTTTTGGGTCTCTTTTGGGAACCACTGCTCTACAGTCTAGAGTAGACCATATCTGCAACCTCAATCAATCCATCCCATTCTACACAAATCTAATGTAAGCATGATCACACAGTACTTTTCATGCCAATCTCTCAATCAGTCTGAGCGTCTTGAAACCCACCCCTAACCCATCTCTCCCAAATCAGGGTCTCCATTGTCCTATAGTTCAGCAAAGGTCTTGTCATCTATCTCCGTGACTGTTGGGGGTGGAAGGCATCGACTTGCCTGATTGGCCAACACAACCCATCGGCTTTACGGATTGGCCGAGCTTTAAGTCACGTTTTGTGCCCTAAATCTAAGCGGTAGCATTTACAATGGAACTCTGTTCTATTACAGAAGGATGTGAAAAATGTCTGTACTGTCTGTGGATCTGTCTGTCTGACATTGATACCCATGTACGTCATCAACATGACGTCATCACTACAATTTGGTCGCATTGTTGAACTGTTGTGACAAAAGGTTAGCCAATGGATTACAACCACCAAGGACTACTATCTGTAGTAGACCTACTGCACATGTAAAACAGAGCTGCTACCTTTAAACACAACACTAACATTAAATGCTATTGACAATGAATGGACAATTTTGAGTGTTTGTCTAAACACAAACTTTGCGTAACACAAACATTGATGACGAAGGTGAGTAGAGTACACAAATTGTGATTGGCCCGGAATGAGATGATGTATGATGATGTACGATGATAAGAGCTCCCCTCACTTCACACAGGTGTGATTTTAGTTTACTATTTAAATAGGCTTGAGAAAAAGATGCTGCTATTTGTCCCAAAGTGATTACAAAAATCATGCTCCTATTTGTTAAAAAGAATACATATATACCCTGTATAACATCCTACTATAAATGCGCCACGTCTCTGTGTGCGTACGTGTGTGTGTGGTTATAATGCACGTAACTCGACTTCTAATTCGACACACACTTTCCACACCCCCGCAGGGAGTGCAGTGCCCGGTATCGAGTCGGTCGGACCCACAGTTCTCCAGAACCACCACAAAAGGCTCTGCTCAGGCTCTGCCAGTGGGCCTATATCAGCCTAAATCCCCCCACCTGTGCAATTTCCAGCCCCAATTTCCAGCCTCAATTTCCAACCCCCCCCCCCGCAAGGCCAAGAGTAGTACAGTCACAGACTTCACTCCTGAGCCAGCGCTGTAGCGCTTGATATATGGACAAAGCGTTCGCCGGGTCTGATATGGACGTAAGATGAAGCCAGTCAGTCCTTGAATTGTAAATCGCCATCTTTCTAGATCCGTTTGGGCCCAGCTGGCCATTGGCTGGCCCAGACAACGAGGCTGGACTTCCCCCCCCCTTCTTCTTCGTTGGTTTTTATTTTAACTCGAACGGGGGGTGGCTCCCGATCATAGACTGTAACGGTAGCCACGCCCCTCAGAACATACGTGACTTTATGGTCATTTCTTTAATAAATGGGACCATCATTTTCCAAAAAGAATATTATGACATGAGAAATGAGACTTTAAACTAGTGACTGGAAGCAGAAAGTATTCATGACCATGTTTATTAAGGAAAAAACAGTCTAGGTGAATTTGGGCCCAAATACATGGACCTCTATGGGGCTATAGTTTTTTTTTGGGCCCAATGACAGCGCCACAATAGGCCATTATATGAACTTTCAGGATGTCCCGATTTCCTTAGTGGCTTCACAAAATATCTGTCTGACTGCCCCCCTGGTAACAACAAACGGAAAGGTTACTTCAGTAACCATGGCTTTCTACAGTTTTCTGAGAAAGAAGAGGCGTTGTTGTGCTTTCTTCACCACCCGCTCTGTCTGCACTGCCCAGGTAAGATCCTCAGTAATGTGCACTCCCAGGAATTTGAACTCTCGGACCTTTTCACTGCCAACACCTCCGATCTGGATAGGAGAGTGGTCTCTGGGAGGCCTCCTGTAGTCAAAGATCAACTCTTTTCTGTTTTCTTGACACCATTGTGCCAGGTTTTCTACTTCTTTCCTGTAATCTACTCCCGTATCCGTATGTTAAACCTGCAGACCAAAATTACGCTAGTATTCTTTGACCAAAAGTAATTTTTTTATGGTGAGGCGTCAAAGGGGTCACGTGGTCTAACCTCATGCCACTAGGCTTTAAACAGGTCCTGTGAAAAGAAAATCTGTATAATTTGCACACTCACATGCATGCACACACATACAGACCATTTCCGTAACTGCTGATTCTCTCTAGTCTAGACCATGCAAACAAAGTGAATTGATCCCATTGTAGTGTTGGTATACTGTATCTGTGTGTTCCCATAAAAGTAGATCAATCATGTACACACTAGCTGCCATGTACATACAGTAAACTACACAGATCAACTTACGCTGCTACATCAATCTCAGCTCAGTAACGTTAGCACTCAACTGATGCTCATCTGACAACTCAGCAACACAAAGCTCCTGCTCCACCCCTGTCTTAACCAACAGTCATTGCCATGCCTTGAGCTTGTCCAGCATGCCAGCTGCCATGATTTTAAATAGTATTAAGTGCAAGGACCACATTTAAGAATTTAAGATGGACACCTTGTTTTATTGCCAAAACTCTGGTACCCTTTGATTCAACTATAGATCCTTGGGCAGAGCTCTTCTGAGCACTCCTCAGACCAGACAACACAAAAGGTGACCAGGCCTTTTCCATCAGGGCTCCTACTCTGTGAAATGACCAGCACAATGAGCTGAAAAAGGCTACATCAGTGCAGACTTTTATCTGTTCTTAAAATATTTTATGAACATTTTGGTTCTTAAATTCTGTTATTATAGTCAGTCTTGCATAATTGCGTCTTGAAAAGTATTTGCACTGTAATGTGCTTCGTAAACTTTGTTCTGAAAACCTAAGTAGTTTACGTTTGTTTGTTAAATGAGGTTGTGTCTGTATGAACGCAGTAATGTTTGCCTGAACAGCAGCTATTGGGATCTTACAAGAGGGGAAAGGTTGATACAAATGCATGCATATGCATACAAAAGTGACATAAGTGGGGGGAGGGGCACGAAGCAGTGATCATTTCTGAGGTATGATGACTATATTACTTACTTGTTTCATTTTCCCATTAGATGAGAAATGAATGTTTACATTATTGTTGGAAATTGGTTGGGTGCTAAATTGACAGGACTCCAAATAGAGAAAGCACCAGAGCGATTTCAAAGCATTAAAATGGGTAGATATTTATTTGATCAATGAATGAATCCATGGGGTGCTATACAGTATCTTCATTTATTCATGACAATTCATACAAGGCTACAAGGCTAAGTGAGCGTACGTACATCCAACACAGTTTGCAGTAACAGGAAACAGGAGACAAATTATATAGCTTGTTGAGATTTGATAGAGCATTGTTAATATAATCTCCACCAGGAGGCATGCCCTACTAATAATAGCGACGCATGCAGCCAAATTTCTGCCAAAATTGTCTCTTATATTGTCCCTCTCATATATGCACGTTCATTTTAAACCTCGAGAGAGTATGTTTTGCGTGTGATTTTTGAGGGGTGCAACCACTCCCTTACAGAGCTATGTGTGTGGGTGGCTGGCTGGCTGGGTGGCTGGATGGGTGGCTGCTTGGGTGGGTCTGAGCACGAAAACAGCATGGTTGTTTTTCACCACCTGTGCGCAACCTAACACACACGCGTGAATCTCGTTTGTGTCCGAGCATAGGCATGGCTGAGGCATGGTAACGCCCTGCCTGCCTGCGATTGGTCTACTGACACTGCCCGTCTTGACTGTCCTCCGAGACGCGAGGTTACTCCGTGGTTTGATTGAGAAAAGAATAGGCTACAAGAGAATGACAGCTTGACACGCGCGACAGAATTCAGCCTTGTAAGTTTTATTTTTGTAGAAGAGGCAAACTAATATCGTTTATGCCGTTTGCTTTGATTGAATAATTGATTGAACACGTATGTTGTACTATGATTTGATTTGGGTGTGTTCTAAATAAAGTGCGTGTTGATTATCGTGTATTAATCTAATTATAGTAAACTAATACTATTACACTAAAAAGGATAAAGATGAAGGGAAAATAGACCTTTATAGTACAATAATGTTTCAAGTTTACACATACAAACAAATTACACAATAATCAACACAAACACTTTATTTTAGAACACACCCAAATCATATTATGGCGTGCATGTTCAAATTCAATCAATTATTCCATCAAAGCAAACGGCATAAACAATAGTACTTTGCCTCTTCTACAAAAATAAAATTTAGGCCTACAAGTTGGCGTTCTCTTATTGTATCATATGATACCATACATACTTGTATTATTTATTTCCCACCACGGAGTAACCTCGCATCAGACTATCCAGCATATCCACCTCGGAGGACAGTCAAGACGGGTAGGCCAATCACAGGCAGGCGGGGCGTTACCATGCCTATGCTCGGACACAAACTGAATTCACGCAACACACACACACAGCACACACACATATTAACTATACTGTACACCCCCCCCCCCCGTACCACTGCTATAGGGTAGAGTAGACCATTGATAACCATCAGCCATTAACTAAAATCATGACAGATTCGTGCATTGAAAATAACAGATATACAAGCGCACACAATGTGATGCTTTCTGAGATTGTAGCTCAGCTATTTTCAGCACGCCACAGTGGCGCACAACAAATAATAAATCAGACTTTAGATGAGGAATGATGTATTTATTTTTATTAGGCCAGTGCTGTTGACAGATACATGTAGCCTGCACACACTGACAGAGATTTCACCCGTTGTCACCAGAGTATCCAGTGGGATATCCATTATAGTAAACAGAGGCTAGTTTATGATGCCAGTACAAAGATCTCCATATGGCTATAAAGATCTCATAACTACAAATGGTACAGTGGCACAAATGCAAAGCTTGGCTCTTGGCTGATCGTGAAGCCAAACTGTCAGGTTTGCCAATCAGGGTGCATCAGCTGATGCCTGTGACCACACACATAAAGACATACAAAACGCATGTTCAGCTGCATTCCCATTCGGATCAACACCATCACGGGAAGTTTGATGTTGGCCGGTCAGAACGAAGATGCCCTAGTTATGCCCAGGACAGAAACACACGTGCCGCGACACACACACACACACACACACACACACACACACACACACACACACACACACGACCGCGGTCAAAATGTACCTGGCCATGTTGTCCAAATGACTTCTATTTGTTTGTAACAGCTCAAGCTGTGAGCTCACACAAGGGCTGCTGGTCTTAGCATTTCCCAAAACAGAGTAGATGGGGTCAAGGGACTAAACCCATTAAATCAATATGGGGGATGAAAAAGGGAAGAAAATAAAAAAATAAAAGAAATACAGCTGTGAAAGTCATTTCAGAATTTAGACAATAAATAAACACAAGATCCATGCAAATGTGCACTTTCCAACATATCGTCTCTGTCGGGTGGAAACCTCATTATGTCCAAAACAGGATTCAAATTAAAAAATAACAAAAGCAGCAGATCTACAAGCTCAAAATGTGCTACTTCACACTACGTTTGGAGCTTGTGGATCTTCTATTTTGATGCTTTTTTTGTGACGCGCAAATATGGAAGACACTAATTTACGTAAAAACACAAAAAGTTGGAGATAGGAGGTTTCTGCCCGACAGCAACGATATGCTGAACATTAGGTGCATGCAGACACAAACATAATACACTACATGAACATACAAACAGGACCCCTACCCCCACCTCAACAATGGGGGTAGCAGGAAGAAGACCCAAACATGGTAGTGGGGTTATAAATTAGGGCCTGTCAGTATTACAATGTATATTAATAGTCACACCTCTTTTTAATGAGTTTGGCATTGGCAGCTGAGAGGAAATACAAGTCATCATAGCACAGCTCATGCACACCCCGATGAAAGAACCTATAATAAATCTTGTGAGAGCAGGGCTCACCATAAATATGTATCGCATAAGGCATCTGTTTTACATTCTGCATATAAATCAGCTAGAGTGCTGAATAGCAATGAATCAGACGCTCGACGCTTGATTTGATAACAAATCGACTCTGAACTTGGGAGGGGAGAATTTAAAGCCTTCAACAAAATTGGGGGAGTTAGGGATAGGGGGGGGGGGGGGGGGGGTTCCAGGTAAGACCCAGGAGACTCAACCTCGTTTCTCTTTGGATATAGTTTAGCAGAGATGTTTCTTGGGTCAGCCTTGTCGAAATACAGCCTGATTTGCCCATGTTTGAACGGTCACAAAAGCTCCACCTGTTTTGGTCAGAGAGTGAGGTGAGGCTTACTGTAGGTGAAACCTACAGATAATTTCCTGATGAAAAGTGTTGCCATCCTGTTGCCACTGTGATGTACTAGGACTTGGTTTAATTTGGAGTCAGATGTAAGGGTTGTAATGACAGGGCATGTTCTATTGAGGCTCTTCAATAATGATGCTACAGCTGTGTAGTGGTCACTTCAGAAAGTTGGAATTACTCTAACTCTAACTAATTTCATTGGAATTAAGTGTTGTTGAATACACGTGTCATCAATTTGAAACTTATATAAAAATACAAATTGTGTAGTGTACATTAAATATATTAAATTAATGTCATGCATTACAGTTACAGTAACATAAAAAAACTAAAACATATGTGATTCAACAAGATACGGTGATGTTGAATGAATAATTATGACCAAGTATCATTTTTCTACTCATTAGCTACTATATACAGTAGCAACCTGCATATAGGGCACAGCATAGGACAATAACTGTATATTTTGTCATTCCATTGTACAAGTTGTACAATGTACGTCCTTAATTGGACTTAAGCTTCTGCTGTCGATACAATTAAATTAATACATGCCTGCAGGTGATAGCTCTATGTTCCACTATTGAGGGAATACCATCCGTTTGCAAGAATCGTGTTAAGAATTATTATATAAAACAACTTTGCTAATTTGATTTCAGAGGTGGAATCTGTTTGCGCATTTGCGATATCAAAGGTGGTTGGCATTGGCAAGGTCTGTGGTTAACAAAGGAAAAAATACAAATATGCAGAATAATACATTATGCCTGAGAAAGGGAATTGATTTGAGTTATGGTGAGAAATAATTTAGCCATATAAAAAGCAGAAAACAACCATAATTATTTTGACATGTGAGAACGCTTTCATCTGACATTCTGAAATAAAAACAAAACTGACAAGGCTTGGGTGAGTGGTGAAGGGAGCACATGAAGTCATTAGGATTCAGTACCAAGTGATGAGATATTGGGTATAAAGTGTGCATAGAGGTAATGCAGGCTGATTCACATAAAAGGAAGACATAACCATCAAATGAACACCCAAATGGGAGCCCTCTCCTCAAACATACAAATTATCTTGTGATAACAGCTGGGATCTAACATCTGTCTGGGAAGTCAAACACCCAGGGAGCAGATGTTCATATATCCAATGGTGTATTTTTTTTTCTTCTTTTTGTTACTGTACTTGTATTGTCCTTGGGCTGTAGGATAACAACTCTAAAAAGTGTCTTTTACCTCACCTGAGTATACTGTGTATGATACTAATGACCTGATAATGCTGTAGTGTAAGGAAGGATAACTTAATCACGCAATAGTGAAAATCAATATCAAATTAAATCTACAGTGTACAATCTCTGAAGCAGAATGTAGAGGATGGCGTGAGTGAGATAAACATTTCACTCCCATCATGTAAAGTATGGCCTAGTGATACATCAACTCATCAACAGCCCTAGCCTCCCAGAGGTGTGCTGATATGGCATCTCCACAGACCACATGCCAGAAGGAAAGTGAAAGGCAACAGCATCGGGAGCCAAAGCAAGCTATCTGGAGATACACCTGAATGTTCCTCTCCCTTGTTGTTTGGAACAAGCAGATGGTTCTCAATGAGGTTTTCTTACTGCTGGGTTTAAACACTCTGATGGGAGTTGGTGTCTCTTGATACTGACTGCACCAACCTGTACGTTGATGTACTGAAGTTAACACTTGTAACACACCTAAAGTTTTGTATTTTCAAATGTAATAGCCGGCTATAGAAAGTTAGAGGTTTTCAGATGGTGGCTTCAGATTAATCTAATTTGGTTTTTAACGACTAAAATTGAATTCCAAATATCAAATGATTAATAATTTGTCCTTATTTGTTTAAAGAAACGTTCATATTTAGTTACCTTTGAAGAAATAACATGACATGAAGTACTGCAAGAAAATAAAGATATATTTACAAACTAAGGAAAACATTTCAATATTTCTTTCATCTTTTTTGCAACCCTTTATTCAAATACTCATACCCCAAAAAGTTGAAAACCTAACATTAAAGCAATGCCTGCCTATTAAATAATCAAAAAAGAAAGTGCAGTTATATATGCCTTTAAGTGTCATCAGAAGATATGGACTGTACATCAGCAGTGCAGAAAATACTATAGGCTACTGTACATATTCTGCACTGTTATTTCAGTTGATTCTGGCTAAGAAATAATATTTCATTCTAAAATAGCACAGGGGCAAAACGTAGACGTATGACTTGTTTTGGATATAGTGATGGCCGTGACAAGAAAGGGAGATGGAGGAAGATGCTGTAGTTTTGAGGATCTCTCTTGCAGCTTGATTCACACCTGCACACTCTCTGTGGCAGCATGTTCTGCAAGGGTCGTCTGTTGCACGGCGGGAGTATTTGGGGATGATTAATTGCTCTGTCTTGTCAATGGTGCGCGCAAAACAGCGGGATCCTCTGCATATGTAAATACAAGCAGTCTCAGCACAGCATTCTGGAGCAGGATTAACACAACTCTGCTCCCAGATTCAGACCTGTTCACCAATCTTTTCTATTATCTTTGACACCCAACTTATGTTGGAGAGACCGAACACGCTTCTTGCCTCTCCCCTGAACCAAATACATACATCCTTTACTAATGCCCTTTTGACAGACAACCAACATTCTAGAGAAAATATGTCTAAAGAAATGGCAAATGAATCTTCTGTTTTAATGAATCTTCTAATAAAACAACATTGTTGAGGTTTGGAAATAGGTATACTGTAGCCAACTATAGAATGCAAAATATTTGTGCTTTCATTGTTCTGTGCACAAAATACTTTACAATGTTTTTGAGTGAAAATCATACAGAAATTACATATTACACATTAGTTCAGAGTATTAATTTGTAAATAAAATACATGTTTTTTCCTGGTGACTTGATGGTCTCAAGAGAAGAGACATTAAATTAAAAAAACATCATTTTGATTTAGACTTCTGTGCTTCAATGCTGCAAATGGTAGTCTAAATTGTAGTGACATCACTTGGCAATGAAGAGACAATAGCATTTGGCTCCAGACAATCTCAGAGCTACTGTAACTTATCTCACTAAAGCTATTGCATGTCTCTAGTCTACATATAAATCCAGTGGCTCAGGGGAACATTGTGGTGGGTCTACATACAGTAGAAAGGACATTTGACGACACGCAAACTCCATCACTAAGAGCATTAAAACAAAAAAATGCAATCGCCCTAAAACTGAACAGTGATAAAGGATTTGTGGGCATCTGGGAAAATTAAGACTAACAAGATCTCAGACGCCTAACAAGACAACCCCTTCCTTTGATATGTATCATCCCCTCATGCCATTGGCTATTACGGGTGAACCCGCTGCCTCATGGCAGGTACCAAATTTATTGGCGCTCCATTATTAGAGAATTGCAGGGAAAGAAAGCGGGGAGCACTACGGCGTTCTGAGGATGTTACGATGGCCTCCTAGATTATGCCTCCTGACAGGTTTGTCATCCCTGTGCACTGATGTGCTCTGCAGAGTGCTCTGATATCATTAGCTTCATTGCTCCTAATGTGTCTGGTCCCCTCAGCAGGAGGACAGGTCATATATTGTGCACATCGGGGGACAAAAGCCAAGTGCAAGAGCTCACTGAATAAACACTGCCTCTTCACTAAGCATGTGGGAAGAGGCAGAGGAAAATGTGGTTTTATGACAACTTAACATCATTTGGAAATGAAAGAGCGTTGTTTAGCCAGTTAATCTGTCCGCTAGAATAGATGGTTACTAGTTAGCATGCCAATAGCCAATAAGATAGTTTCACTACAGTAAATATATCCAGATATGAAGGAGCAAGAGGGCAAGCTAACTCTTATTTTTAGGGCAAGTATGCACTCCGATGGTGGAGAGAAACTCTTGGAAAATGTAAAGAGGGTGAGAGCCCATTGAGGCACATGACATTCAGGGCCATAAGCAATGCCACCTGTTCTCATTTTGCCTGAGGTTTGTTCCTGTTAAAGGGGAGTTTTTCTTTGCCACTATCACAAAAAGAGTGGATGGACATAATTTCTCTGCTTTAATGACGACTTTAATGAAATTGAATTAATAATGAATTATTAAAGCAAAGCAGAGCTTTACGGTACCAAGGAGAGATGGACTTTTGAATGATTTTTGAGCGGTTAGGTAGCGGTTAGGTAGCATGTATGTATGTATATATGTATGTCCCTGTGTCCGAGCACGAAAAGCTGCAACACGGTAATTCTGTCATTTCTCGACCGTTTCGGACACGGGAAGGTTCGCTGTAACTGGGTCGCCCACCTGGTGCGTTCATGGGGGTCTGGATGTTCCGGGGACCCCCACACTGTAACTCTGTCATTTCTCGACGGTTTCAGGCGTGGGCGGCTCACAGGAATCGGGCCGCCCCCCCTGGGTGCATTCCTGGGGGTCTGGATGTTGCGGGGACCCCCCAAAGACCCCCACACGGTACAGTTGCACCACTCACTTCACACAGATGTGATTTTAGAGCTCCTATATACAGATTTAATGTTTGTCTTGTCTAGACAAACCATTGACAATGGACATAGTTCAATGTTTGTTTTGTCACTAACACAAATATTAAATGCCATTAACAATGAACAGAGTTTAATGTTTGTTTTGTCTGTCACTGAGCAAATCGGCATATGCATGTTATGTTATGATATCGCGATGATGTAAGATGATAAGGGTTGGTAAGGCGCCCCTCACTTCACACGGGTGTGATTCTTTTTAAACGACTTCACAGTGGCAATGACCTTTAAAGTACACCAACTGCTGGAGACGAAATAGAGCTGGAAGACAAAGACTGAGGATCCATACAGGACAGAAATCAACAACCCTTTGAGACTACAGACAGCAATCTCCTGACCAAAGAATGAGAAGGAGATATCCTGTATGTGTACTGTAGCTTTGAGAGGTGAACAAGAACTGACACTCAGCTTCTAACTCTAAACAACACCAGCTGGTTGGTTGCTGTGACCTGTTAACTTGCAATTCTTGAGCGGTGCCTCCGCTCCATTACGTAGCAATGTGTGTCCCTATGCCTGCGTACGTGGCTGTCTCTGTGTCTGTCTCTGTGTCCGAACACAGAAAGCTGCCATATGGTAACTCAGTCATTTTTCGACCGTTCGACCTATATGGGTCCATTTGGTTCCTACATTTTCATTTAGCTGGGGACCCCCTGGAACTCCCTCAAGGACCCCTAGGGGTCCCTGGACCCCACTTTGGGAACCACTGATCTACCGTATATGAACACAAGTGGCCCATGTTCGGAGCAGGGGGTTATCCATGTCACTGCTCATACTCCTACAGGCTGGTGTGGCACCTGCCAGGGGTGTTGAACGGGAGAAATAGGATGGAGGTGCTACAGTATGTTCTCCCGGTGGGGGCTCCTCACTGGCAGGTGAGCCTGTAGAGTACAGACATGTGGGGAGGACTTGATTGGCATAATGGCTAAATTGGGTAGAAAAAATGAGGTGAACATAATTGGCTACTCATTTGTTTTAGTTCAGTTTGTTCAAGAAAAAGAAAAAGAGAAACTGAAAGAAACAATCTATGGCTGTGTATTTGGAATACATGAAATGTATGTTAGATCACAGACATTCTAGGGCTATTAACTTGTAAACTGAGAATATTCAACTAATATTCAAATTCAAATGTATTCACCAAAACCAACTTACAGTTAGTTAATTTAAAATGTATTTGTGTGTGCTCGTGCTCCGGACAAATGACTTTTGTGCCCAGACAAGTGAATGGGAAATTTACTTGTCCGCAGGACAAGTGCCTCAAAAAGTTAATGTCAAGCCCTGCAACATATAATTATGCTTCTAGCGTTAACCCTAAAGCTTATCATTTTCTGCTCATTCTGTTGTCTTCAGGGAATGTGTGAAGAATACAAATTCCTAATTACACTGTGTAATAGCGCGTTTTGCTACAGCCAATATACACTAGCCCACAATAGCAGAACCTATACTACCATATCACTGATACTGTAAATGCTGCAAGAAATAACAAAAAAAGCGAACCGGTGAGATCCTTTATATTCAGTCAAGCCATATCATGTGTAATGTATGGAGCATACATTTTCTTGGTCGCCAAATTGAAAGCTGCTCTGAATCCCAGAGCTCATTGATGACACCGCTGGTAGAAAGCTGTAGTGCGACAATGCTGTATTAAAAATGTACGGGGTGAACTGGACCTGCAAGGAAACGTTTTTTCTCTAGGTTGTCCTCAGACGAGTCTTCCATCGTCGCTTCCAGTCATCCCGGTTCTCTATACATCCGGCCAGCTCGTTGGTGCTTTGCGCTCCTGCATCTTTCTTGAGTACATCAACATAGGTTAGTATGGGACGTCCTCGTGACCGGTGCCCATGTGTTGGTTCCCACAGCACCAGTTTGCTGGCTGGGGCTTGGTGTCTTTGGCAGTGTCCTGCGAGTCTCATTTTCCTGGCTGCTATTTTGTCGCTCACCCTGAATATTCCAGCATACAGATTCTCGTTGGTAACATGTGTACTCTTGCTGATGTTGAGCACTACACGTAACATTCTGGTGTAGCAACCGTCTATTGCTTTCTGCAGAGTTGGCTTCAGGGTCCAGCATTCACTGCCATATAGGAGAACAGATTTTACCGTCGCGTAGAAGAAGCTGAGTTTGATTTGTTGGGGAAGTTGGAGTTCCATACACTGGCCATGCCATTCAGGGCCCTCCATGCAAGTGCCTTCCTCACTTTTAGATCTTGCTCTGTTGAGTTGACCCATGAGCCCAAGTACTTGAAGTCATTGACTTCCTTCAGAGCAGTGCCTCCTGTTGTTGTGAGAGGTGGATGTTCCGTTTGGATGTTATAGGTGATCACCTCAGTTTTCTTGGCATTCAGCCGAAGGTCAACCATGGCACACTCAAGACTCCACTCTGCTCAAGAACTACTGTGCTTGCTCCATGTGATTGGAGAGCAGGCCGATGTCATCTGCGTAGTCTGAGTCTGTCAGGACTACTGCAGGGTGTCGTCTTGATCTCCTTGGTGTAAGAGTGAGGCCAAGATCCTGCTCTCGTCCACTGATGGCCTTCCTGAGCGTGTAGTCCAGGACGATGACAAAGAGGAAGGGGGCTATTTGAAATCAATAAAGCACAATACGGCCGTCAGGTTGTTCTTCTTCACCTCCTCGATTAGTCTCCTCAGTGCCAGGATCTGGGCTAGTGTGGTTCTCTCCTCTCGAAAGCCGGTTTGGTTTTCCCTCAGGTGAGGGTCGATGTCATGCCGAATCCGATTTAGTATCATCCGATTGTAGACCTTTTCAGCGATACAGGTCAGGTTGATGCCTCAGTAGTTGTCTGGCTTCGAGAGGTCCCGATTTAGGCACCGGGATAATATAAATGTTGCATGGCCCTACTAGGCAACATTACATTTTTCCGTATATATAAAGATCGGCTAACATTAGCATTAGCGCACGCTATTTACCTTACGCCAGTAATGTCAGGAGCGATGCGGTACAAAATCACAAATCACATCCAAACCTCGGATGGTGACGATCACTAGGGACAGCGCTCGTAGTTTCAGAGATATGAGGCATTGAAAATCCTACTTTGCACGGAGGTCTATGGGGACCGTGTGCAAAAATTCTGGTGTTGGGGGTGACGGAGGCATTGCCAAGCAACCGGGCCAATGTTAAAAGCTGATTACCGGCTACACCAAATATTTGGTGTAAAACTTTAGGCACGAACATGTTCATACTTAGCTGATAACGTCCCTGGGTGCAGGTACGAATATGTTTGTATTTAGCAGTAAAATAATTAAGCGGTCCATTACTACAGCACCAACATTGAAATGAGCTTTTCCCAATCACAGTACAAAAGCTGTTCTATTTCTGGGCTAGTATTCAGCAAACATAGCTAAAAATGTTGGCCCGGGCCACTGGCGTAGTGGTCCGGGCACCCTAGGCTGCAATGCCAGCCTGTCAGCGTGTCGCGGGTTCGATTCCCCACGTACCCCGACAACCTTTGCTGTGTGTCACTCCTTATCCCCAATTTCAAAAGAGAGGAGTAAGCTAAGCTATCCATTACACAATATTGCTAATGAAAGTCTGCAAAGTGAGCGGTTTAGTTGAATCTATTAACATGTGCTTTTTAAACAGTTTTTCCCTGGTTAAAAGGTTATACAGCTGTTGCCAGAACGAATATGTTTTTTATGCACTTTCTTTAAACAGTGTAGGTAGATTTGCCATCTACTTTATTGCCTCTACGCCCTCCTTGCAATGAATCTGCTGGCAGTGGTCTGTGCAGTTGATGGAAAGGCTCAGATAAGAATCCGCTGAAGCTAGGAGAAACAACTGCTGAAAATCTAGTGTGGGGAATTACACCAATTGAGGAAGTTGCTTTTTCTGGGACCAACAAGAGTTATAGGCTAAAGCAGAGGTGTATATTTTGGTTAGGATGGAGAAGGGAGTTGAGGCAAGCGAATATTGCTGAAAGAGCGTCGCTCACATTCAGACACAGACAAAAGCTGGAAATGAAATAACTTCCTTTCCTCAGGAAAACACAGCAGCTCTTGACAGAATAATAGCAGCTGAGTAGCGGGAGAAGGTCTGGCACTAGTGGCCCACAAACACAGGAAACTGTTGTGCAGCCTGCTTGGCTTATTAAAAGTGAACAGACACGCTCTCCCATACAATCAACTAAACCCCTGTACAGTGTGTACACTTTTTACACAATAAAATCCTTTAAAATAAATTTAATTTTAAATGAACACAGATTATTTTACAGGGTATCACAGGGCAACACCTTTGATATAAGACAGTTGCAAGTAAAGTAATTATTACTAGTGAATATTAGTAGCCAGCACACTTTTAATACCAAAGCTTGCCCATTCACGTGCAATGTATGAATATAGAGGGTATAAAAATGTAAGATCATATACATCATAAACAAACATCTGGAGGAAAATATATATACAGATCTGATCATGACATTGTTCAATTTACACTGGACTATAGTATTATACTATTATTATATAAATGTATTGTATAAGCTTCAATGCATGTAGCCTTTAGTTGATGCTAAATGTTTTACAGTACCTGATTCATAAATAAGTATGTAGGATTTAGCCTTTTAAATTTCTAATACCAAACTTACACACTTTCAACCTGGCGTTCCTATTTTGGATAATAAGAAATGGTCAAACATTCACAAAATTGTCCCAAACTTTGGAAAATTGTCAAAATAACTGATATACACACTCAAAGCGTCTTGTGTTGTGACACATTTTCAGCTTGTAGATGAGCTTTTTTCTCCATTTGTAATACGATGATGTTTATAGGGCTTTAAGTGTTTAAAATCACACCCGTGTGAAGTGAGTGGTGCAACTCTGTGTGGGGGTCCCCGGGGGTCCCCGGAAGTTCCAGACCCACAGTACCACGGCGCCGGCCCGGTTCCGGCGAGCCGCCCCACGTCCGAAACGGTAGAGAAATGACAGTTACCATGACAGTTCCCGGATCATACAGACTCCCAGGAACGCGCCCAGGGGGGCGGGCCGATTCCGGCGAGCCGCCCCACGTCCGAAACAGTTGAGAAATTACAGAGTTACCGTGTGGGGGTCCCTCTACTGTACCCTCTACTGTACTGTACTGTCACACCCGAAATCATCATATACATGTAATATGTGCGTGTGTGTTTGGTTGCGCACAGGTGGTGAAAAACAACCATGCTATTTTCGTGCTCATACCCACCCAGGAAGGCAGCCAGCCACACACAGCTCCGTAAGGGAGTGGTTGCACCACTCAAAAATATGTGGTCACGCAGGAAGTCGAACTTGATAATGTGTTGCGTGAAATGCTCATGGATACCACCAGTTTGTGTGTTGCTTATGATAAAGCGAATGAGGGGACCCCGTGGAGGTCCTGGACCTCTGCAGTCTTTAAAAGCTGTTTCCAATCAAGCAAATTATTCTTCTCTTGCAATAAGGTAATGCTTGTGTGTGTGTGTGTGTGTGTGTGTGTGTGTGTGTGTGTGTGTGTGTGTGTGTGTGTGTGTGTGTGTGTGTGTGTGTGTGTGTGTGTGTGTGTGTGTGTGTGTGTGTGTGTGTGTGTGTGTGTGCGTGCGTGCGTGCACGAGTGTGTGAGTGTGTGAGTATGTACGTAAGTGCGTGCGTTTGTGTATGTAAGGTGATATATCAGTGCAGTAAAAGTTAATTACCATATGTTTGTGGGTCCTATAAGCTGATGTACTTGATGTTTGTACCTTGGATTATTAAAATGTCTTGACTCAATTACTTGAGACATTGCTCCCTATGCAGATCAGGGTTTGACCTGTTGTCCCTCTCCTCAGAGTGCTTGTGAACACTACTGTAAGACTTCATAAACAAAGATATAAAGAATGCAGGCCAAGGTTTCTCAGCCAGTGGGGTGACGCACTGCTGCAGAGTGAAATGAACCCAACCCAGCCGCAAGATTTTTTGCACAATAGTAAAAGGAATTTTTTTTAACAAATGTTATATATTTAAAAACATCCTTTTACATTCCAAAACCTCAACATTTTATATAAGCCAACTGCAATAGAAAGAAAGGTTATATTAACTGGCTGACATTAATTTTTTCAAGGAATTATATATTTTGTCTGCCTCAGTCCCAAAAAGGTTGGGAACCGCAGATGTACTTATCACTAGCCAGGAAAAACAACATTAAAAAAACAGTAAAATGAGGTGCATGCTATAAAAGAATTCTTGATACTTTGTTTTTATGACTTTAGATAATTTTATTCAAACACTAGCTCAGACTTGGCATCAAATAGTAATTGCAGATTATATTAATCATTGCTGATGTTGATACTTGACCTGTGCAGGTTATCATGTCTGCAAACCCAGTCTCCCTCTTCCCCTGAATCAATTGTCTGCTAATCTCCTAGTCTTGCTTTCTATTGTGAGAAAATATAGCCAGTGCAAGGGTAGACCTTTAATGGCTTGACCTTGAGTGGCTTTTTCTTTTACAGTGAAAGGGTAGTGAAGACTGATTTATATTTTGTCGTACGATTGTGTCGTACTGAAAATGGCTGCAAGAAGCTACAGTAGTTAATAGCTCATCACAAGACGTTTCATTGAGATTGTAGATCTGCTAATGATTACAACACTGTAAGCATTAGGAAACCAATGGAAAGGAATGTAATCAGTGAAGAACTCGGTAATATATTATAAAGGTAAAGAACGCCAACATATAAGACACAACTGTACTTCTGTATTTGGACTGGAAACATCAACATTTATATTAAAAGGAGAAATACTAATCTTTCACAATTTGAAGAACATTTAAACTAGGGTTGTTTGAGTTTAGACCATTACAAATGTATTCGTGCGAAATGTCTTCCAAGTAAATGAGTGAAACTATAACAATAATTTGTAAAGATAACTGCCTATTTAATCAAATGCCAAACAGCATATGAAACTGAAATTATGTGCAGTATTTTATTTTTCTATACAGGCAGATTTACACATAACTTTGTTTTCATCCATACTTAGTAATTAGCGTCAGTATAAGTATACATTTGACAACTAGATTGGCATGCTTTCTTAATTAACTCTTCGAAGCATGTACGTGTGGTGAGATAGATTCATGTAAAATACTTTGTTTTCCAGAAAATATCACGTAGATGATAGACCTTTCTATTGCTAGGCATGACCAAGGGAACAAAATCATTTCAATTCACATGTAGTGATGTTTACATTTGAAAGCTATTAAACAATAAAACCTGTGGCTGTCAGTTGTCATATATATATATATATATATATATATATTTCACAGACAAACTCAAACTGTTTACCTGTAATTATACACTAGTGATAAAAATAAGTGGTGAAAGTAGCTATATACCTGAATAATAATAATAATAATACTGTACGACCGGAACTAGAACTGGAACTAGAACAAAGTAGAAACACAAAGCAAGCTAAGATAATAGATGACAAAAGGTACCATGCTGTTGAGATTTTTCAAATACTGTAACTAGTAGCACACTTTATTTAATGTGACTATTTCTAGTTTTTCATGTAAAATGGATCTACAGTACACACTTTATACAATTATTTATATAAATAAACAAATTCCGGCCAAGATGAATTATTTTCCCCTCCAGCAGGCACCCCGGCTGGCCAGGGTGAGGCAGTTTATAGACCAGGATTACTGCATGTTTTTTGTGAGGGTACCTACCCTAGGGGACACGAGGAGAACATGCAAAAGTGTGCCCACTTCCTGAATAAAACACTTTTATTCTCTGTGACGAAGGGGAACAAAAGCTGGCAATGCCCTGGCAGAGTCACTTTGCACCCCCTAAATTATAATGCTGCCCATACCCTATAGGCTTATGTACAGTATTAAAATAATTATAATTTACTAAATATGTCATTTATTTTCTTTACAATGGTCAATTTGAATATATACAGTATGAATATATATTATATATATAAATTAGGGATAGGGACTGAAATGAGGTGTTTTTGTTAGCATGACAGGGTACCCTTTAATTGGCTACGTAGTTAGACAGGAAACAGGGAGAGAGATGGGGGGGAAGACACACAGCAAAGTTTGTCAGGATTGGGACTCGAACCCACGACACTGTCTTGCTGGATTATCAAATGGATTACCAGCCAAGGTGCCTGGACCGTTAAGCCAGCCCAGGCCGTGCTTGTTTTAGTTAACATGAACTGTATCGACCACCATGGCTCGCCTACTCGGACATCATACCTGTAGATTTCGCCTAGTGAATCACAAGCCTCAAGGCCTCGCTGGCTCCCTCAAATAAAAAAATTTGGAAAATCAACATCATATTTGTTGTAAAACCTTGTATGCAGGACAATTTGACATTTGGCATTTGAGATAACTCAGCTAAACAGTTATTTCACTGATGTGTTGGACAATATATCTTCTTCTGTGTATTGACAATTTGGCACATGACAAAGAAAATCGAGCTTGCTCGTTATGTATTTATTTATTACACATGGCTTTTTTAATACTCCATTCTGATTCGTCAATTCTGATTAGTCTGGTATTGATAGCAGACCACTGTTAGAACACTTGAATCAAAATGTGAAAACCAATTTTGTTGCTTTAATCTAATTAACCTCACGACACATTGAGCAATGTTCAGACTAAAGTTATAATTCTTTGTCTTCCAGTGAGGCTACCAGTATGGCTGGAAGCAGACAATGGCAACACCGCTGGAAAGCCGTCTCTCAATGTTTGCTGTCGAACAGCCGAAGGCGGAAGATTATGTTTTCACTCAGGGCTAGTCTGTCGGTCGGTCGGTCGGTCCGTCCATCCTTCCGTCCGCGTGTCTGAACAACTAATCTCCGGCACCATTGGACTGATGGGTGTGACACTGTGCACGCACAATCCAAAGTAGGGCAAGAAAGAGCCTCCACTGCAACATTTTCAAATCAGCCAGATGGTGGCGCTATAACAGGTTGTGGTCTTTAACTCTTGAACCATATATCATCATCCATCTATAAATGCACCGAAAAATGTCTGTCAGTCATTCTGTCTGTCAGTCAGTCAGTCAGTCTGTAGCCTACACTTCCTTATATTAACCTGAGTCCGCCAGATGGGGCAGTAGCGAGTATATTCAGAACGGGTAAGGACTAGTACTCACAATTTAAAACAATCCATGGATTTCTTTGACACAACTCCACATACAGTATAGGCCCCGGGCATTTGTGACATACTATTATTTTCTGACATTTTGTTCACTACTCCTTCTGTCACACACAAATCGGTACATATTGATCAATAAGGACAGGTCAGGTTCCATTCCAATTGGCTATGACTGCCTTACAAACTTCTGCATTCCGAGGAGTGCACTTTTCTAGTTGGTACTGTAGAAGCCAGCCATAGTGTGTTTAAGGGTTAGATAGGGTTTTGATTCACCCGGGCAACAGTGCTCTGTCATCTTATGTTAACAGTTTTATGTTCAATAAAAATGTCAGTGTGCGCCATCTTCCCCTCCCATGTTTGTGTTCCTGCGAAACTACCAGCTAGAAGCAGACTTCCTTAAAATATTTTAAAGAATGAAGCATTAAACAGATTTAGGCATTTCTTTTAATGGTAATTGGTAATGATCAACATTGTGTAACTTTCAGTTTGTGGGTTTTTTTCTGCTAGTGGCAGAAAGCAGAGTGGATGAGTAATGCCAGTAATACCACACACACCCCCATTGGCAAATTGTCAAAGCCACAGGAAGGACTGTCGATGACAAGATGCAGTCGGATGCCACTATCGTACCAATAAAATATGTTATTGGTGCCCATTCCTGATGGAATGGCAGTGTCTGTCAGTTCAGGGGTTTGTTTAATAGTCTCAAGTATCAGTCGGAAACCTTGTGCTTAGAGAGCGTCAGACGCCCATTCTTACCAATGTGGCATAGAAAACAGTTGGTCTGAGAGCCCATACACGGCATATTTGCTCATCTCGACCCCAAGGATGTATGGTGGGGATCAAACTGTTCAGATGCATTCCTCCATAGACAGAATGAACTCATTAGCTAGGCATGGATTACATTCATCCACTTCTGAGGTAAACAAGAAAGCAGTCTTCATCTATGTCAAGGTCAACTTTATGAGGACTGCCCATAACTCTGACATCCCGTTAGTCCGAACATACGTGGCTTCTGTGTGCGGTTAGGGTTAGGGTTAGTAATGAGGTTAGGTTTAGGGATATTAATGCCCAGAGGAAATTATGGTCAATGCATTTACATGCAAACAATGACAGAAAACAATCAATTGTAGATAACATCAAATGTAAAACATGTGGATAAACAGACAAATTACATAAAACACGAAGATTGGCCTGATATCAAATGCATGCTATTGCACATTCTCATGCTAAATATTGCATTTGCATCCTTTCACTACCTTTATTTATTTTACTTTTACAAATGTACTGTGTAGCAACCACCATTAGTCTTAACTTTAATGACCATACTTCCTCTTTGAGCAACCTGATAACAAATGTTATGGTACATTATTCTGATTTTACAGTCCAGTCTGGACTGTGTGCACAGTAAAAATGGCATGTGACCCTAACATTATCCCATCAGTGTAAAATGTGTCATATTAATGCCAATGTTTCTGCTAGCCATTTTGATCATGCACTGCAACTTAGCCTCATCCTGTGAAAGCATGCTCTAAAAACACAGACTATAGGCCAAAGGACACAACACTTCATAGACTCCCAATTTGGCTCTCATGAGGGTGACTGGCAAAAGGTATAGCAGGCAGCCTCTCTGGCCCGGCATGGGCCGGGCGTTCATGTCGAGTGGGGCACCGCCACACTGGGTTCCAAGAGTGAGAACCAGCAGGGACAATGTTGTTAGTGATGACATAAACAGATCGATCTACAGGATGTATCCACAGTCCCAGTACGCTGATAAAGGACTATTAACGTATATGCAAAAAACCTAACCAAAGTGCTTCTCAACACAGCAATTAAAACTGCCCCTAGTCACGAAGAGAGGCATCATCACCAACTATATGCTTGACAACATTAAGTCCAGTGGCATGCTATTTGTCATACAATACCTGTACATGCATTAGCCTCCGCTAATGCATGTACAGGTATTGTATGACGAATTCACAACACCCTCACGCTCAACGCCCTGAAAGATGTTGAGACATTTGGAGCAAGTGCAGGCATTAAGTAATAAACAAGAGGTATGATGACTGAGGCCAGCATCAGCCTGCTCTGTAGCTTCAGCCTGCACATTTCCAAAACGTTTGAGAAGAACTGTGCATAGAAGCACATAATTCTGTCTACAGTATGCGCTCTGCAGATAGGCAGGCTGATACAAAATGGATTGTGAAATGAATTGTGTAGCTTTTAAGTGTACGCAATCTCGTATCGGCGAGGAGTATGTTTAGAATTTCAAATGTACAAATGTAACCAAATGTACCCCTTCTGCTTGTGAACTCTCAGTGTGAATTAATGAATCAATTAACACTGAAGATTGTATTATCACAGCTGTCCGGAAAAAAAACGGCTAACTCCATTTATCAGGTTTTTGATACATTAGTGCTATTGAACACCCTTTACGTCTGTGTTGGTTAAATATATGTTGAACCAAAGAAAAGCATTAAAAAGCTCTTCGGCCAAAACCTCCTAACTCCATTGGATCCTCAAACTGTCTGCCAAACCAGCTCACTCCCATTTAGCCATCTTTTTTTTTCTTCTTTTTTTTTTAAATAAATCAGTGCTATTGAACACCCATTATGTATGTATTGTGTGTTGGCTAAAAAAATATTGAACAAATGAAAAGTATTAAAAAGCGCTTCAGCCAAAACCTCCTAACTCCACTTGAGCTGGATGTTTTTTAATTTCCTGAAAAATGAAGGTTGTTTCTGTCCGACAGCATAGATATGCAGTTGCATATCTATGCCCTTGCAGAGGGCAGACAGGGTAGGGGTCGAAGTTTTTGAGGTGATGTTCTTCCTCTTTTGCACTGTGTGCCTTTGTTGTCTTGGATTGTTATGTATTGTATCTGTATCTAAGCATGTAGTTTAAAGTGCTAATCCTAGATGTTACTCTTTTTTTTAATTGATGAGTTGTCTCATCATGAAATTAATGACATTCTTTTTTATATATATATATATATATATATATATATATATATATATATATATATATATATATATATATATATATATATATTTATTTATTTTTATCCCACGATTTTGCAACCCATTTATCTAATGTAATCCTGGGCGCTACACTTCCTCTGCCAACCTAGGGGGGCAGCGGACTGACCTCATGCATCCTTCTATGCATGAGGAGTCCAAGCTGCTTCTTTTCACCTGACATGGGAGAGTTTCCCTGGCCGGACGTAGCTTGTGGAAGGAACACGTTATTCCGACCAGTTCCTTCCCCCCCCCCCCCTCCATCAGGTGCCAGGGGGAGGTAGTTTAGAGACCAGGATTACTGCATGTTTTTTGTGAGGGTACCTACCCTAGGGGACACGGGGAGAACATGCAAACTCCACACAGAGAGGCCATTTTGCCAACCCCGCCTCAGGTATGGGCACTGATGGAGGAGAGAACACGCCCACAGCGTTCCCAGCGGGAATCGAACCTAGGACCTTCTAGCTGTGAGGCGACAGCACTAACGACTGTGCCACCGTGCCCCCTAATGACACATTCTAATGACAAAACAAGAGTACCACATGGAATGAGCATCATGGATATCATTAACTAATACAGAAAATACCTGTAAGAGATTTTCAGAGGTTGTAATAAGAGTAGTTAACTACTGTAACAAAATAATTAACATGAAGCTAGATGCTAGATAATTATAGAAGAATTGGGTCCGGTGTTGCAGTTCTTTGATCATGAATAAAGATCTTCCACAACAGCATCCATGGTTGCGTGTTGCACTGCTTAAGGAGCAGCAACTAGATCTCTGTTTAAGCATAATAGTAAAAAGTAGATCCATCTATTGTGACAATGATTAATGATCAAAGCTAAACATTTAATAAACTGAATCTATATGGCCGTGGCCGTGTCTGTGTGTGTGCGTGTGTCCAGAGCTAATCTCGCTAAACAAATAGTGACATGTGTAGCATTTGTAGTGCCCCCTATGAGTGAAAGAGAAATGGCTTTTGGCTCTGCTTTTAGAGGCCCCTCGGTCTCAATGTGAGATTTTCTCTCAATGTATAGATTATAATTACAATGTCATGCAAGTGTATCATATTATTTGTATAGCTTCAAAATTGATATTTATGTTGTATTCCAGTGAACCACAATTGTAACAGGGAAATATAATGTATATAGTGTGGGGGAAAACACCTCTATTATGTATTTTGTGTATTATCTGCAAAATGTTGTCAAAGTCAAAGTTTCAGGTCATCAGGTCAGGCGTATATTCTGTACGTTTTTCCTCTCTTACACTTTGAATGGGAAATGTAGACCCTGGTTGACAAGTTATTTGAAGCAGACTGCACACACGATTAGACACGATGCGCCACCATCTATATTGTAGTTCGGACATTATTACAATTACCACTTTCCATCAGGAGAGAGAGAGACAACGACATAAAACATACTGGTTGTAGGATTAGTGGTCAAGAAGTCAGTGAACACTGACATAGAAGTACTGGTGCTGAACATGGATGTGAAACTAAGCATTTTTTTTATGAACCCTACTTCAGATGTTATGTTTGTGTTATCCTTTGTTTATATTGTCTGAGTAAATGTTCTGCACTGTACACCAAATTGTATTAAAGGCACCCGATTAGCCCCCATAGAGACCTTTGGAGAGAATCGACCCCTCTATAGCCGCACACTCCATGTTTGCATAGCTTAGATTTTACTTTCATATGACCTGATCTATCTCAGTTTATTTCCGTTCATATTCAACCCCTCTGTCACTAGCGGGGTCACTACCTACCTGAGGGTGATGTGCATTTTATAAGAGGTAATGGTACAGTCCAGTGATATCAATTAAAATAGACATTTTCCATTTAGCCATCATTGTAATCACATGAATATTTGAGTTAATTAATGTTTTTCATGTTTATAAAAAGACAGCGATGGAGAAAATATATTTCCCCGCCCTAAGGGCAGATGTTTGCTCGCTCATTGTCTTCCTGTTCCCCAGCATGTCATTAGTTAATAACATCAAGCCCTATCACTCCAGCTTCCAGGGACTTTTGTGTTATTTGTGCTTTCGTATCAAAAGCACAAATAACCCCGCCCCCCCCACCCACTCACGAGCAAATCAACCCCTTATATATAAATATGAACAGTTAAGACAGTGTTAAGTAGACAGACATAAAATAGATGGATAAATGGTCTTAGAAAATGCAAACCTAATGAATTATTTTTTAGCCTCTGCATTTACCCTTCCCCACTCATCCCAGTGTTTTTTTCTTTCCGTCCCCCCCCCCCGTCCCCCCCCCCCCTCTTTTATTTTCTTTTTCTTTTTTTCTTTTGGTCTTCTCTCACCGGAGACAAATCCCCATGCCTAGCCCAGTGCTTTTATTAAATTCTCCTCAATAAAAAAGCTCAGACAGGATTTATTAGGTACTCAGCACGGACGTTTAGTATTTCCCTCCGTTATTAACTGAAAATCAATAGAAAGCAAAGAAAATGGAAGTCATACAAGTGTTGTCGCCTTTATATTATGTCGGCTGTCGGGTTAGATTCATGACAGGGCTCCAGCGCCTGCAAGGTGGATTTTCTGCTTACATTGCAAGACCTAAAGTGGAAGTTATTCATTAGAGTAAGCCAGCGGTCAGATACATTTCCAGGCCCTTTCACACATCTGTCTTGGTAAGACTCGAACGGAGTGAGAAAGGATGCTGATATACCCTGATAGAGATGTCAGACACAACACACAGCTTGCTGGATTTATGGTTATTTTGTTCTGAAGACCTTTTTTAACACCATCAAAGAGCCTGTACCCTTGGAATGTAAACTGGAATGGCCCCAACTTAACCATGTTCCACCATTCATTATTTCAACACTAACACTATCTCATCGTATGCAGTTGACATTCTCAACTTACCAACTGTGCTGGATGTAATGTCCTGATGTTCTTTAGCATATTATTTCATTTTGAAAAGTCACACACATGCATTAACAGTCAATTTTGTAACTAATTTAAATCAATATAGAAAACATAAACTAAAGTTGAAATGTTGCCAGAAAAACAGCAAATAAATGAATAAAATAAATATTAATAATACAATGCTATGTGGCACACATGACCAACACCTGCAAGACAGCATTGATAGATTTGCTGAAGCCTATCTGGTATGTTTCAATGGTTTGACATAATGCACATGCTCTGATTTAAAAGGGTAAAGGTGATATTCACTTAATATGCTATAAAATTACAGTTACTCACTAAGTCTGCATGCCATGGTGGTACTGAAAAGCAATTCCATCTTGAGGAAAAGTGGCTTTGTCCACATATTAGCCTATTCTTTCACAAAAGGGTGGAAGAATCCAAGAATAAAGAGCTTACCCACCTCACTAATTTAATTACTCTTAGGACCTCCATGACAGTAATGTAAATATTCCACCACGAGGACCCAAGATACACAGAGTAATTACTTAAGGCTTTCCTTCACATCTCTCAAGACTTTTTTTTATTACCCAAAAGCTTTTTAACATTAGCACTCTCTCCCTGACAAATTAAATGAAATTTCATTACTCCAGCCATCCTAATGGCATGAAACTATCAGCTGTTGTATGCCTGGTCTCTCTTCCCTGGCTGCCCCGGCAGATTAATCAAATAGTCAGCTTCTGAGTCAAACTGAGAGAGGCATCGATCCACAAGTCTGTGTTTGTCTAAGGCTGCTACGTGTTGGAGATCTGAACGGTGAGTGAAAGACCCCCATATTGATCTCCATATGTTAAACATGAACAGTCCATCACAGAACAATTATTCAGAGAAGACACTAGGAGAATAATGTCAATCAAACTTATACGTATGTAAAAGAAAAAACATCCTAAAAAATATATTTTTTTATTGACACCAGCATTATTATAAATGCACATAAGAATTACTTTAGAATAGAATTACTATTTGTGCTGTCCACTGGACACACACACGCACGCACGCACGCACGGACGCACACACACACACACACACACAAATATATATACACACACACACCAGAATGATGTATGGATTTTGCCTTTCGACCAACCATATTACTGTATAGAGTGCGAGATACTATGGCAACAGTCAAAAGGATACATGATTTTCATAGATTTGTTATAGCTAACCATTACCATGGATATTTAACACCTATGGTTTTGTAAGGGTTAAGCTGCTTGGCCTTTGATCTGTCAGGGGTGAAGTCTTGGCAAAGTGCCCCTCCACCAGCCGAAGCCCTTAAGGGACTTTCAATCCAATTGCTAGCCAAGAGTGGATGCAGATCTCAAGGTTACACCTGAGTGTTCAAGGGCAGGTCCAAGTGTAATCGGCACTTAGATCATAGATTAATCTTATTTGCTATCTATTAGGCTTGATTCTTGCTTCCCTCACTCCCCTCCCAAAGCCAGGATTACTGTGATAGTTTAAGATAATGGATTCTTATGGAAGAAGAGGTCAAGAAGCGTTCTTGTTTCAGAACCTACAGATAATATGATTAATCTAAAAGCCTTTTTTCAAAAGAGGTCCCACCTTCAAAGGCCTAATTGGCAAAAAGGTATAGAATAAATCTAAGTTGTTGGCAGTAGAGTGTTTCATTAATTACTATTTTATTCTATCACCATGTGTAGGTGATAGAAAATATTATTTGTGTCTGCACCTCATTTATTTATTTACCGGTAGAAATAAATTCAGGGTAGCAGCATGATCGTTTATCAGCTAAATCAGCAGGGGTATACCAATGGCATTTATTGGATATGATGTTGTGTGTAATCTCATATCCTTTAGCTTTCAACCTTTAGGTCTTTGCGTACGTAATTTATTGATGGCATATAATGCAGGATATTGATGTTGATGACACTACTTTGTGTGGCATAATTGACATTTCTTTAATACAAATAAGCCAGACATTTTATTATGATTAACACTCATTACTATTTTAAAGTATTTATAGAATGCTCTATTAACATTTAAAAGCATAACAACATTTTGCATCATTGTCTCTCTCTTACACAATAAAGGTTATGTAAAGACATATTGATTTTGTAAAGTAGCCTACAATCTCATTTTGATTCATTCTGGAGAAAATCTCACATGTTTTGCTGTGGTAGCCACTAGCTAAACAGATAACAGATAAACTCTGATAAAATATATCCAAATGTGGCAGCCTCCCTGATAACCTCTGAAGACACATTATCTTGTCCAGTCATCTGCAACTGAATATTTATCACAAAGAGCAGACTTGTGTTCCTTGCTGCATGTCGCTGGGAAATGTATTTAGTTGGATACGCTTTATATTTTATATATTTATTAATGTATTCATTTATTCCGTTTTTTATTTGAGTTCAAATGCGTTACTGATCTGCAACAACTTGAGGATTAAGAGTACCGTTAGTTGGAATTTGGGGGGATGGGTGTTCACCTTAGTTGCCTACATTTTGGCTCAAATACCCCATACTTGGAGCTCAGAGAAAAAAAGGTGGTCTGTTTTAATTCCCCACACAAAGCTCTTACTCTTGGTTTACTACATGGGCCATACAGGCAGATTTTAGGGTAGCCGACAGTCAAATTGCTAATGACACTTTACTGCATGCTTGACAGTAGCGGTACAGTATTAATCATTGCCATTTTAAGTCTGTTGAAAGTGAAGAAAACAATTTAAAGTCATAATGGTTAACATTATGAAAAGCTAACATGAAAACTATAGCTGCATGATTATCTAAATGACATGGTTTGGATAGGAATGTCTCCCACAAACTTGTTTTCCTGCTTAGCCCAACCTCTCCCCATTTGTATATAAAACACAAGTTCAAAGACCTAAATGGGTGGGGATTGAGGATTTCTAGGAGACTTAAATGTTTGGAATTCATACAGTAGCCAACATTCACTAAAGTCCAATTCATATTTACTTTTGAATGTGCAATGATGTACTGGCCTAGCAATGTCACCAACATCAATGTAACTTTTAATTCTAGACTGAAGTTAAATGAATTAGTACACGTAAAAATTGATAGATGACATGGGAAGTTCCATATAAGTTTCCATATTCAAAAGCTAGGTAGAGTTCATAGCTGAGCACATCTGATGTAAGCTAGTTTAATTAATCATAAATTAAATGAAAGAGACCAGTTTGCCCTATAGTTAAAATGATTGTATAATTACTGTATAGCCACAACACATGAGTAGGTTTATTTTCTTCTTTGAGATAGCCAAATGGAATCTTACACTGTATCTAGGAAATTATAAGGGTCAAGGCTATTGGAACACTGTAAAATCCTTGATACCCTTTCAGATCCATTTGCAGTACACCCTCAGGTAAATGAACACTGAGGATTGTATTAGTGGTGCATACCAAACATGGTGGCAAAAGATTTATCATCTATACAGTACTAGTTTATCTTCTTCCACAGAGGATACTTAAAAGCATCTGGATTCTGTGACAGCATGATTTTTAGATGCAAGGGTTTGGTGTAAAGATGTAGAATGTAGACTAATTTATGGTTTGTCTGTGGGTGATTGGCATCAATGTCTTGACACAATAATAAATCTGATTACAACTGGTTCATACAGTAAATCATAAGGCTTACGGTGTGCATTCATTTCCATGACAACAGCCACCGAACATAGACTTGTAGCATGTAAGCGGTGCACCTACCGTACATCACATGATTCTGATTGGATTGATTAGTGTAAGGTAAAAAGAACATCCCAACAAACAACCATGCTTTTTTTCATACTCCACCGTACCATGATGCCGCACACCGGAAATAGCAGATACAAGCTGAGCTCACAATTGTGAGGTTGTAGTCAAATTCCGTCCCGATCCCAAATATATTGGGTTTTGGATCTTATTATGGTATAATCTTTTTTAATTTTCTTACACAAATTGATTCATTAAAGTGAAAATGTACAAGTAAGTACTCTGCAAATTGGCTGCCTGCTGGAAATGACGGTTAGCTTTGTTTTTAAGAAATAGACACATGACCTTTGTGAAGGGACATTGAAGGCCTGTTTCCATCCTGACCTGATACTGGCACACACTCACTGCTCCGCTTATTAAAATCTATCAGTCATCCTTCTTCACCAAGCAGCCCTGCTTTGTTTTAACCATTTATCAATGTCAAATTTGTCATGTCAATAAGAAGTCACTGCCATCACGCAGCTGGATGCATTACTGAGTGCCCATTGCCAGAGCAGTCAGACTAAATCTCTATAATTATTGGAGATTTGTTCAAAGATGAATCGATAGATATGCTTTTTCGTGACGAAAATACAATTTAAACCGTAATGACTGAGAGGTTTATGGGGAAGTGTTCTATGAAGAAGACTGTCAGCGGAGCACTGACTAAGTATTCACAGACACCATCAATTCAATACTGACATGACAAAATACATGAATTTATTTGATTTATAAAACGTATTGAGTGTTAACCCATAGACCAGAATGTTAGGTCTTTTAATCTACAAAAAATACTCACTTTCTGTACAGTTGCCCAGGGGGGTCCACACATCCCTAAATCTATCTATTATCTAAAGTAATCAACAAACTATGCCATAAAACTGGTCAAACATTGATCAAATAATGAATTGTCAAATAATATAAGAAAGAGGCAAAAAATATGAAAATAGCTGATCTACAATCAGCTATAGATCATCTATGTTCACTATATTTATCTGTGGAAAACATAATGTTACTCCTACAATTCCAAGTGCCTGTCAGGGATAGGGTGGGTCCCCAGTTCAAATATGATTATTGTGGGGGGGGGTCTACAGTTCAAATATTGTGATTATTTTGGGGTTCACGCGGACTGTAAAGGTTGGGAACCATTGCAGTAGCCTATACTTACTGTATATACAGTGTACTATAGTACTGTATTGAGCAAGTTTCAGAAACAAACAAACACAGAAGACATTGGCCGCGTTTCCCAAAGAGAACCTGAGTAAGGAGTTACGTGTGATACTTATGAAGGCTACGGGAAGGCTGCCTTTTTACGGATGTTTCCTGAACGCTCACGTAAGCAACTCTCTCAACACAGAGAGAGAGAGAGAGTGTGTGTGTGTGTGTGTGTGTGTGTGTGTGTGTGTGTGTGTGTGTGTGTGTGTGTGTGTGTGTGTGTGTGTGTGTGTGTGTGTGTGTGTGTGTGTGTGTGTGTGTGTGTGTGTGTGTGTGTGTGTGTGTGTGTGTGTGTGTGTGTGTGCTTATATAGCTTTCTAGCCTGTACCATTATCACAGCAATGCAGGGGTTAACAGAGCTGCTCCCCCAACCTAAAATATCATAGAGCCTATACGTGTGCATGTGATGTCGCACAGGGAATAATTATGGTATACCGTCTGAAAAAACCTAGGCTACAGCTCTGATTTGGACGACTTCAGGACATCTGACAGTAAGCTTTGCCACCTACAGTATTAGCAGATCACACAATGGACCATTTATATGAATCCACACTTCTCAGTCTGTCTGTCATGTCTGTTGAGCACAACAGCTACTGCATGTCACTGTGTGTGGGAGTGGGACTTTTATCATAACTTTAAATGTAAAAACTTTGGGCTGAAATCTTAAGCTCTACACAGTACCTTAGCAGGCTCTTACGCAACCTGCGAGCTGAAATCACTTTGGGAAACCCGGCCAGTGACTGTGACTGATACATCACTATGCATGGCCAGCACAGAATTACAGTTTGCCTCAGCCCTCAGAAAGATTGTGTTTACACACAACCATGCTTTTTGAGTTGGTGGTGCCAGGTTTTAAACATATATACTGCATGTACTGTAGTAGACCACATAACATAATAACATAGTGCTGAGCACATCATCATTATTAAAGGCCCAGTACCCACAAATGGAACTCTGTTAAACACATGTACACACACATACTGTACAGTACACACCCTAGCAGTCAAGCTACACCCAATAAAACATAACTTTGCACATTAATGGACAAAACATCTGTTTTGTTTAGTGACAGATTTTCAAAAGAGCATTCTGTATGCTTGGTAAAATAACACTTTGTAAATAGCAGGGTGGGTTGGTGGGAGCGTCGTATTATTATATCTTTATGAAGTCATTGTTATCAACTGTAGTGTTCCTCCATAGGAGCTTTATATTTTGTGCAACATAATCATTGGATCAGAATGAAGTAGAATATGCTAATGACTCTAATTGGACTACTAATAGAGCATGTTTCTCCAGCTTTAAGCTTTTGGGGGTCTGTGTAATCAGTGTAGACAGTCGTTAAGGGAATGGAGAGGCAACTAGCAGTGTCAGGAGAGGGCCCAGGCGGTTCCGGCTGACACTACCCCAATCTTCCAGGACCCATTAAATGGCAGTTTCAACACATTACCAACCATAACATCCTTGAATATCACTGATTTTATTTGCAGTATCAAACATTTCATTTCACGCACCATTAATGGAAAAGTGCTGAGGTTCTAATGCCGCCAAACATTTAGTAACTACCTGGACTCAGAGAGCCAATTAACTCCAGAGACAACATGGCCAATTAAACACAAAAATAGGTAGGTCCACCAGTGGTTACAGGCCCCAGTAATTTACTTCTCTACAAACCCCAGCAAAAAATATTAATGAATTAGCTGTGGAATGACCACTTGAAGTTGGAGCAGGAGTTGGCTTGCATAGCCATTCAAAGAGAATAATGGATTGCACCAGTACATTTGTAAATATTCAAGATACCACTATGTCCCACTGTATAGCGCATTTATGATTTTTCTTTTAATTAGTAATGTGAGAGATAACATGGTAACAAGTAATCTGGCTGCAATTCAATTTGACTTGATTGATTCAATTACTTTCAATATTAAAGTGCATATAGAGATTTAATATGTGACAGTGAATGAAACAGGAGAGGAAAAATGAAAAAGGACGTGATAGTAGGTTGTTATAGTAAAATTATTGCACATGCAATTCACTGAGTAATCATAAACACTTTATGTTGTGTGAAGTACAATAAGAGTCTTGTTTTCACTGAAAGCTGATATTTTAATCATTGCTTGTTTTGTGATTTATTATGAAGCTTCATTATATTTTTGCCTAAGGCCCCTTCTCAACCATGTCCCCTCTGTGACCAGAAAGTCAAACTTCAGCATTAGTTTGTTGCTCTTTCTGATTACTTGTGCAGTGCCCATTTGGGACATGGCTGCCATTCAACACTCAACATGGCACGTTCTTGGGTCCTCAGCAATACACATTCCAAATGTTCATATGAAATGCAAAGGAGAGACAGACTTGGGCCTACATATTGTACACATTCCTGGAATTTACAGATATACACTATTGTGCAGTGCCTGTTCAGTGTGTGGCCGTTCAAAGTAGGCTGATTTATTGGCTCCCAGCACTAATGCTTGAAGCATTGTGTGGTTCCCAAGATGTGCGAACTATGAAGGACAAATACACACGCACTCTCAAACCTACGCACGCACACATAGATACAGTATGTAGAATTTATGGAAGGGTAGGGCTTAAGTGGCTAAGGTCTATTAGGAATGGAAACAGCCAAACTCTATAATTATCCATTCCTAAGTAAAAAGTATTTAAGTCACCACCCATGACTTCGCTGAATACTGCTGAAGTGTCCTTGAGCAAGACACTTAATCATCCATTGCCCCAGTAGAGCTTCACAGTGACCAATAATAAGAGAAGGGTTGTGCTGGGCAGCTTTCAGGTGCAGCATGAGTACCGTATGTTATCTTCCCCTCCCTTAGGTCATTTCCATAAATGTGGTTTAAGTAAAAGTAAAAAAAGAAAGAGGCTCAATTACAGGAACAAGATGGCTAGGTGTGGACCTTTGCAGGGTGTATACTTTGTAATGACAGTGACCTTTTTGTCCCATTTTTGAGGATATTTACGCAGAGAATTTTAATTAAAATGAAAAGCGACCCCATACTTAGGCGACCAAGGCTTACAATGTGATAGCACCAAGTTGGCCGTCTGTGCTGTTAATTACTCCCTAGTTCCACAACAGGGGTGTCCAATAAATGTATTGCCCATCACAGTATTAGGATGTGGGATGTTGTGTCGGGAGTGGGGGGTGCAGTTGGGAGATGGCCAATATCTTGCTAAACAGCATGCGATTACTGTACCTGCTAATGTTCCCGAAACAGGAAGGATAAAATGTGTGGATGCATATTTCAGAGGACATCCCACAAGTAGTCCTAATGTGGACTATTTCCTCTCTAAGCCTGCCCTAGCTTTGCTGCCTTGTGTTTACAAACGGATTTAAAAATGTCTGGCTTGATTTTGGTGTTGGTGCTATGTGTTTGCTTCATATATTTGTCAGAAGAATTAAAGTAAAATTCCATAAATACGGTAAGAGGCCAGACATTTTGGCCAAAGTGTGGTGCTTGAGGAAAGGACATGGGGTCACCAAAATCAGTAGCGTTCATCCTGCAATCTGCCTGTATGGTGGGATATAGTAGGCCTATGTGAAAAACTGACATTTTGGCATGAGAGTAGTGTTAGGGGAAGGCAATGGGGTCACACAAATGGGTAGGGTTCATCCTACCCAGGATGTTTAATGGCAAACCGCCCATTGGATTGGAAATCATTTGTGTGCAAATTAGATGGACTCCTTGGCCTAATGGTGGCGCTACAGGAAAGGCCATTTAATAAACAGAAACTGGGCAACCCTCTGGGGAGCATAACGGTGCACAGCAATTTCCATGGCAAACCAACCAGTAGTTTTCGAGGTACAGTCATCAACTTGTTTAGAAGTAAAGGGGTGGACGGTCCAACGGCTGACCAACCATACCAGCAGGTACTTGTTCTGTATTTGCCTATTTTTAGTTCTGAGAGTGTACAGATGTAATCTCTGGAGCCAGACTGTTGACTGCCACGCTTTCAACGTAAGCGCTGAAAATTATTCGGTAAGTAAAGCGGATTTCCCCAGACACCCACCACCCTGTGTCTTTGCAGTCACGCAAATTTATCCTAATGTAAATCTAACTAATCGAAGCATACTTAGGAGCATCTTGCTACAGAAAAGACAAACGTGACAACTTCCTGTTATCAGCTTCGAGACGTAGATTGTTGAACTGGTTATGTCTGGTTGTCTGGCTATGCAAGACTACAGATGTAACCAAACGTACCCTACTACCTTAGTTATAGAATCCCCCTCGTCTGCTGCCATGTTTATTATAATCCACTCATTCCACTGCACCCATAAATACAGCATGGTGTAGGGTAAATACAGCATGGTGTAGGGTAAATACAGCATGGTGTAGGGTAAATACAGCAGGTGTAGGGTCAGGTGTGAAAGGCCTGTTTTGTTGAAGACTATGATTGTTCTTATTTAGGGAGTTAGGTTTCGTGACTTTTAGTGACGATCACCTCCGGGGAGAACAAGAGGGGCGCCCAGTACAGTTAGAACACAGTGTAAATAATTAACACTGATGAAAAGTGGGTAGAGAAAGATGAGCCTATAGTGAAGTCAGACAAGGCGAGCTGATACTAAGTGGCATTACAGGGCGACAAAAGCAACAAAAAAGTAGAATACACAGCACAATGTATACAACTGTAAAATGTTGCTGATACAGTACCTAATTCTGTTGAATTAGCTTGATGTAATGAAATGTTTGGTTAATAAAAACATCAACCTGTGTGATTTGATGACAAAAGGTCAGAGCCCTACTGGGTTGAGGTCATTACTTCTCACTGTGCAAAGTGTCCAGATGATGCCAGCATCTGCTCTGGCCAAAGACGGTACAGGTACAGTATACTACGCAAAAACAATATTGCATTCCTCAAGAAGGTTGCATGATGCTATGATGTTTATTTTATTTGGTATGGTGGTGAGGGATGTTGATGTGATGATTGAATGTAGATTTTATGCTTTGTCAAAAAATAAATATAAGGTTTTTCAATGAACCCCAACATTCCATTTCCGGGCATGCGATAATAATCAGCAAACCATCTGTGAGACAACGCTTGTAGATTGGTCATTTTCAGCAAAGAGGTTTGGTGTAGAGGGGCAAAAGGAGGGGGCTAAGTACAGATCCCTGGGGGACTCCGGTCAACAGAGGATAGGTTTTAAATGGTTAATTGGGAATTATAAGGTACATAGTATATACAGTATACAGTCTGTAGCATATGACAATGAAATAGTAGTGTGTCCCTTCAAATGCAATTTGCTTATATACACCTCATATTAATCTCTCTCTGTCTGATATGGACATACTCGCACACCATTTTATTCCCTCCCCTTCCCTTTCCTCTGGGGTAAACATCTAGTAGTATCCCAGCTTATTGTTCAGGAGCAAAGGGGTAGCCACAGGGCAGGTAACTTGCATTGGACTGGTGTATTCTCCTGTCCCACAGGACACAAGATACAAATCAAGTTGCTTTGACCCCATTGTCCTCTCCACACTCTTAGTCCCCTAAAGGCAATGCTGTGGTATGGGATCTTTTCTTCTTTATTTATTTATTTCCCTTTGTATGGCTGTGGCTATAAGGGCACAAGGTACATACATTTCCTTGGGTAAACCAAATGGCATTCAGGGCCAGAGTCAACCGCCATTTTCATTTTAAATGGTGTTTACCCATTGTGATAGCTTAATCATCAGCTGGACACGAACTAGGAATGAGTTTCCATACCAAAGAGGGCCACTTGATTTATATTCAGAAATAAATTCTCCTTCACAGACATTTTATTACAACCACTATCTAGTACACTATCTGCAAAATATTGTGTTTATTAAAATAAAAACAATACAACTGGCCTCCAACAGTGTGTAACGTTAGATGACAGGTCGAGGTGTGATATCACCTAGTTAGTATAAACCAGTAAACGTGGATGCCTTTGACAACTGGCATCACCACTCATGCCGATGAAGATTAATTTATCTTTCATGTCAAGTTGACCTTTCCAAGCCCTCGTGAAATCAGCCCTCCCGTCTTAAAAACAAATAAGCAGATTTCAGCTGCTGTTACCTCTCAGATCAGGCCGGTGACCTATATGAACTTCATTTTCTATCCAAACACATTCATTTATGTCTTCCCCTCTTTCCATGATGGCAAGTGTCACAGGTGCTAAAGCCTGATTAAAAATATGATAATGTCTGTCTGTTCTAGACAGAAAGTCACCTGGAAAAAACATATTGGTTACAGTTATTATACAATCTAAACATAATGTTCCAACACTTAATGGATCCTATCAGGGGTTTTATTTATTTAATCCAAAGGACTATGCATTTAAAGACTATTCCAGTTTCATTTACATGTTATTCCCACATTCTCTCAGACAGGTTAAGGTTATGCTGTAACATGGTCAGCTCGGAAGCATAAAATGTACAGTACCGGTGCACGAGAATACTATCTGCCCTATTTCATTCTTTGAATTCTCTCCAGATGTTTTATCTTGAAGGGGAACCAGGGTTTCAGGTAGCCTATTAATGGTTTCTGGCTTTGAGAGAGTGTGTTTCAGGCTTCATTTTAGGTGCTGTAAAAATATACAGTATACATAATGTATGTACTCACACAAATGACTCATCATGGATCTCATTATGGATGCTAACGTCCCTAGGAAGATGGCGTTACATTAAGATCATTAAGAATGATCTTTTAGTATCAAACCTTTTGAACCACTTTGTAACCAATGTAATGTTTTTCTTTAGAGACACCTCTTTCTTAACCACAAAACGTCTCTATTTCCCCCAGAATGTCCATAAAAGATGGATCTACATCGCATCACATTGTGGTGCGTTGTGAGCATGCAGACCATTTTCACCTATTACATGAAAAAAATGCCAGGGTTAAAGCAAAGAATAAAGCCCTTTTAGCCATTTTACGAGATACTGCGGACATAATGTGCCTCATCTGAAACTCTTCAATGCCATTTCATCATCAGATTAATATAATGTTCAAACAAAGTATCTGCACTCATTATTAGACACCTGAGGCACAAATCCCCCCAGGGCACCTGTCCTGAGAGATGCATATACTCTGGAGATGGAGATAATGGGAATAAAGAACACTGACATGCCTCGAGGTCTCGTCTGACAGAACTCATTGTGTACAATAATAAACATAATTTTAATGAGTTCTCATCAGAATATATCAAATATATTTACAGCAAGTTGTAAGGGTTACGGCTTCATACTAAGTTGTAACCAGTTATACTGTAACATGTACGGAATACTGTAAATCTGCCTCAAAATGTCCAAAACGCCACCTGGCGTTAATTGGAGGACCACTATCCCTAGTCACCTGTGTGAATATGGTCTATCCAATTCCAGAATGTGTTACTTTAAACAGTAAAAACTTCAGGTGTGGCACCTGTTCCTTGTCAGAGAGGGAAAGCAGTATAACCCCTTAACCCATCTCCCACCACCGTCCTTATCAGCACATTTCCTACAAAGGGTTAATTCAATCATGTCAAGGCTCTCTGCTCTGTCGCTTGCCTCTCCCATCATACTTTAGGCGCAGTGGAGCGTCCCCTCATTGATGGCACCTTTGGCTCCACAATAGAAGCTAATTTGTTAGAATCTTTCACAGGTCAGAGGCTGCTTAAAGGCGAGGAGGGCGCCTCGGCCACCAGGAAAATAAAGCCATCCACCGAGGTGCTGGGGGCAAATTAAATGCCCAGTCATTTTACGACCGCAGACATACAAAACATAAATATCCATTTTCTTTACTTCAATACAGTCATGAGATCTTACCAGCCATCCCAGTTAACGCAGGTTAATAGATTGATTCTGGTGACATGGCTCATAATGAACAGTAAATTGTTTTATCTCTTAAGTCTTATTTGGTCAGCCAGGAAAACATATGAGGTAATATGGCTGAGGCTAAATGGAGCGTATAATAGATCTCTAGCTAAGGCATAAGGATAGGTTGATGGCAGTGCGATGATTAATGAAAATAATAATACTCTTGAAATTGAAATTTTTCTTATTCTTTTTTTTGGCCCTTTCAACCCTTTCCCCCAATGGTCATTCTGGGTGTTCATGCACGGTGTGATTTATGTGCAATTGCTAGCATCTTTATTTATGTCTATTGGGTCATTTTCCCAGCCACGTATAGGTCTAGCCTGGTCGTGTTGTTGATGGAGAAAGTACTCCACACATCAAAGTGCACTCAACTTACTTCACAGGCAAAATTATGAGGGTGGAGAATAATGCACAAGCAGGAAAGTTAGAGCCAGGGTTTATTCAATCTAAAATTACATCTATTATCTAACCCTCATGAATTGACCTTTGTTATGTAATTTCAACATTATGCTGCACACAAATCATGTTCAGAGGTTTTATTATAGAGCCACTATTTTATCAGAATGCTTCACAAAACAAACTTAAATCCTGTGCCTTGCTATCAGCTGCAATATATATATATATATATATATATATATATATATCTTTATTTCAGACAGAAGTCCATATAGTACATACAACATGGGAAAAAGATAAAAAGAAATTAAAAAAGAAAGTCCTACCTAATCCTACCTTATCCTAAAGCGTTACTTATTTACAAGCTTCTTCAATATAAGATTGAAAGGCTAATGCAAGCAATAAGAGTTTAGAGTTGTCTACACAATTATATTGACAGTACTCCTATAGCCTAAAGCTATAAGGACACACAACTCCCTCCACATTTTGGATCATCCCTACCTAGTCTTAATAGAGTCAGTGGCGTCAGTTCATTGTATCAGCACCGTCTTCTTTTGACCAAAGGAAAAAAAACGTGTACAAAAAAATCAATTACTTTTAATTCCAAGCTATTGATATGCTTAGATAATGCAGCAATTGAACTGTGCCACTACCATTGGTGATGAGGAGCAGTGGATGAAGAGTAATTGTGCCCTGACCCTTGTGCGCGTCGGCCAGCGTATCACCTAAGCTTTCCCCAGCACATTGTATCCTATAAGCAGGGGGCCTTATTTCGCAATCCCGTGGTTGTGGCAAGGTGATAAATTACAGTTCTTAACTACCATTGATTACTTTGTGCTTCTCCACTTTCTGTGACAACTGTTCAGTCACTCTGAATGGACCTTAATGGCACATTAGAGAGAAGAAAGCATACAGTTTCCCTACCATTGATTAAACCTGCTTGTTGCTTAATAAAGACAAACTGACATGGTGGCCTGTAACCAAGTAAAGACATAAGACCAATGCCATGTAAAACAATAGCTTATGAATAAAGTGGTTCCAGAATGGAAATAAGGAATGAATTGCAATAAGGTCTCGCTGTTTTACTTTTATATCCAATTGAAAAAGATGTATTCTCTGTAGGGATTTAAATAGAATCGGCACATAGTCGTTCCAGAACAACCTGTTCAGCAAGGATGCTTAGAAACACTTTAAAGCTCTGTAAACCTCTGTAAAGTTCCTCTCGTGAACAGGCATTACTACTCAGAGGCATAATTGTGCATGCAGTGCGTGCAAGTACTGCGATCGGCTGGGTATGTCGGTGTTGTCCATCAGCCAATCAGGGACCCATCATTATTGATGACGTAACTAAGGTTTGGTGATCGGCTGGGTGGGTAGGTACTAGGTAGGTAGGTAGGTAGGTAGGTAGGTAGGTATGTATGTATGTATGTATGTTGGGGTAAGAAATGTGGTGGTCCCTTATTAGCTGTTGATGGTGACATAACTAAGGTACGTTTCAAGGTTGGTATATGGTATAAGAACAGCAGTTGTAGTCAGCCAGTGGATAACATACGACATCACAACCAGCTGATACTAAGGGGGAAAAGGACCCTGCAGAAAGTAACACAGCTTTCACTGTAGTCTGTGAAGAAGCCTGAACCAATGGACTCCAGGTGCATATTTGAGGATGCTAAAGGTCTCATCCTTGGGGTCAAAGCATTATTTTGGCTGAAAAACAGATGAGGTCTGCATGCTGTCTGGCTGGGCATACCAGACTGAGGTGCTGCACAATTAATCGAAACACCTATACGATCTCAATTCTAAATTTGAGCAAGAATCGTGCAGCACTAGTTGGCTGTCCAATTCATTTTAGTTACTCTTGTGTTTTTACTTTGATGTTGTCTGTTTAAACCCACAGTATTTGTCTCCAGGTGCCACATTTACAATAAATATTTTCATGGAAAATAATGAGAATCGTGTGAGAATCGTTATCTCAATTCGTGCAGCACTAATACCTATCTAACGCCAGGGCTCCACTGGGCGCGTCTGCGTCGCGTCTCCGTCAACGTCGGGAATGTGCCCTTTTAATCAATGGAGGGTGGCTCCACTGCCCGCGCCGCGTCGCGTCTCCGTCACCATAAAATTGAACCGGTTCGTTTTTTGACGCACGCACGCGTGACGCAACGCGCCCAAACGCGCCCAGTGGAGCCCTGGCGTAAGATAGCAGTGCAGGCAGGGCTCGAAATTAACTTTTTTACTTGGTAGCGCTTGTGCTACCAATTTCAAAATGAAGGAGCACCAGAAAGAAATTAGGAGCACCCACCAAAATCTAAGGAGCACCAATATGTAATCGATTTTTTACATTCATAAAAACAATATTATAACGTACGTGGTTTACAAATAACATAAAATGACTAAAGTATAAAAATGCATGCCAGAATTTAAAATGTAGTGTCCAGACTTTCTGTCCCTCATCCATCCATCTCTTCAAAGAGACTGAGGCATCAAACATCTCCAGATGAGAACCCTCTAGTCTACACTGATTCCAGCCAGTCACATCACCTGTTTTCTTTTTCTTTGTTTTGTGTTTTTCACCTTCATAGCCCATTTAGATCATATAATTAGAATTTATAATATAAAATAATTTCGATGTAAAACATGGTATTTATAGCTATATAAATAAATAATAATGTTTTACTTAAGTAAAAGTATCAATACTGCTGCTATGCTATGTAGAAACACTTACAAGTCTGCTATTCTCTCTCCCTCCCTCTCTCTCTTGCACGCACACACACACACACACACACACACACACACACACACACACACACACACACACACACACACACACACACACACACACACACACACACACACACACACACACACACACACACACACCCCCCCCCCCCCCCCCCCCCCCCCTTCACCATTTTCTGACACATGGTGAAGTTGCGAGCCGAGGCGCTCTGGAATGTGAGCGATGCAGCGCTCAACGTTGTCCCGTACCGTTGTGTCAAAGAGTAGAACACTATACACACTTCACACGTTGGTTTGTTAGCATGAAGTGCTAGTGCAGCTAGCAGACAGGAGCACTGGCAGTAGGCTACAGTGGAGTTGGATGTCAGAGAGCGGCTCAGAGCACCCGTTTTTCTACAATCGATCGTTGTAGCCAGGCGCACCACAGTAATTATTTGTAGTGGCACTGGTGCGCCCAAATATATTTTTAGGTCGCAAAGATTAAAATTCAAGCGCATTTGCGACCAAAATGGTCGCTATTTCGAGCCCTGAGTGCAGGTTAAGCTGCAACTTCTCCCATGGGAAGCAATACAGTAGGTAGAACCAGGATGAAACTCTTAGCAGGTCAGTGAGAGGAGCTAGGTGACTGCTAGTCTCGATCAGTGACGGCCCTAGTTATATAGACCATATTCACACGGAGGGCATCTTGCCATTATGGCAGGATGGCATCTTGCCACACTGCTTTTTCAATGCAAAAATCATCATTTTAATGAAATAAGGGCATTCATGATGGCACATACAGCTCTGTACCTCTGTCTGTATAGCTTGCTTTTCCTTGTACTGTTGTTCTGTTGTTTCTCAATTGTGTACCCGTCTGTCAGGGTAACATTTTGGAAGCCATGGGGCCACTGAGTTACACAAAAAAAGATCACAAAGTGACAGTCAAGTCAGTCAAATCTTATCATCAACTTTATGTTAAAATGTTCTTGAGCGGACCATATCACATCACACTGGAGTCACATACTTTGGTAGGTCACCAATTTCCCTAACATGAAAGTGGACAAATTAAAGTCATTGGTTGTGAAGTGAAGTGTACTGTAACGTCTCAGGCTGCCGCTGGACCTCACCCATATTGCGAGTCCTTTGTGAGAGGAAGTAAGAACTTGGCACCATGCCCTAAATTTACATATTTGTAACAGAACTGTCTGAAGTTCATACAAATCAAGCTCTCTCTATTGTTCTCAAATCAAATTGCAGGCTTGCAGCAGACTCTCTCTCTCTCTCTGTCGTTCTCACTCTCAGAGTTAGGCTAGGATGACAGTGTGTGTACCTCTGCCCATAGTGACTGTCACGTGGCCTACCGACACTAACCCGTCTTTGCTCCGTGGTTACCAGACTTTCCTCCGAGGTGGATAGTCACACTGACGCGAGGTTACTCATGGTGGGGAATATTAGCCAAAAACAGTTGAAAATTCTCTCCTAAATTAAGTGCATACATATCTTAGCCACTTGTGAGATTAGCCAGGGAAAACATATAACCTTTGGTCCTGGTGGACACCACTGCCACAATGGGGGCTTATAGGCTAACCACAGTAGTTTTAAGGAAAATAGAAAATAGAAAATGATTATGTATGAGGAAATCTTACACTATTACCCTTCAATTCTGTGAGAGAGGAGAGTATGAGAGCAATACTGACCTAGAGGAACACGCACGCACGCACCAAGAGGTGTTTGCTTGGCACCCAGTCAATCATGTGAACCAATACAACAACCATCCTGTCACAACTTGAAACCTTCAACAGCAACAACAACACCACCACAGACACATCAGCATCAGCATCAGCATCTTCAATTCCAAAGCAAAAAGCAGAGTCACTGAACATGATTCATTGCTACCCAGGCTTTTGGACCCAATGGAACGGCAATAGAACAATAGTCTGAATCACAGCAGCTTATACCCATAAGCACAGACAATAACAAGCAGCGGCAGAACATAGAAAAACATGGAGCAAGCTTACCATTAGAAGTCTTCCTCTTGACTTCTGTCCAGTAAAGTCCTTAATCAGTTCAGCAAAATCCCCTTTCCGCGGTAAGTCACTCTCAATGGACATCAAGGTGAGATGATTAAGATTCATCTGGCTGCTTCTCGAGTCTTCCCCACACGTATACACCTTCAAAGATTTCAGCAAATCACACAGGTTCCACTCCCTGATAGCAATGCTTGCCCTCTCACAATGCTGTCAATAGTGTTACAATTCCACATGTTGCACAGAAAAGCCACCTTGAGTTTGTCTCTTTTATAATTTTTTCATAATGCAATACTAATAATGATCTCTCATTCCCAGCACTTATCAATCAACTAGGGGGTCATATCTCAAAGCAAAGAATCGATGTATGAGAAGGTATGTACAGTATGAGATCAGTCTTTGTGTAATTCAAGCAATATGCAGCTGCATCACCTATTCAATTCATTTGGGAACATGTGTGGATGGGGGGGGAGGGGACTCACTTGGTTATGTTGAAGTTGAACTTGAAATCAGTTGTGTTGTGAGTAGCGAGGATGGCATCCCCAAAGAGAGGGCACCTTATAGGCACATCTGCCTATGTCACCTGACTCGTCGCCAGTCAGCTCTTTGCCAAGGACTACTGCTGTGGCCGGTCTTCATAGCAGGAAGTGTTTACAGGCTCTCTTCCAGTTTGTGCCATGTGTGGTTTGGGGAGAACTTCTTGGTGCTGGCACTCTGGGACCTCCTACAACTCTTAGATTCCCCTGCCCAATCATGCACGCTGGCTGTCAAGCTGAAAAAGAATGATGAATCACCATGAGGCATGCTATAAAGAGTAAAGAGTACGGAGCTTAACATACCTAGCATCCAAAGGTGTAAGTTTGCATTAAACATTGGTGGGGAGACCATTGTTTTACATTGTCCTACATGCAGTACTGTACTACCATCTATTATCTCTATTACACCAATATTCCCCATTCTCTCATCTCTCCATCTAGCAATGTTTCTCTACCTAGCCGCAATTTGCAACTCTAGATTTCTTTACAATGGGTTGAATCTAGAGTTGCAACAAGCTCCATCCACTTCCTATTCATCATTTTTGGTTTGTGATCTGCTTGTCTTAAATGACGTTAAACTCACCAACATTGCAGCTGCAGTCCAAGCTTGAATTATCCTCTTTCAATCTGCCGTGCTTGTTTTTCATAAAAATCCACCGTAGAGATGTTATGAGCTACTTTCTGTCAAGACATCCTCTGCAAATGATTATTTTTTTAAGTGTTGCAGTTTGGAAGCACTCGTTTCTGTTAACGGGTCGCGCTGCTGCCTCCTGCATTATGTGCAAATTCGAAACAGGTTGAACGCAGGGCCGCTCAGTGACGTACGACGAGTGCTTCCAAACTCCAGCACTTAGAAAAATAATCACTTGCAGAGGATGTTATAGCTCATAACATCTCTACGGGGGATTTTTATGAAAAACAAGCTCGGCAGATTGAAAGAGGATAATTCAAGCTTGGACTGCAGCTGCAATGTTGGTGAGTTTACTTTAAAGTCATTTAAGACAAGCAGATCACAAACCAAAAATTATGAATAGGAAGTGGATGGAGCTTGTTGCAACTCTAGATTCAACCCATTGTAAAAAAAATCTAGAGTTGCAAATTGCGGCTATTTCTCTACCCAAGTATACAGTTATCCCAAAATAAATGTGTATTTGTTTACAGTTAATCTTCATTTTTTCTATTTTTATTAAACAAGCCAAATTGCATTATAAACTAAATATTCTCTTTACAATTACAGCTGCCTTCTCTGTCCTCACTTGCTAAATGACATTATTGTGTGCCTATGCCTTGCCGAATTCTGAGTACTAATAACTTTTAACATACTGTAGCAACTATTACACTGTACATCAAAACAATTGGAGGAGACCAAGCCATTGGACCTCGTCTCCTCATCTGTTTTGTGTAGCTCTACTGCTGGCATGGATGTTTTCTTAATTCACGTTTTAAATGTAAAGGATGATGCAAACATTTAGGATAGCTCTGCTAACTTTATTTGCCAATTATATTAGGCTACTATTATGTATAGCCCTAGGCTAGGCTCTACCATATTCTCTCACATTCTGTATCCCACTACGACCTGTCTGCCTTTCCATATCCTGACCCTGAAGTTATATCTATGACTCAAACACTAAGTTGTTTGTAAATTGAGCCTTGTTAGAGCCATCAGTTCTGCATGTTTACAGTGCATGTAAAGTTGTAAACAGGCCACATACACTGTGTGCGCACGCACGCACACACTCACACACAACAATGTTATTTTCTGCAAATGCATTAGGCATAATTAAGTTATTTACTCACTGCCTAAAGTGAAATAGTTGGCAAATCAAAGCTTGCACTCTCACGTGACGTCTGCTTCCACTGTGCAATACCTATCTTAGCGTGTGCTAATGCTAACGTAGTGTTGACAGCAAGGAGAGTCCAGGTGGTGGAAAGCCTGGTGGGCGAGGTTATAGTCCAGGAGGTTGATGATTGGCTATGATATGATAGCCAAAATTGGTGATTGGTTCTCATTGTTGCTGCTGATAAACAGTCAGTCTAACGGACATAAATAAATTCCTAATTTTCACAATGATTAAAATGATACAGGACAATAATTTAATGATTCCTTAGTTAATTGACAATGGTAGGGACCGACTGGGAAGGATAACAAACAAACCTACTTTAAAGCTCCCAGGCCGCTAGCATCTTCACCTGATATGTCTGCAATGCCAATGTTGGAGCTCCATCAGGGCTGGACTGGATAAAAAATTCGGCCCTGACATTTGGCACAGACCGGCCCACCACAAACCAGCACGCAGATAGCACTCTACCGGCCCACTCCGTCAAGGCACACACAAACAAGCCCTAAATACCACCAATTTTACTGAAAAGTATGCCTCTGATAATTACCATAATAAAACTGGGCAAGTAAGCAACTATAGTCAATTATTCAACTATAGTCGACTAGTAAATCCACTAGTCGACCTTGCTGGTCCTATATATAAGCTATGGGCAGCAGTCCATTCATTGATCGGCCCACCGGAAATATGTCTGGTAGGCTACTTGCCCTGAGCCCCGTTCAAAGGTAAGGTGACTCTCCACCAATCTCCATCCATCCATCCATCCATTCATCCATCTTCAACCGCTTATCCGTAGTCGGGTCGCGGGGGCAACAGCTCCACCATAGTGCTCCAGACTTCCCTCTCCAGAGCAACATTAGTGACTTCCTCCTGGGGGTTCTGGAGATGTTCCAAGGCCAGTGAGTCCATGTGTTTCCTCCAACTGCGCCTTGGTCTGCCCCAGTGGGACGTGCCTCAAGGACCTCCCTAGGGAGACGCACGAGAGGCATCCTAACCAGATGCCCGAACCACCTAAGCTGGCTCCTTTCCAGGCGAAGAAGCATGCAGCGACTCTACTCCGAGTCTCTCTCGCGTGACTCAACTTCTCACCCTATCTATAAGGGAGATACCAGCCACCCGTCGAAGAAAACTCATTTTGGCCGCTTGTATTCGCAACCTTATTCTTTCGGTCATGACCCACACTTCATGACCATAGGTGAGAGTAGGAACGAAGATTGCTCGGTAGACAGATGAGCTTTGCCTTCTGCAGGCCACCCCTGCTGCTCCGATTCTTCAAACTACTTCAGACAGAATCAGACTGCTAGTTGTAGTCTGTTGGCATTAGTTGGCATTTAAAAGTCGTGCAACAGCACATTGCATTCTTGACACTTCCGCAAGTCCACAGTCCACACGACACCAGGAGGCGAAACGATGATAAGAGCGCGGCACCGCACCCCTCACTTCACACGGGTCCCCACACGTCTAAATATTTGCCATTGACAATGAAAGGAGAAATTAGGTAAAATGTCCGCCAAATATGACGTACATTTGTACAACACAAACATTAAATGCCATTAACAATGAAGGGAAAATGTACGTTAGATCTTGCTATCCAGTGAGATGTGAAGGATAAAGATAGTGATGTTCTATTGCAAGGGTTTTCAACTGATTATGAACCAGTGACCACCACCCTGACTGAGGATCAACCTGCGGACCACTGTTGTGTTGGGAGGGGGGATATGGGCGTTGTGTGGGGGGAAAATTAACCTTATTAACCATATTAAAATCATGTTGCTATTGTAACTTACTGTATGTATGAGCGTCGAGCGAGCAGACACATGCAATTAATTATGGGCACATTTCCTTATAATGGTTTCCCTTGAGATTCTACCTCCCTTTTCTGTGGAAGTTCTTGACGTCCGACTTCCCAGTAACTGACAACATCGACACGTCATCATATGGCACCACGTCATTTACTGCATTGTTTCTCAACTTGTGGTCAATACAATAAATTCAAATACAAATCTTCACTTTCCTACATTACTAAATGCATGGTCAGGGACCACATGCAATACCTTCACTGACCACCAGTGGTCCACGGACCACCTGTTGAAAACCCATGTTCTATTGTAATGACTTCCTCCAGTGATCCATTTGTTTATTTACCATTATGTGAAAATATATAAGTTTCACTCTATGATCCTATAATGAAACTACAGAATAACAATGTACAGCAGGGATGTCAAACTCAAACACACAGTGGGCCAAAATAAAGAAATTGCTACAATTCGAGGGCCGGACTGTGTTTCAACACACGGGGCCGTATTTGGGGGAGAGGGGTATAGCTGAAAGTTGACCACAAAGTGATATACTTTCACTGCTGATCAATAGTGAAGAGAAGACGCATGCTTGCGCTTATTGCGGGCCCTCGATATACGTGACGATGCACTCGCAGTGCATTGTGGGACTTGTAGTATTATGGTGGTCCGTGCAATATACCAGAGGGCCAGTTCTAATACTAATTAAATATCATCCCGCGGGGCCGAAGATAATTCATTCACGGGCCTGATTTGGCCCCCGGGCCTTGAGTTTGACATGTATGATGTACAGTATATTCTCCGTGTTACCAAAATAATGTATAGTATCCATGATTTGTGTTGATCTCCAGGATAATTCTGGGGGGGAAATGTACACTTTGTTTTAGCGTTAAAGCATCTGTCTCAATCTTAGTCTCAGTTTATATTAGACAAACTAGGCGCGAGAAATCTGCAGGCAGATCGATGTGTGTGCATGTATGTGTGTGTTGGGTTTGGGGTGTGTGTGTGTGTGGGGGTGGGGGGGGGGGGGTGGGGGGGGGCAGTTTTGACATTTTTGTCAGCTTGTGACCCACCAGTCATAGGATTGACCCATCCCATCAACGAAATGTCAACTGGAGCCAAATCAAAAAACAAAAGAAACGAACCCTCATTAGAATAAGGATGGTATCATTTCTGAAATAATACTGACAGCTTTGAGATGTCTATAAGATGCCGTTAAAAAGATGTCTATTGTCCCTGAAACCTGATGTCAAAATGCCACGAGAGGTGTCCCCCTGCCAGGTCAGTGTGGCTCTGGGGTCGGGGCTTTTGCCCCAGCCCGGGCCGCAGGCCACGGAGTGGGCCTGGCACTTCTGTCACCCACGCATCATGTGAAACTGCAGAGGGCTGAGAGGGTATAACAGGGTTAAACTGATTAGCTATGCACTTGTGTTCTATGGGTCACACAGTGTGAAGAACAAAAGTGATATTAAAGGATCTGTATTTCTCTCTTTGGTTACTTAATGCCATTGGTTCTTTCGGCACACAAAAGTCAGTAAAAGATAGCCCTGACAGATACGTGCCATTTTTTTTCTCTCTCTCTCTCTCTCCCTAAGTTCGGCCTTTTCTTTCCTTTCACTGTGGATATAATAAATCCTCTACAGCCTGAGCCCCAATCCCCACATTCTTAACCCCATCTCTCTCCCTGTCAATACATAAACTCTTCTTTTCACCTTAAATTCTCGCCTTTTGGCTTGCGCTCAAAGTTCTGCTCTGTCTTGCAGCTTCCTTCTCACTTTCACCCACACTCATCCCTGGGAAATGTAGATCTTTTCCTGACAAGTTCCTCACTGACTGGAAAAGAAGCAAAGCCTCTGGAGATCATCAAGAGTCCTCTGCCAAAAAATGCGTGGGAATAGTCTGGATGGGAAGGGGAAGGGACTTTTAATTGTTTTTCTTTTTTTTTCTTCTTCTTCTTTTGGAATTAGTCAGTGGAAGAAAAAAAACTACGATTGTTCAAAGAATTAGCTTTTCCAACTGTGGGAGTCAGTGACGGCTATATGATGTGCCGCTCAGTGGGATATGAAGATTCTAATCTGCCTGTGGTTCAACACTCATATCTTTGACATTTTTACCCATGTGACATAGATTATAAATCCTGTGTCTTATGATATGGAGGGGTATAGTGAATAAATCAGGCCACTTTGAAGAGCGAATTATGTACTCCCTGTGTTTATGTACTTAGGAAGCTGCCTTCCACAACAGCTGGAATAACACATGTTGTATTTTTGGGTTCATTAAGAGCACAATCAGATGGTTTCCTGAGTGGAGCGTTTGGAAGTTCAGTTGTGGGGTGGAGGGTTGTGCGGGTAGGCTGGGGAGCTTAGAAGGTGTGCGCGGAGGAGTCTCTGGGACTTTATAGATGCCACAGGGCAAATTGTATTTTTGTTGGACAAAATATCCTGATCTGTCATCATTATACCCCAGACATACAATGTTTAGCTTGAGATACTCGTTAACTCCATAAAAAATGATTTATGGAGCCATTCATACTAATAGCAAAATACTGTTTGTATATGGGGAAACATACACATGGAATTTATTAGTTCATTATCTTTATGGTGAACTCGAATATCGACATGCATGAAACGCCTTGTTAAGTAACACAAAATATTTTATAAACTTGACATCTGTGTCCTATGAACTTATATTCTGTTTTATTACTACTCTTTTTCTGTATTTCAAATAAGTACTTTATTCACTGTTTATATCAGATATAATAACTATTTGTTTCATAATCATTAAACAAGTTTAATTAATATGACTATGGTCATGACAATGGTCTGCCCCTAAAGAGAACCATACAAAAACAATTCTTTGTTCATCTCTTCTTTGAGTAAAATGTGATTTGAATTTAGTTTACTGACAACCTATAAGATATATACTTAACACTGTCTAATACATTAATTTAATGTTAAAAAGACAGTTGACAGCAAGTCCAGTCACTCAAAGCCACCCCCTCCATTAGCCAGTCAAATTCAAGTATTGAGACATGCAGTCCATTGTATATCATTGTAATATCTTTTCGATAAATAGATCTGGATTATTGTAAATTATATACATGGCGTTATTGCTTTTCTAGTTAGTTGCATTCATGCTGCCATCAAGTCAGTCACCAATATTGGAAAACAGAGAGTTTTTCCAATGTTCCAAGAAGTGGCCACAGTAATCACATAGTATGTTGTTTTTGTCTATACACAGTCACGCTCAAGTCTGCTGATGGTTCAACTTAGCTCCACACTGTTGTTGCACAATGTCACTTATCATCTTTGTTCCATGATGGACATCAAAAGGGCTTCCATTGTTGGTGCACAATAAGCTTCCATTCTTAAAGCAGATAAGTAGAACAAAGTAAAGGTAGGGGGCCGTCAAGAATCCAAAGACAGACGTGTCTAAGCAACACTATTTCCATATTAGCCATTCTGATGGGAAGAATAGTTGAATAATCAAATCAATTATTATTATCCAAAATTATGCTGCTGCAGTGATGTCTCAAAGGGAAATGACACATTTAAAAGGTTTATTGATCAAAACTGTTCTCTAAAACCCTTTGTTTGTCCCTTTCTATAGTTCCCAAATAATAAAGAATGAAAATATCTCAGATGATGACACATAAGCAAATGTTTCTAAATCATCTACCGCAATGTCGTTGCTAGTACTTGATACAATAGAGTAGTAGCTCTAATTGCATTATCAATGTCTCAATAAATCATAAGAAAATGATGAGGAAAAAACATTTAGGTATATTTCAATTTATTGTAGTTATTTATTGGTCATTCATATTACTGAGTCTCAACATACTACACAGTATCATAGAACTAACCACTGGATAATGTGTAAACCAATGTAGACAATGTAAACTATAAGATAATATGGTATGGAAGTCACATATTGTTTTGTCATATTGACTAAACTATACAGGAATCTGCAGTACAATTTCAATCAATTTGAAACTGTTGCGGTAATACACACAGACAAATCCTCAGTGTTATTTCAACCCCGAAAGTGTATGAACAGAACAGAACCAACGGGATGGATCCATGCGTGTTCGTACACTCTCTGGGTTAAATGAACACTGAGGATTTGACTGGTGTGCAGGCAGTGGGCTGAAACGTCCACATGTGGTTGGAGGGTGGCGTGCTGGAGGCAGAGGAGGACCCCCTAAACTAGTGCCTGGGATTTGAATCACTGCTCCACAGGAAGCTGGCTGGCTGGTTTGTTTAGCTGGATGTGATTTCGAGTGGCAGGAGGGGGTGTTGCCTGGTCATAAGAAACACAATGGGGCATACTTTCTGAACACGACTAATAGGCAATAATGACGTGGCTCGAGTCCAAGCCATTCGCTGTCCATGTCTGCCGATTAAGATATGCCCCTCCTTGTATTAATCAAATAGGGCCTCCATGTGTGCTATTGTGGGAGAGTATATGAGTGTGTAATGATGAGTGATTTATTTTCTTTTTTTTCTGAGACTGTACCATTTTGGAAAATAGATATTATTTGGTGTTTGAGTATTGTATAGACTGTTGTAAAGACTGTTTTACTTCATCCATGAAAGTATTCAGGTCATAGTTAAGAAGAAAAAAACATGTTTTTCTTTCAGTTAACTAAAGTTTATTGAGTTCAACTATTCTAATTCTTTCTTCCAAAAATCACAGTTGCACTCAACGCTTCATGCACAGTGCATTATCCCCCTGTTTAAGGTCTTATAAACATTTAGCTAAATGCACTATTAACATATTGAACAAACAGACAAGACGAAGAAACCCAGGAGTATCCAATTGCAGGAAATAACTTCTCTCGCTCTCTCAGTAACTGATTCCAGGAAAGGAGCTACATGAGAGGAAGAAAAAAGATAGGGAGTCAAGCATTGGGATTTAGAACACTGAACACGATAGATTCTTCCAAATTCTAATTGGAGAACAGTTGATTTAATTGGTATCCATTTGGCTGACAAAAGAAAGCAAGAGTAGTGGGCAGGCAGGAATGCCCCTGGGGCTGATGTGAACATGAAGTGGCTCCGCTCAACGCTCGGGGACGGATCACTTCCAAAGACAAACCGTGGGAGCTGGCAGGACAGATTGCAGTGGGAGGGAAGGAAAAGGGAGGGGGAGACCAAATTCATGGTGGAGTGAGAAGCTTTCAATAGAGAGGCATCTTTATTTGGAGAAGGAGGCCATTTTAGAGGAAAAACTGGACTCTCAGTCTGGCCAGTAATGTGTAATGTGACTCTGACCCTAAGAGGACAGAAGTGGACATGGTTCATCAGACCTTGTAAACCATGCAAACCTCAATTAACTTGATCAAAACAAACTATTATTTAATCCTTTGAGCATCACAGGTAACAGAATATATAGCCTACAGCTACATATAAAATATAAAAAGTATAAAAGTGTTATAAATGACCATACTGTACAGTTTAGAAGATTAGAATCAGTAGATAAACCTCTTAACAAATACAAATGGGTGTCATTGAAATCATTATTGCTCAGTAATCTACTGAAGGTCCAAACACAGTCATGAAGCTAGTTTTAGTGTGTGTCATGCGTGTTGTAGTGTGTTTGTGTGTGCATGCCATGAGAGTACCTGTGTATGCGCGCATGCACGCACGCACTGTGTGTGTGTGTGTGTGTGTGTGTGTGTGTGTGTGTGTGTGTGTGTGTGTGTGTGTGTGTGTGTGTGCATGTGTCTTTGTGTGTGCACAGTGTGTGCATGTCTGTGTGTTGTTGCCTGCATGAAAAATAGAAGTCTGAGGGTTGTTATACTGTAGCTTGTGCAAAAGCAGAGGGGGAACCCAGGTGTTGGAGTGTTTTTACTGCCTCTACGGAGAGGAAGGGTGGGAGAGCGAGGGCATATGACCTGGAGGGGGTTCAGAGGCAGGGGCCGTGCTCGGGAGACCTTCACAGTCTGCCTCGGGGGGATACAGACACTGCTTATCTCTTCCTCCACTTTTACTGCTTTTTTATCCTCTTCCACACAGTCCAGCTTTCATTTCCCTTTCCGCCCAGTTTGGGAGAACTAGCGCTCCGGCTTTATTTCCAACAGACGCCATTGTGTTATAGATGCTGACATGCATTTTGTGGAAAGTGGAAATGCTCTTCTTTTGTCTCTTTGACTGCAAATATTTGAACATTGGCAGGACTGTAAATCTTACACTGTTGTTGCATTGTGGGATTATTCCGTCTTTAATCATCGAATGAGTGCTGACCAATTTGGACCCGCACATACACACATGTGCACGCACACGCACGCACGCACACACACACACACACACACACACACACACACACACACGCACACACGCACGCACGCACGCGCACACAAACAATGTTATAGTGTTTTTATGATGACAAAAATGGTTAGACACAAGACTTCCTGTGTTCAGTTTAAAAGCCCCTTACAATGTGGCTGTTCTTCTGCAGTGACTGCAGTAGGTTTTAATCCTCCTACAGTATATGACAGGCGTGCCCTCACCTTGCCCAGCACTTAAAGAAGCAATCTTTCAAAAAGTCCCCTTTCAATTAAAGCCTATGTGAATGTGCGTCCGCTCAGAGGAGAGTGCAGTACGCTGCGGGAGAATGGGCCCATTGCTGATGTAAATGAAGAGATGCATATCAGTGTTAATCCATTGCTTTGTAGTCACGGCCATACCCAAAGTCTGTCTAATTTCCCTTGCACTCCCTTTTTGCAGCCAGAAGTGTATCGATCGGCAGTAATTGAAGTGTACTTGATAATCCGCAAGGCAACAGGGGAGAGGGAGACCCTCAACTCTCACATCGATGCACAGAGAATGGTGCTGTGGGGTTGTGTGTATTTGAGTGTGAGTGTGTGGTGCAGAGGGGGGGTCTCTCTAATGTATGGGCGGGTAGGGCAACACCCCCCCTTACCGCTTCTTCTCAGCTGATTAAACTCATTGAGAGGCAGACAAGTGGAACAAATAGATATAAAGGTTTGCCTGGCAGCTTACAGCCATTCAGATTTCTTCATTGGAACCGCCAGCCCTGCATCTACATGGCGTGCCTTATACTAACATTACAGAAGCGGATTGGCTGTTTTTGAAATGAACCATACATTATGCATCACACAGCCATCTAAGATAGCTCAGGTGGAAACTTTGAGAACATTTAATTGGCTATAGGGAGGATGGATGCGTTTTCTTTTGGACCAGGTATTACTGTAGCTGCATGGTATATGATCAACCCTCTTGTTATCTGTAAGATGTAATTCAATGTAACAAAATACTGTTATTATTATTCAAGTGCTAGAGTTGTATGTATTAAAGAGAAGTGCATTCATATCACTGTTTGTGCCTTTATGTTTATTGTCAATCCACGTATACGTTTTTAGAATATAAATGTTTGCGCAAATGTTTCACAACTAGATTTGTCTTCATCAGCTGGTGGACTCATTATTGTCACTCTAGAGCAGGGGTTTTTGGCTGGCTATATATATATTTATTATTATTATTATTATTATTTTTTTCTTTATAATTTGGGGACCACCCAAAACAATTTGATGACCCCCTAGGGGTCGCGAGCCACGGGTTGAGAACCCCTGCTCTAGAGCAGGAGACAGTGTCTAGCCTGCTCGAACATGTTCAGCTTTTTGCACAAGGTGTTATGCTACAGTAAGTGTTAGAATACTTACAGTATGTCCTGTCAGCATTTGATCAGTGTGCAGACTGGCACTCCGGTGTAGAAACATGCCACAGTACATTACAAGATATATTTGTTTTACTTTACTAATTCAGTTACTGTATATATAGCTTGGAGGCCCTTGGTTCCCAAAGACATATACATTAATTAAGGTACCTATTAAATCACAATATGTTGTAATTTATAGCACTCAATCAAAGCCTTGTCAAACAATTATGATTATGAAACACTGAATGATCCTGTCATATCCTTCTTGTTGAAAGACATATCTTAACTCAATCTACATAGTGATTTGGTGCAACATGCATCATCATTTACAATTTATATATTTATTTTATAACACCATTCATTTTTTCCCTGCCAATTGTCGTGGTGGAAGGCAAATGTGATAGAATGAGTAATATAATTGCAACTTTAAGTAAGTAATTACAAAAAAAAAGCTAATTACAATTATAAAAATAAGTGATAAGATGTATGAAAGTCACACTTTAAGATTTACAAGAACAGTTATGAGAGCAGTCCTGAATGGATGACTGCAGAAAAAAATCATTATGCAGTACATTCAACAAATGTGTCCTGATGATCATGATTGCTTTGCAATAACATAACTGTGATGATCTGATCTTTTGCTGCTAACAATGCTAATGATGGTGGCAGTGCAACAACATTGTAATCATTGGTGGCATTCATATTCAGTCGAAAGGACTACTTGTTCTTGACCGTTTTTGTTTGTCACCACTTTTCATGTAAGATTTTGACATTCCAGATTCTTGGTCTGGACTCTGGACTGATGTAATGTCAGTCTGTCATGTAGTGCCTGTTTATATTGTCATGTGACATTTCGCCTGCGGGATCCTGGGTCTGTCTGCCAAACATATCTCCTTATCTGTTTATGTACTTAAAATCAACACGTGGGTTCTCAAGCTTTTGTGTGCATTTTTAGTCATATTCTGATATATACTGTGTGTATAATATACACAGTATAATAATGTATATCTTCTGAATTCATATTATGAATGTCAGATGTGATTCGCTGTAACAAAAAGGCTGTAACTTTAAAGTAATATTAAAGATGATGCATGATGTAGCCTATATACTGTAGATCTGTAGATTTTCAGTGTGTGAAAACGTGTATATAAAGCCCTAACAGCCATTTTTCAATTAAAAACTATTTTTCCAACGCTACGCCTATTCATTTCTAACTTTTGAAATATATAACAGTTTGATCAATTTAACACACGTACAACATGTATTTTTTTTTACAGAAACAGTGATCTATACAGACACAGCTGCATAACTAGACGTCAGTATAGGCCCCCACGCAGACTAATCTCACTGCACAGATATTAGTCTGGAAGTTCAGACTAATATCACTGCACAGATATTAGTCTGGAACTTCAGACTAATATCCCTGCACAGATATTAGTAGCCTACTCTGGAACTTCAGACTAATATCACTGCACAGATATTAGTCTGGAACTTCAGACTAATATCACTGCACCGATATTAAAATACAGCCCTTAGTAAAAGTAGAAACACAGGCAGCGGCCGTCCGAGGTGGAAAGCATGGTGACGCGAGGTTACTGTGTAGCCTATATGCACTAGCAACTCCTACAGGTTGGTTGGGGCTGTTCGGAGCGGAACTAGGGATAGCATGTTCCTCTGCATGTGTTACGCCCTCTCGATAAAACGTCCTCTGAAAATAAGTGGCTAGCGTGTATCAGAGGAGACACGTGGTTGCCTACACCCATCCGAAAGACCAAACAGCTAATAACAGTAATAAGGACTATAGGGTATTGGAAATCGGGGAAAAAAACAAAAATCTGCAGAAGCAAAAGAAATAGAAAGAAAATACAATCTCTACTGTTCGAGACGGTGCTGCCGTCATTACATTAATGTCTCTCTAAAAGATGTCCGCTTCGGTAGTAAAATGAAGAAAAATCTTCCTTTGATATATCTAACCTGTACAGTACATACAGCCGTAGCCTAATTCAATTTTGTTTCCATCGTGCTGTTTTAATTCCATGCAGTAATCCAAATACTCGGATAAAGATACATATTGTCTGCAGAATGAAACCTGCTTCATCACAATGAAAGGACGCAAATGTACTAATACAAAAATAATTCTGTGGCCAGGTCGTAAGATATAGGCCTCAAATATTTAATTGCTATGAGTGCTGATAAGAGGCTTTCATCATAAGTTATTGGTATGGTAAAGCCCTATCGGGTGCCTGGATGTGGGGTTAGGTGAAAGGACAGGGCTGGAGCCGCCATTTACTGCCCATTTATCTACTCTCTCCACCACACATCTCTCTCCTGCTTCTTCCCATTCAACCTATAAGCTATCCAGCGTTTCAAGACATTTGTCCATTATCTTGGGTGTTCAGTACCGTTTCGTTTTGTACTTGACGTTGAATACATTATCTGAAAAATGTCCCCAATTGACTAGACTTTTCTCTGGGCCATTAAGCCTCAAGTCTTTCCTCTCGCATAATATGCAAGGTCCAAATATAATTTGAAACCACAGCACCTCAAAGGCCCTTAAAACAAGGCTCCAGACTACCCAAAACAAACTGGTCAGGCTACTACTGGGCCTCCCTCCCCGAACCCACCTCACCCCTGCCCACTTTGACAGGCTGAAATGGCTTAGGGTTGTCGACAGAGTACAGCATGGGTCTGGTCCACAAGATTCGCTACACCACCAAGATATCCATGTACCTGTCTAAATAGTTTCTTAATGTCAACGAAGTTCACACCCACAACACCAGAGGGAGTTCAACAGACCATTTTCAACCCAGATTTGGCACAAACAAGGGACTAAATAAACTTTGCTCCTATGCCAGCAAAATGTGGAACGCATACAAACAGCCATTAAGATATGCAAATCCCTTGACTCCTTCAAAACCGCTCTCAAAGGGCACCTACGGACGGCTGCAATTCGAAACTGGCCCCTGTAAAATCTGAAACCCCCCGCCCCCTTTCCCCTTACTGTTTATGTTTATTTTCCCTTGTTACCTCCTTACATGATTTCCTGTTTTTTTATATAGAAGTGTATATTTGTACGTCTCTAAATGTTCTGATGAATGAATTGAAAATGGTGGACCCTGTTGTAAACAAGTGTAATTATGTATCAGTGTGTCGTCCCACAGTAACAGTCTTTAGGTCGAAACATGTCGGTTCAATAAAAGTTTTCCTCCTTTTTACATTGAGTGTGCCCGGATCTCTGCTTTGTTCTATATAGTCTTTCTATTGAGTTGTGCTTTCATGTGAAATGTACCCATTCTGCAAACTTTAAGTATTAATAAATACTTCAATCAATCAATTAATCAATCTCTCTCACTCTCTTCTATATCCGTCTGTCTCTCTCTCTCTCTCTCTCTCTCTCTCTCCCAGCATCTCTCTCACCCTCAGCCACACCCAGCCACACCCAGACACACACACACACACACACACACACACACACACACACACACACACACACACACACACACACACGCCTAGACATACATACAGTTTCATGGAGCGCTTCACCCTGCAGAGAAAATAAGAAATAACCATAACTCCTTCCCCGCCAGCCTGCCCTGCATGACCCCTGTTTTAAGTGGGTAGCAGGTAATTGCTAAGGCGGTGTTGCCCATCAGCCTACAAGTCCATGTGTGCCTTATGTGTCATCTCTATTTATTATATTCTGCACGCTCCCCGGGCCTTGGTAATCAATTTCACAAGGATACAGGGCTGATATCAGCTGCCGCGCACATTATGAGGCGAGCCCTCCTCTTATCAAGTGCAGAATTGCCGGCTAGAGGTCATGAGCAGATAAACAGGGATGTAACGCAACTCCCCCACTCACCTGCCCCCCCCCCCCCCCCCCCCCCCCCAATGAACACAGAGGTGGGAAGGTGATGTTGAGCGAGGGGTACAAAGAACAAAACACACAGCAAGGGAAAGGTTACGACCCCTGTAAGGTGCCTCTTGTTACGCCCGACCTTCAGAATTTCATCATCAGTGCTCCTGACTGCTTAATAATTTGGAGGCTCGTCACTCTCTCTCTGGAGTCCAAATGTGTGTGTGTGTGTGTGTGTGTGTGTGTGTGTGTGTGTGTGTGTGTGTGTGTGTGTGTGTGTGTGTGTGTGTGTGTGTGTGTGTGTGTGTGTGTGTGTGTGTGCGTGTGCGTGTGCGTGTGCATGTGTGCATGTGTGCGTGCGTGCGTGCGTGCGTGCGTGCGTGCGTGCGTGCGTGCGTGCGTGTGTCGGTGGGGGGGTTATGAGTCCTGCAGACACCCTCTCTCTGATTATCTCCCAGCACTCTGTACAGACCTTTATAGACCAACCTCAACTCCATCAATCACTTGCCCTGTCTCCTTACTCCTCTGGTTGTTCCATGTCCCACCAGACTACTGCTGCATGGGCTAATACTGTTGTCTATATAGTATACTGTATACGCTTGTTTATTGTTTGGAGGACAAGGCTTCATATCAACTGTATTCTATGGTGAAAAGGTATCAGTGATAGCCCATGTGATGCTGCCTATTTATTTTTTATTTATTTTTTACAATTATATTCAATGGGAGAGTATAGAGACTATTCTCCTACTGTACATTGGAGAGAGAGAAATGTTAAGTTTGAGAGAAGACGCAGGACCGGAGTTGGATTCAAACTCGGGTGACTGGTGAGCCACTGGGCAGTGGGTAACTGGACTACTTTCTTTCAGGGTTAACCCTGACATCCCCATTACGGCAGGGTTTTTTTACGCATGCAGTTTTATTTTAATTTTAATAGAGCGGTTAGAAATCTACAAACTCTAATAAGCCACTTGAGATCAAGGCAAGAACTAGGAGTTTGCAATCATGCATGTGAACATGCTTGCATTTAAATGGTGAGGTCAAAGTGAATAAGTGTCGGGAGCTCATCTTGTGGTCAGCAGACAGATCTCACAGCAGCAGGAATGTCATTGAGCTGCATCAGCCTTAGTAAACATTAATTATGAGTCCATCTTTGTCTACTCATCCCTGGACCCACGCTGGCAGCTGTGTATATTTGCCAAGAGGATTGGATCTTCCATGTCACTATGTTTTGGATATATGCCTATATGTTCCCATTGGCTTTATACATATATGTATTCATTCATATATATACACACACACACACACACACACACACACACACACACGTGCGCGCGCGTGCACACACGTGCTATTACGTAATGTATGTTTTTAATCACTAAACAGGCGAGTGCAATGACAGGTGTTTACATGCTCCGTTTAAAAAGCATAAAAAAGAAAATGTATGCTTTATGTTAAAGCTCTTTGAAGTGCAGTCTTGTGTTTCCATGGGAGAAGTTTAGCCTTGGTCACCTGCCTTTTGTTGTAGACATGTGTCTGCCTCTCTGCACCCTGCCCCCCACCATGCAGCTGACCTTGTGCAGCCTTTCCAGGCCAAAGACTTGATGAGTGTTTTTTTAGCCCATCCCCCCAGCATCCCTCCGCATGTGCACCGCACATCCGCTCTGTCATTAAACCCTCCACCCGTGGCATTAGGATCCAACCATATGGTGCAGCTAGTGGAGTGTTGCAAGAGAGGCTTGGCCGCGCTCATAATCTGATGAATCTTTCTCAGAATGGGGGGGGGGGGGGGGGGGGGGTTCTATGATGACATCACAGCCAAGTGCCACACTAAACGTGTGTTTACACAGTGTGGCTGTGCATAACCTGCATGTGTAGTTTATGTGTGTGTGAGGGTCGGTGTGTTCATGAATTTATGTGCATGCATGCACGTGTTACTAATACTTGAGGGCCAAATGTCCCCACAAGTAAAGCAGAATTTGAGAAATGGACATACTGTAGTTAGGGCCATTTTCACCAGGAATTTTTTTTAACCATAAAAACAACCATAGTATGGTTGTTTTTATGGTTAAGCCTGCGATTCCACTTGGTGTGGAGTTTGCATGTTCTCCCCGTGTCCCCTAGGGTAGGTACCCTCACAAAAAACATGCAGTAATCCTGGTCTCTAAACTACCTCTCCCTGGCCAGCCGGGGCGCCTGATGGAGGTGAAAGGAACTGATCGGAATAACGTGTTCCTTCCACGCGCTACGTCTGGCCGGGGAAACTCTACTCTGTCAGGTGAAAAGAATTAAGCAGCTTGGACTCCTCATGCATAGAAGGAAGCATACGGTCAGTCCCCCCAGGTTGGCAGAGGAAGTGTAGCGCCCAGGATTACATTAGATAATGTAATGGGTGAAAAAATGGGTTGCAAAATCGTGGGATAACAATTAAGTTTAAAAAAAGCTTACGACTAGGAAAAGGTTCCGGTTGGAGTTAGGATGTAGAGGTTAGATTTAGGACGGTATTAGGTTTGGAGATTTATACTAGTTGCATCTAAAAGGCTTGCACCATCTACAAGCTCACAACACCTCACAATGGATTGTAGATTGGCAATTTTTTACATTTTATCACATTTTATATAAAAATGGCATTCATAAAATTGTCATCCTAACATTTTTGTCCTTACAAGTAGGCTATATTAGCCTAATACAAACGTGTGTGACTGTACATATAGGAAAATTATGCGTATTATGCATTTAGAAAATTACATTATGAAACATGACATGAAATTCAAGAACCTTACAGTTGAAATTATTTTTCTTTCTCCCCAAACTTTGTGTATAACGACATATCTGGCTTATTTTTTTGCCATTTGCTATAAATTTCATGTTGACAGGGATTTTTTTATTGAATATTTGACTCAATCATTATTATTGCCAACATTATCAAACCAGAACGACTTTCAATGAGCTACAATGTTAGAGCATTAAGAAAACATCCTAGATGATTTAATGGAAGACCCCAGGGCCTTGCGGGGGATGAAAGGTTGCCCTTGGAGTCGTTAGAGGCATGTTCAATAGCAGCGCGAACAATAGTTGCCAGTTTCACAGTTAAGACATGACCAGTTGTTTGGCAACATGCTTAGTATGCGGCAAGCAGAGCGTATCAAGCACAGAGATGGAAGAGATTTTCTGTGGCTCACACAATCCAAAAGAAGCTATCAATTCCCTGACATAAGTGTGAATGGATGTGGCTGATGTCGAGGAGATGTTATCGGTGCCCACATGCGAAATCCTTAAGGAGAGTAAGACATGGCTGTGCGGCTGATGCTTGTATGGCCTGGGAGGAAAACTGTGCAAATAGAAGCCATGCACTCTGTGTTGTGTTGTGTTGGGCCACGTGCACTTTCATGTGTTTTTGTGTGTATGCGTGTGCTTGTGTGGGTGTACATGTGAAAGGGAGAGTGTGTGAGTGTGAGTGAGCGAAACAGAGAGAGAGAGGGGGAAGGAAGAGGGGGGGGGGGGGGGTAGTACATTTTCTGAGCCAGTAACTCTATTTTGGCAGATGTGGTTATTGAAAGAAGGCCTGCGTGAATTTGGCAATTGTGGTTGGTATGCAATTGTTACAGGCCATCCAACGGTATGATGCAGTTAGATATCAGGCCATGTCATCCATCATCAGAATAGTATTTTTGCAGTGTTATTACGCAGTTAATGCTGACCCACTGACCCAAAAAGTTGGTTGCAAATGTGGTCGCAAAACATAAGCTCATTTCCCCAGGGAGATTTGACTGCCTGTAATTTCTGTAATATCAAATTAAGAATAAAAATATAATTCCAATACATGCTATTAGTCCAAATTTGAGCTGCGCAACAGCCCTGGCTGTGAGACAGGCGGCTATGAAAAGGTTGTTTTTTGGATGAAAAGGTTGTTTTTTGGATGAAAAGGTTGTTTTTTGGATGAAAAGGTTGTTTTTTGGATGTGGATAACCAATGTGGTCTCACATTGTGGTGATTTGCTGCTGCTTCCCACAAAGTTCACTGAGTCCATCATCTGCATCATCCAACACACGCACACGCACACACACACACACACACACACACACACACACACACACACACACACACACACACACACACACACACACACACACACACACCGTACTTGCATTTACTCTAATAGGCCTTGAGGCCTCTTGACTTTCTCATTTAGCTGCTTTGTGTATGTGGAAGGAAGGGGGCAGAGGGGGAATGTGGGGGCGTTTGGCAGTAATTTAACCAGACTGAAGTGTATTGCAGATGGGAATTATTAATTTGTATCTGCTTTGCCTCAGCTCCACCACTTATGGAAGAGGGGAAAGTGTCATTCTATTCAATTTTTGTGTTTCTGAAGTCCCAGGGCCTGAGCACAGCCTGGTCCAGGGTCGTGAGTGTTAAATGTCAAGCCTTGTAGTGAGCTGTCAAAGAACAGAATAGGCCCGGGATGATTGATGACTGCAGAGCCTGAAACCAAAACCTCCCAATTGCAAATGCTACCTTGCGTCAGTCTCCTTATACCCCCCACCACCTCATGCCTGATAGTTGCTCACTATTCAAGGGCAGCTCTCATTCTCTTTCTCTCTTTCTCTCTCACGCACACACATGTGCACGCACACGCACACACACACGCACACGCACACACGCACACACACACACACACACACACACACACACACACACACACACACACACACACACACACACACACACACACACACAGAGAAAGAGAGAGAGAGATGCATACCGGCATCACTCCGTGTCTTCTCCCCAAACAGGCAGCAGTTATTTTGCATGGATCAGGGGGAGGTCTCATGAGGTCTCCAAGCATTTAATCCCACTAAAAGGAGCAGGAATAAAGCAAACCTCTGCTTTCCCCTGATCCCTTCCCTCATTTTGGCTGGTTTTGTAGTTGTCTTATTTTTTTTCATGATGTGACTGACTCTGGTGTGTGTGTGTGTGTGTGTGTGTGTGTGTGGGGGGGGGGGGGGGGGTACTTTTGAATTCTCCAACACGATGACAAGATTATTAATGACTCAGCTTAGAAGACCATGTTTGGTTGGCTCCATGCATATTCAGTGGAACCACACAGATGGAGATGCTATAGCTATAGCTAGCTATGAAAGGTCTGTCTGTCTGTCTGTCTGTCTGTCTGTCTGTCTGTCTGTCTGTCTGTGGTACTCACCATAATGCCTTGTCAATCAGCCATGTAGAAAGTACAACAGTTCACTTCAAATCACTTCAACTGCACAATTTTAAAGATGCTGTTGTTGATCAAAGGTACACTGGGTAATGTTAGTGATGCTATATTACATCATCAATGACTACCCTCCATTTATCATTATCAATGTACTCTCAGAGTTAAATAAATACTAAGGATTTTACTGTGTACTCGTGTGTAGCTATGCTTGTGACGACACAGAACGACAAATCGTCCAGTTTGTTTGAAAATCACCAGAGGTGTTCACACGTGCGATACAATCATGATATGGCGAAGGGCCCATGGAATCTAATACAGTGTAATGTCCCTCCTTGTATGCCAGTCCGTGACAGCTTTAACAAGGAGCACTTCTGATGAAGATATCTCTCTGAACACAGGAGTGATCAAAGTCTGTCATAGCATTACAATAGTTCCATTTGTCTGCCTTGGCAGGGACATACACCCTGCTTACCGGATGGCTAATCAGAGGCGCCCTCTATCATCTTCATCAGGATTGCCCGTGGTCTCGGGGAACGTGTAAAAAAAAAAGAAAAGAAAATGTGCTCACATTACTTTATCTGCCTTTCTCCCACTGCCATTCACTTGTCTCCGAGATGTTATCTCCCCTGAAAGCGTTGCCTATTTTAATAGATCAAAGGAGATTCTTTGTCATACCTCAATACACTAATTACAATCAATGCCAATTTTATTTATTCTCAGAGGGAGGATTGCATGTTGAGTGTAAAGCATTGATTTCAGTGGGCCTGTAGTTATTGCTTAGGCAGTAGGCACATGACACTTCTGGACGCGCAAATCTCCAGGCCACCATATTAACGTAAGCTTCATTTCACTTACCTGAACATGAGCTCGCTCTAGTCTACCATCTGAAGTGCTTGAGCAGAGAGGCTATGAAATCACAGCTTAGGAACAGCACAACACCTGCCAATCTGACCCACGGTGACAAGCCACGCTCCTTTTGGCCCACATTAATAACAGAGATAAACATAAAGCTAAATACCAGGCCATGCTCTGTTAACTTTTATGTGGTTAAGAATGATTGGGTTATTGCTTCACTACACCAGAGGGGATCAAAGTACCTGGGAGGCATATCGCAGCTCTGCTTTCCCTATGGAAAGGATCCTCTGTTCTTTTTAACTCCAATGCAGACTGTTAATTCCCTCCCAAATCTACTGTACAACCTCCCTGGACATGTCACTGTATGTAATATTGTGTGATATGTATTTAAGCAGAGTAACCGTGCCATGGCCAGGTACCACAGTTGGACTATTTGACTTTATAAATGACTCCTACCTGTGCAAGCTGTTTCTGTTGGCTTAGGTTTTAAAGCTCTAAAAACCCCAAAGACAATAAAGTCTGTAATTTTCTGCCATATTGTGCACACAGCTACTTGCTAGTGAAAACATGTCATTACTGTCCGGAGGTACTGTAACTATATAATTTAACATTTCAATATTTTGCCCTTTCCAGGAAGTTAATTGTTCTTATTGCATAAGGCAAGTTCTGCAGAACCTCACCCTGTTATGTAACCATCAGGGCTTGATAACACTTTTCTTCTTACTTCTAAATGTCTTCATTACTTCTTGCCTGCAGCCTTATGTATTGTGGACTGCCTTCTTATGTGGACCTGTCTTTGCGCTGCTTCTTTTTGCACATTATGTCTAACACCATGACATATACATACAGGTACCTGCTGCCACTGTATGTTGACACTCTTTTATAGCACCTCGTGGCTAACCTCAGCCTGCATACCTGCTGCTTTATGCTATGTGTATGTTTAAATTTATTATTTTATTGTACAGGTTTCTTTTTCAGTTTTTCTCCTTGATCTCCCTCTCTCTGCTCTCTTATTCATTCTTTCCTGAAAATAACAAAATGACGGAGCTTGAATAAAAGCGAATTTCACCCACTGATATACACCTATACCGATATAAGCCTGCGATGAGACAATAAAATCTGATACTAAAGTAATTTTTATTGCAGAATTATCATTTTGTAGTATTTTAAACAGTTTGTTAAGTGTTATGAAGCATATGGTTGCTTTACTGTAATAGCATGACTTCCTCCATAGTGTTTTATCACTTTGGGGTTGTCTGTCACTCTTTGGTTTTTGGTTGTTTAGTTAAAACTCCATGATTTGTTTTGCTATCAGCCTTAACAAAGCACCATATTTCACAACTTGACATTTAAAAGAGTGGACTTGAAGGTCATTAAGAGGTAGGGGATGCGGGCAGACGTCTGCAACTGTTTGTTTACCACACCACTCGCTGGTGTCAGACTTCCTGACATTCTTGTACCTTATCTTCCTCATTCTGTGGTCTGAAAACCGGTGCCAGTGAACAGGGGGGATGTGTGTGGGGTCTAGCTAGCGGCTTCCATGGCACTGCATGCGTTGCATTGCACCACACTCACACTGGGACTGAGTCCAAAAGAGCCAGGCTTGTGCTTTTGAGGAGTCAGGGTCAGAGGAGATTAACCCATGTGATCCGGCGGTGCTGGGTAGAAATTTGACTGAGCGTGGAGCAGAGGTGCTGCAGAGGGCACTGTAGGCCGGAACAGGTTCAGCCCCTGCTCGCTTATCTCTGGGCCCCACTGTCGACAAAACTCCCTCGGTCAAAGAGTGCTGAGAGTGGTGTAAAAAACGTGTTTACAATTCTAGGAGGTCAAGGACTTGAGGACAGATAACTATTAACAGAATAATGCCACAGTCATTCACGTGAGAGGAGGAGGGCAGAGCGACATGCTTTGGTTGGAAGCCACAGACGTTTTGACCCTGAAACAGAGGAAGCTCTTCAGATGAGGGTCTCTCTCCAGAAATCAATAACAATGTATTAATTGATATGTCACCTATAGCAGGTTGCAGACTTGGATTCTTTTTTTAATTCATGGCTAGATATGATGTCATGTAAATAAAATGCAAAATATTTTAGTATAATATTTAGCTATATAAAATCATTAATAGTATTTTGGAGTAGTTTTTTTTATACTTTCCTCACTTAAAGGGTTAGTTCAGATTTTTGGACATAAAGCTGTATAGGAAATACTAATGGATTTGTGTGTGCGTCCCTTTTCTCAGTCCTGAGAAGAGTCCTGTGGTGGGAATTCTCATGAATTTTGGTGAATATTAAGTAGTTCCGGTCATTTGGCACTGGGGGCCGCTCATTAAAAATAGATTAATCAACAAAACTAATTTGTATTGTTGACCTATTTCTACCATATAGCGCAAATTCCGTTCAACTTTGACCCCTCTGTCCTGTGCTGCTGCTGGCGTAGTGATACTGGACACAATTATTTTTGAAAATCTACGAGTTGTCTCCACCCATTAAAACTTGAAAATCTGTTTTAGCATATAAAAGAATAGCAGTGCGGCACAAAGTGACACACTGTGACTCTGAGCTTGTACATCTGGTAAATGGTGCATTTATATAGCATATTCATCCAAGGCACTTCACATAGATTGTGCATTACATTCACCCACACACACATTCATACACCGATGGCGGAAGAAACCATGCAAGGCACCAACCAGCATCAGGAGCAATTAGGGGTTCAGTGTTTTGCTCAAGGACACTTCCGACACCAACTCTGGGGGAGCCCGGGTTCGAACTGGCAACCTTGCAGTTACCATCCAGCCACTCTAACCCTGAGCCACCGCCCACCCCTGCTTTTTTAATTTATTATTTTACATTTTTTAAAAGACTTGTGTGAGAACTACTAGTTTAGAAGGCATTTGTAGAATCAGCCTCAGGTCATAATGGGTTAAAGCAGTGGTTTTCAACCCTTTTCATATCAAGGACCATTATTTATTCAGCATTTGAGCCCATGCACGGACCACCATTTGATGAGACTTTTAATAATGAATTGCATTTTTATAGCGCCTTTCCAAGTGCTCAAAGCGCTTTACAATGTTTCATTCATTCATACATTGGGAGGTGAAGCGGTGAACAGTCAACGCCAGCGTCCTCACTTCCCACATTCACACACCAATGGTGGCATGAAAGCTCACACTGACCAACTCATTGGAGGCAATGTAGGGTTCAGTGTCTTGCCCAAGGACACGTTGACATGTGGACAGGAGGAACCTGGATTCGAACCGCCGACCCAGGGATCATTGGACGACCTGCTCTACCTCCTGAGCCATAGCCTCTCAGACCCAAAATGTTGAATATGTTGTTGTCGTTGGATAAGATTGTGTCCACAATTACATTCCGTATTGATATGGTGATCAAAATAACAATTCTTCTACCATCTCTAATTGTGTTGACTTCTTGGAAATTAAGTGATGCAGATGTTAAACAAACATTTAACTCTTGAGAGCTCTCAAAAGTTAAAGATCTCTAAGGGTCCATTTGGTTACCATTTAGTTGGGGACCACCTGGAACCCCTCAAGGACCACTGGTGGTCCCCGGACCACTGGTTAAAGTCATGGCAAGATGAAGTGACTCACTCACTCACTCACTCATACATTACAGTACTGTACGTTTAACCTCTTCACTTGCCGCTACTGCTTTAAAAAGGACCATGCCAATGTTTCTACAGTACATGTCATTGTCCATTATCAACATCAACCACAGTTTGCATAAGCCTCATCCATTTCCCCCCAAATTGCTTTGTTTTATATATTTTCTCATATTATTCAGTAAACATTACAGATCTGATAATTCTTTGCAACATTAGCTGAAAAGTATTGTAGGGCTGTAGGCTATTGTTAAAGCAAAACATTCGAGTTTGAAACAATAGGGCATGCAAACCTCGCACCTTTGGGGGGGGTGCGCCATTTTGAATGTGATAAGTCACTATACCTGGCCAACGGATATAGGCATAGCAGAACAACAACAGGGCATCAAAAGTATTAAGCTTGTTACGAGCAAGTAAGGAAGATGGGTTTGAAACAATGGGGCATACAAACCTCGCACCTTTGGGGGGGGGGGGGTTGCGCCATTTTGAATGACCAACGCGTGGATCTCGTTTGTGTCCAAGCATAGGCATGATAACGCCCCGCCTGCCTGTGATTGGCCTACCGACACTGCCCGTCTTGACTGTCCTCCGAGACGTGAGGTTACTCCGTGGTGAGATTGAGAAATAAATAATAGGCTACAAGAGAATGACAGCTTGGCACGTTGTTGATTATTGTGTATTAATCTACTTATAGTTAACTAATATTATTACACTAAAAAGGATAAAGATGAAGGGAAAATAGACGTTTTTATAGTAGGCTACAATAATGTTTCAAGTTTACACATACAAACAAATTACACAATAATCAACACAAACACTTTATTTTAGAATACACCCAAATCAAATCATATACCGGAGTGCATGTTCAATCAATTATTCCATCAAAGCAAATGGTATAAACAATATTAGTTTGCCTCTTCTACAAAAATAAAAGTTACAAGTTATAGTTCTCTTGTATCATACCATACTTGTATTATTTCCCACCACGGAGAGTAACCTCGCATCTGACTAGCCGGCATTATATCCACCTCGGAGGACAGTCAAGACGGGCAGTGTCGGTAGGCCAATCACAGGCAGGCGGGGCGTTACCATGCCTATGCTCGGACGCAAACGAGATTCACGCCTGGCCAACGGATTTAGGCATAGCAGAACAACAACAGTGCATCAAAAGTATTAAGCCAACAATGTTACGAGCAAGTAAGGAAGATTATTAAAAAAAAAATCCCCAGCTGATCAATATCAATCAGAATGTGCAAATTTGAATGTCTTGTATAATAATATGGTAAGTTTAGATAATAAATGGCGTAGTAACTTTCAAAAGGTTATAAGGGTTACCTATACCGTTGCAGCCAGCAACTTGAAAGTAGTGTTTTTCCACACTGTTGAACATGAATGGCACAGTCAATGACATTTAAAAATGTATGATTAGATAGTAAGTGTATACACTGCATACACCTTTTTTGCACAACATTGTTTTGAACAGAGGCAATCTCTGCTAATGGACAACATAACATTGCAATTTGACTGGTATGGTCCTTTAAACATATAGTGGAACAAAATACAGCAAAGTAATTCACCTATAGGTCGACATGCTGCTATGGTGTGTCACTCATGGTGACTAATAGTGTCACACACTTTTGTGACATTCTGTGATCACTCAGAGGCGATCACTCAGAGGCGTGTCTTGACGCAGACAAACATATTCAGTTCAAACATAATATACAATTGTCCTTAGTCATTGTCATACAGCAAAGTGAGTGCCACTGGATGCCAATGAAGACTAATGTTATTTCACTGTTTCTTTCCAGTGGCTGACAGCCAGGACTGACATCTCCTGTGAAGGTTGGTTGACCTCCATTCTTGCCCGAACCTGTCCAAACACACTATCTCTGCATTGTTCCAGGGGTTAGCAATGTGAAGCAGCTGTTTCCCTCTATACAGTATGAGTTCAATCTCAAAGGTTCTCTGTCTCTCAGTGTGTGTGGGTGTGTGTGTGTGTGTGTGTGTGTGTGTGTGTGCGTGCGTGCGTGCGTGCGTGCGTGCGTGCGTGCGTGCGTGCACACACATATACACACTTTTGCTTTTTCATTAATTCATTATTATCTATATTCTATCTTTCTTTGTGAATCCTTATCTGCTGCAAGGACAGATACTGAGAATAAATGTTGCATGAAAACAAAGATATTACCACCTGACATACTGTACATGAAATGTAGAGCGAGACAATTTATTGATGACAATTTCAATGCAAGGCTAGGCTGCGATAATGTTCTGTTTGTATGGATAACTTAACCTTTACATTCTGGAATAATATGTATTATATTATATTATATTATATTATATTATATTATATTGTATTGTATTGTATTGTATTATATTTTTACGACCGTATGCCGCAGATTACTATATGAAATCCTACAAAACCTGTCAGTGACTCCGTCAGCGACTCCGTCACGTCACCATATATATACGTCAGTTCATCACGCCTCGTGACACATCATCAAGTCTGTCACGCCTCGTGACAGACTCTCCATATATGAAGATCATGACACTGACCTCATCAAACCCTGGATAGCCATACATGGAGAAGACAGGATCATCAACTAGATCTGCATATATGGAAACGGCCAGCAACTCTACATCTGACCTCAAACCTCAAACCCTTAGATCTCCATAATATGGAACTGACCTGTTCTGACATTCCATATATTGATCCTTCCCCACCCGTCCTTCCTCTTCGATGTCTCCCTCTTGACTGATACCTGTCCATTCAAACTCTAGAGTAGACGGGCCCGCCCCAAAGTTATTAGTGCAGCCATGCCCGGCTAGCGGTTCTCAACAGGCCCAAAAATTAAGGCCCTACCTGGGCCCTCTTCAAACCCTGTACACTCAAGACACTGGCCCCGCTGCCACCCTTAGATCTCCATATACTGTATGGATGGAGCTGACCTGTTCTGACATTCCATGTGTTGATCTGACCTCATTAAACCCTGTACACTCCAGACACGCTCCATATATGGCCAGTACAGAATTCATTCTATATGTTAATCTGACCCCCCATGCCAAAACACCACAGCTCGCCCAGCAGTCTGCTGTCACCCAGGTGGATGCATGCACGTGCCTGGCAGAGGCCTTTTTGGGGCGGTTCAAGACAACCGTGGGTTGCTTTTTGTTCGTCAGTCAGTGTATCACTCAAAATCCCCATTCATGGGAAAATCCCCATTCATGGGAAAGCCCCCATACATGGTGCCCAGATCTCATGACATCATGTGACATCATCAGGGATGTAGATGATGTCATAGTCAGTGAATGCGACCTGCTATCGCAATTAAGCCCATGGAGATCCCTGATGTCATCAATATTGGCCAGCAACTCTACATCTGACCTCACACCCTTAGATCTCCATATATGGGTATATGTCAGACCTGTTCTGACATTCCATAATTTGTCTCCCTTTTGACTGATACCTGTCCATTCAAACTCTAGACGGGCCTGCCCTTTGGGGGCGAGGTCGCTTCTCGCCCTCAGGCGTCTTACTGGTATTGTATTGTATTGTATTGTATTGCTTTATCTTTGATATGGTAATATTCATTTTGGGTGAGAAATCAATGATACTGACTTTTATTATCTGAGATAAAGGTTTGCAGATTGCATTCCTAAACATAATTGCAGACTTTGCAGACATTTTAGTCATGCTAAACAACCACTATGAAATTGTATTTAGCTGCAATTATTTTGGAAGAGAAGCTGTTTTTGTTAACTTTGTTAACTTAATTTTAGTCACACGTGTTCAATACCATGTATGTGAAAAGCAGTGTGGTCCTTGATTTTTTTAATTCATACAATATGTGACTGCATCCATCAGCACCTCCCTGGCAGCACGAGGCCTGCCTCTCTGTGTTTAATCTATTAAAGTGCACCCTAGCCTTTTTTCCATGACATTGAGAGCCTGAAACTGGCTTTGCGCTGACATCATGTTTGAGGATCAGACTGCCATTCACCCTGCCATACTCATATCTCCTTGTCTTTGTGATAGCATGACTTAAAGGTTATTGAGTTGTTTAAGTCACATAATCCCTCCCCTTTAAAAGAAAACAATATTTGAATAGTTTCACTATAGTTGACAGAGAGAGTGATATGTATTTAAGTGGACCTTAAACTGACAACTGATTTCAGACATAACCATTATTAGACAGTTGACAACAGAACATACCCATAATCTTTCACAAGAAAAAACAAATTTGACAGTGAATTCTCTTGACTTTTCATACTTTTGTCCATGACCCAGACTTGCAGCAAGAGCTTAATGTCCATAGCCAACTTTCTAATATGATTGCTAACGCGTGAGGTTGAGGGTTGTCCATGGCAACAAGGAGGAGCAAGCACTGTGTAGTGTGATGTGACTCAGAATGAGACCGGAACATAACGAAACACTTCCAAATAAATAGAAAGTAAAAGCAGAGGAGAAAAGGGCAACTCCACCCCTCACACGACAGCAGCCAGGTCATGCACCATGACCATCCTACCAGGCGTATACCCCAAAGCCAGTTACAATGGATGCTTCATGAGTCAGACATGCAACGTCTCAGAATATAACCAAACATATCTTTAGAAACAGGGAAAAGGTTACCTTTCGGAAGGAATTCCCATTGACACAATACTTTACATTTAACTCTTTGTATTGGCAAGTGTGGAGAGAGAAAAAAGGCACAACTGTTGGTGATGGGATCAGCCTTAGCAACGCTGTAACAAGGAGAGAAAGGAAGGCGGCAGTAACTGGTACTTTAAAGTGTCAGGTTCTTTGTAGCCATGACTAGTTTATGATGCTGATGTCAAGCATCCCACTCAATGAGGCCTTTGTCCCCGGCCGAGACCAGGGCAGTGGGAAAACTGCCCACTCTTAGTCGGCAGGCCCATCCATCTTTCCATGAGGCCTTGTCGTCCCCTTTGCACCAAAACTCTTGTGTATTAAAGATCTCTTGGGTTAATGCGCTGGAAAATTGGCTTGCATTTTTATTGGAGGAGGCCAGCTAAATGAAAGAAAAACAACTCACGGAGGGTAGGAGAGGACGAGAAAGAAATATCTAGGGGAGCGATTGCGGAGGGCAGACCCTCAAGACTTGTTTCCTGTGACTTCGATAAAGGAGAACTCCTTCTCTGACATGCCAGCGATGATATTGTACTCAGGCCGAGTGTGGCTCCATCCATTTATCATTACCGTCATAACCAGCGGTTGTTACTGTTGAAGTATTGACCCGGTCATGATGTCTGTAATAGGACATTAGAGATAAATCTGAAACAGAACACCAGTGAAGGTTGAAGCAGCCTAAGAAATATGCTATTTTCATCCTGTTTCACCCCTACGATCAAGGACTGCATCTCATGTTAAATACATCACGACTGTACTGTACCGTTTCTTCTTCTTTTTTTTTGGTATTGTAGTTCTGTTAAAACAGTGTCAGCGCACCCTTCTATTTGCTCCATTAATAACTCCGCCAGCGAGGGTCTCACTGACACACGCAGGCTGCTCAACTCAAGTCACCTGGTGCTCCTCGCTCTGCTTGATGTTAGGAGGGTAAAGTCAAAGCCCCGTATGAAACACATCAGTGCAATCAATGAGCCTGGAGTGGCCGACCTACTGGACAGTGGACATATTTATTGGTGTGGGAGGCTAATTAGGAGACACTTCCCAGGCTTGGAGAGACAAGCCCACGGAACAGCTGCTGGTCAGCACTGGACTCCTGTCCCTGGGTCAAATAGGTGGCAGCTCGTCACGGACAGTGACACAGCTATCGGTCTGCAGAGGCCAATTTACTTAATGGCCAGCCCTGGGGCTAGAGACTCCCAGTATTTCTTTACTTGGACACTTGTAGATGACAGCGCAAGAGCCAAAATGATCCACTTTATCAAAGCCAGTCTCACAGGAGAGGCGCGACCATGGCTAGTTCCATGTGGAACGTTTTTGTCTTACAGTGGTTAGTTATTCAAATTAAAGCCGGATATTGTATATTTATATTCACGCTGTTTTAACCTTGATTTTATATAAATGTCAGATGTGTATTAACATAAACAAGCAGAGCATAGACTGAACACAAAAAGGAGAACTGTATATTGTAGCATGTTTTGCCAATTAGGAGTGAGGAAATTCAAACATTCCTTTGGCAATTGTTCCTACTACGTAGTAGGACCACGTAGTGTACTATACTACACAGTCAAATCCGGAGTGCTAGTTTAACACTGACAGTGTGAAAATGGACGCTTACGGGGCCATTTCTAAACTGTCAGCGTTAAACTAACACTGCAGACTTTACTGTGCAGAGAGCTCTAAATCAAACATAGTCATTGACATCTAGCAATCGTCATGCCCCTTAGGGTCAAAATGTTTTGGTCCCTGAAGTCTCTTAACACGCAGATGTTACAGTAACATCGGCAGGAAATCAGGCCCAAACATCACCTTTGACCTCACGTGTCAGCTGATCCACCATCACCTCTTTTGAAATAGACTCCTGACTTCTATAAATTACCACATTTTCCCACCAATGCCCCTCCATTCATTTCGTCTGGCTCCAGCCATTTTCCACTACAGACCCTGCGGTCAACTAATAGTGATTGCACAGTTGCTGAAAATCTGTCCCCTTAGGTTCACAGGGGTCAAAGGGCTCACACCAGGGTCAGAGCCTGTCTTTATGTCTCTTCCCACCAAAGGCTCTGTGATGAATAGAGAGCCCCAGGAAACAAAAGCTTTCAGCAAAGACAAGCAACTTTGCTCTATACATCAGCACCTCCACTCACTGCAGCCGTCCCTGGTAAAAACACACTTTCTAATTGAGGAAACTATGTAAGGGGGGAAAAATGAAACTTAGCAAAGGCATTTAATAAAGGAAAAGGGAAAAGCAACAGATAATGACTCAACATGCAAGCTATACTTATCAGTGGATTAGCGACTGCGAAAAGACACAGTGGGAACAAAGTCATGTATCACTGACCGTCGGCTTTGGCTCGTTTCAAGGTGCAACCTTGTGCACTGCAACGACTTTATCTGCTGCTGTCATGTAGTGACTTGCAGACATACAGGTGTGTTTGTTACTTCAGTCTGGGTTTTTTTTTGTACATGAACATGTCTTAGTGGCTTTTCATAAAATGTACAGCGGAGCGGAGATAGTGTGTTTGTTGATTTTTTTTAAATAATAACAATAATAATATCTATTTATTTATTTTCAGGAACATAATGCTCTTCTTTGTAATGGATTGTACTAAACTGTTCATTATCTTAATGGACAGTATCATCGATGGCCCGCATGGTTGGAGGCTCCGAAAGAAAAACACTTTGTCTTCCTCAACTTGTTTTCCCTGCCATTGCATTTGACCCTTGTAAAACTGTATCAGCAAACTAATAACCAAGCTGGCCTCTAATCTATTGCCTTTGTTCCCTTCTACTCTTATAATGTGTTGCAGATTCCAGAGGTTGAAACTGGCAGGGAGATTTTAAGCAAATGGCGTCTGGTTAAAGGTCAGAGTCAGGGGGCCCAGTGGGTGAAAGGTTGAATAACTCCAAGGAAAGTAGTGACCAATTCAGCAGGGAGATAGACCGCGCGTTTCAGGCAGACACTTATCCATGAATCAGTGTAATCCCATCCGATCTATGAAATAGAGCCTTTAGAATCATTGATCTTTTTATTAGGCTTGTGATTTGTCACTTCCATCACAGTAGCAATGACAATGTTACGGTTTGGGAAACTTAACCACTTTAACCCACTGGCATCCCTATGTTTTGGCACATCGTTGTACTGTAGGTGAAAAATGTTAAACAATAGCATGTTCATTTCATATTCATGTATAAATATATAAATCTTTTTCAAATATGGCATAAGTGGTTAAATGTGTTATGCTCATTGCCTTGCATTGTAGACTATGTCAGTTACACCAAGAAATTTATATAGCTGAATTGAAATGTCCAGTTGTAGGCATCTCTACATGTGTTTCCCCCCCCCCCCCCCCACCCCCACTGTAAAAAAGAGAGAGAAAGAGAAATCAAGAACAAAAGTTGAACTTGCTCAGGGGTCCACTGTCTCTTGGAGTTCAAATTGCAGGTGTGTAAAGCGGAACATGTTCCTTTCTTCTAAATTAGGCGTTGAGGGCTTGCAGAGAGGGACAGGGAAATTAGAGGAATAACTGGTTGATTCTAACCAGATGATTGCTTCAGTTGGACACCAGAGAGTTTTCATTAGGGTCTCTAATTTACTAGCCTCCCACTGCATTCCAGCAGATGGACCAACTCCCCCAGGTCTTAAAGATCTCCTTTAGCCTTCACCCCTTGGAAAACATTGTGCCAAAGCCTATGCACTTGGAAACTCACCAATTTAAACTAGGGCAGAGTTAAAGCTGTGTGTGTGAAAGTGCTGCTGATGAAATGCTATTCGAGTACGGTATCAAGATAAAAATTAGCATTTTATAAACAGCCACGAACTAAAGCAACGTGCCTTTTTTGTAGGTCATCCTCGCTACATTGTATCTGTTGTATTTAAATAAAGATCTTAAACCTCTGTTACAAACTACAGCACAAGCCGTTTGGCCTCTTGGATATCATTATTATATTTTCAGGTCATGGTTACCAGAAGGGTTAAAGAGAAGTTCTTGTGCCGTTGTGTTGTGTACGTGTGCCAAACGCCTGATATATGAAGAGAAAACAGTGGTACAGTGTTTTCTCTATGTAGTTTTAGCATAGCAGTGCTGAGAACCCAATTATGACAAAATATGTATATAATGTATGTGGACATTAGCAAATCTCCTTTGAATGTAGGGACCTTTATTATTATTATATAAAAATATGTATAACAGAATACTATTATATTCTTCAACAGCAAAGACGATTAGACTGCGGTGGTAATTATGCTATTATTCGGTTATTTTTGTACATTTAATGAAGAATATGAAAGTGTGTGTGTGTGCTTGTGTCGTTGTGTTTGCGTAAGATGCATGTGTGCATGCTGTGTGATTCATATAGGTGACATAAGCCAGTAAAATCCTGAATATTCATCACGGACGGTACATTTTGCACACTCTGGGAGTTAAAATAACACTCTGGATGTTGCTGTGTACTTATTACGTCACACACAACACTGTATCCATCACTCCAGCAAACAAGCAATGCCAGGTGCCTTAACGAGGACTTGGACCAATTTAGCCACATTTTACCGTAATGTACTGTATGTGGTGATGGAGCCTTGTGTCTCTGATGTTATAATTGCACACATTTTTAACAATCAAATAACTAGCTCCGGAATGTTTAAAGAGAATAATTAATTTAAAGAGAAGTGCAAACGTTGTGATATTTATGCAATTTTCGCCATTTACAAATGCAGGATGGCTACCACCCAAAATAATGTTCATCATAACCAAGATAACCCTGCTGGGATTCATTTCAACATTCATTCATTCAACATCTACATGCTCCCACTGGCTGAGATTATGGAAAACAACAAAATATGTTACCATAATTATGCAGACGACACATACATTTGCATAACATATCGCAGGGGACTATGGTCCAATAAAAGCACTGAGTAAGAGCATTAAACAAATCAACAATTTGACGTGGCATAATCTTCTTCAATTAAACAAAGAGAAAACTCTTTGGAGCCAAAGAAGACAGTCAGTATGTAGTTCCAACCAGTTATGTTGAAAATCACAAACCAAGACAGTATAATTATCCTTGTTGTAGTCCAGGGATAATTTGAGAATAAGACAAATTAAGAATAAAAGAATAAGGTTTTTGATATTTAGTCGTCTAAGACAGAACTAAGACTAAACCATTTCAGAAGCCTAAATAGGACTAAATGGTCTTAGTCAAAAGACTAAGACTAAATCTTTTCTGGCAAAATTAACATTGCATTAAGACTAAGAATACTAAAAGACTAAAATACTATAAGATTTTATAGTCGACTAAGACTAGGCTAAGACCATTTCAGTAGACTAAATACATAGGATTAAGATGGTGTGTTCAGATATATACATTTATTTTATTTAAAAAAAAGATTATCCCACGATTTTGTAACCCATTTTTTCACCCTTTATCAATTATCTAATGTAATCCTGGGCGCTACACTTCCTCTGCCAACCTGGACTGACCTCATGCTTCCTTCTATGCATGAGGAGTCCAAGCTGCTTCTTTTCACCTGATGGGAGAATTTCCCCGGCCAGACGTAGCGCGTGGAAGGAACACGTTATTTCGACCAGTTCCTTTCCCCTCCATCGGGCGCCCCGGCTGGCCAAGGGGAGACCAGGATTACTGCATGTTTTTTAGAGGGTACCTACCCTATAACCTGACTGTGTATGCCTTGATCCCACCTCTAGCTGCCGCTGATTGGCCAGGCCGTTTGATGGCCGGAGCATCGAGTCTGCCTGAGAGTTCCCAGATGGGAGCAGGAGGGGGGGAACCCAGTGTACTCTCTGCTGCCCCATCTGGCGGAGTCAGATGGGGCACCTAGGGGTCACGGGGAGAACATGCAAACTCCACACAGAGGGGCCCTTTCGCCAACCCCGCCTCGGGTATGGGCACTGATGACACAGGTCTGCTTTCTGACCCCACAGTCAGAATTAAATGGGGAGAAGCCGCTTTCAGGTTTTATGCAGTTTTCTTGGAACAAATTCCAAGAAAACTGCAGGTTTGCGACAACTCAGTTCTTTTAAATCAAAGCTTTCCTGTTTGAAACAGCCTTTTATTGATATTTCTGATTCATTTCTTATCTGCACTGCAACTTTATTCTAACTAAAAACTGAAAAACCATTATGGGTCATCTGGTTAATGCCGTTTAGTGTGTTTTGTGCCTTGTTGTCGAAATGTGTTACAGTCAGGCTAAAATAAACCTTTTAATACACAAATGAGAGAGAATGAAAGAGCAACATTTTGGCAAGTGTCTGACAGTGTGCAGGACCCTTTCTTTGTTTTTCAAAGATATCCTTTTTAAGTATGCTCTATTGCCCTGTCACTAGCCTTCTGAGGTGTGCATCGGCCTTTTGCTAAAAAATACACAAATGAGGGAACAAAATGTAGGGGTGGGAATTAACTAAGCATGTATTGAAGCACTGTACAATTTTGAGCTACTTTAACTTTATGAGTATTTACATTCATAAAATACTTTAGACATAAAAGAAAGCAAATAATTTACCAATTACGCCACCGCAATTATTTGACAGCTTTAGTTACTAATTACTTTGCAGAATTAGATTGCTAATACAAAACATCTATTAAATGATAAGTTCTGATGTATTATTATGCAGTAGTAATTAAAATCATACCTTTACCAGATGCAACATTCAAGTGATGAACACATTAATGCATTACTATTTTCAATCCAATTATATGAAGAAATTGTGAAATGGGCCATTCTGTATAATGAGCGCTTTTACTTTGGTACTGTAAATATGATTTGATAAGAATACTTTTGTACTTTTGATTGCAGGCCATTCTGCAATTGGATAAAAAAACACAAGCAACTCATGAGTTACAATTCAGGACATTTCCCTGAGACTCGATTATACTCATATATATCCTATAGCATTTTATTAACTTTTATATCTTTATAAAACAATATATGAATATAAAAATGAAAATCTTCGTCCTTTTGTCAAAATAAACACCGTTACTGGGGAACTAGGTTAAAGTTGGCCCAGGTTACAAACATTGAAAAACACAGTATTTCATTATTATGACATTTGGTGCTCATATTTCAGACCAAGTGTTTAATTGTTTACTATTCATTATATTCCTAAGAGATGGCACGGAATGCAATGCCGGTCACAGTGATGGAGCTGAGAAATAATTGTATATCATGTACTGACCCTACCTACACAGTAAAATCCTCTGTGTTCATTTACTCATTTGTAAACCGAGTGAGCACAAATGTAACGAAATTGACTCTTAAGGGTCCAGTTGGTTACATGTGTACACACTCAGAGTTAAATCAACCCTGAGGACTTTATGGTGTAGTGGGCTGAGAGCAGGTAGGGTTGGAGCAGCTCGTAATGATGTGGGCAGAGTGGAGTGAACAGACTATAAGGGGCCCCCAAGCTGCTGTTTAACTCTCTCTTAGCTGTTAGGTCATGTGTGATTAAGAGGTTTGAGTTACCTGGAGCCATGCTGAGGAACTTTCCCCCAGAGGGGAGTTTGTCCCATCCATGTAATCTGAAGGAGCCACTAATGGATACAGGACTATTTACCACTATAGTTTTATCACTGGCGTCCCCAACGGTAAACAGCCATAGCTCTCTCCACGGTCATATCCTATTTAGTCATCGGGATTGCGATTGAAATGTTGTCTGCGCTCGGGACTGGGCTGGAGCTTTTCAGAGGTATTGTCTGGGCCATGTTTCTGTTTGTGGAAGAGGTGCTGTTGTTGGGCGGATTCGCCCAATATGTAATTGTCAGCATCTCTTTGAAATATGTTCAGTTTCATATAATATTTGACATACTGTATACAAATCTTTTTTAAATTAATTTGAGTGGCTTGTCTTGAAAGAAATAGCCTAATATATGGAATTCTTTACAGGGGTATTGCTGAAGCAAGCGCAAAAAATAATTGCAATAAAAAGAAAGACTAAGCATGTACAGTAATTACTCTCTTACTCATTCGTTTATAAACCTGTCAATAGGGTCCAAATGAGCATCCACAAAACGCGTGTTCCCCGTTTCTTTTTTTATTGACCAAAGATAATAAATAGTCTTCAAATTGTCCCTGAAATTGTGTCCAACAGTGATTACAACCGGTGCCATGCTGTGTTTGTGTGCAGCAGAGCAGTGACAGAGGGCTCTGTGTGTGTGTGTGTGTGTGTGTGTGTGTGTGTGTGTGTGTGTGTGTGTGTGTGTGTGTGTGTGTGTGTGTGTGTGTGTGTGTATTTGCGTGCGTGCGTGTCTTGACGATGGAGGTGGCAGGTTGCAGGGGGCATGCAGGACAGGGAAGAGGTGGTGCAGAGGGAGAGAACTGAGCATGAACACACTATTGCCCTTGTTTGTGAAGTGATAAATGAGAGGGGGCTGTGCTATGTCGGAGGCGCCGGGGTCTTTCAAAGTTGTCTTTAAAAACCCTTTGGAGTCTCACTTTTGACTCTCCTTCATCAAATGTATGTGAAGACTTCACTCCCAGTTTCATACCATCAAATCCTTAACAACATGAACCCTGGCATGCGGGTTCTGGGGGGAACACTCGCCAAAAATAGCAGATCTACAAGCTGTGAACTTGTAGGGAATTTTTCGTCAAAGGGATTTGGTGTAGAGGGGAAAAAAGAGCAGACCAAGTGCAGAGCCGACCTTGGTCAACTATTAGTTTACTAAAGTATAGAAGGTTTAAGTGGTAGACTATAGAATTTTACATTTTTGCAGCCAGTTGGGAAAGAATTCCAAAATAGTACATGATGGATGAGAATGTGAATTTAAGGTTTGTGTTTCAGGTCTCAAAACATTATGTAATGACGGCAAAGCGATAAGATTCAACATCATTATTAACCCCTTAACTAGAACGCCTCTTTTAGTGCTAAAGTGGCCACAGTTCAAATAGAAAGCAGGGACGACGAGTCAACTGACAATTGTCCGGATGCTGAGCGGACTGAGCTGTTGCGTCGTCTTGAGTGGGAGAGACTGGGGGAATACGAGGGGAGCCCCAACCAGGACAGATCCATGAGTTCCACCAGCTGCACGCTGTCTTTGAGGAGGGGAATGGAGAGGCTTCTCATTGAGGTTGGCAAACGCTGGCTCATAAACTTTCCCCTGCCTCTCCCTTTGATTTTCCTTGGACATCTGCCTGGCCCTCCCATCAGGAATGTGCAGCAGCTGTTTAGCTGCAAGTGTCTTCGCCGTGTGAACTCAGGCTTGTGCACGGGTCCGGGCTTAATGAATTGAGCCAATTCAAAGTGGGTCGCCTGGGACACAGGGCTCTGGTGCATAACTCTGCTCTGGGGATGACAAGCGAGCTCAGAGAAAGGGGCTGGGAAATGTATATTATGGAGGTTAACCATTTGCCCTCGCACTGTAATTGGCTTAGATTGTCTAGCAACCGGATTTGCAGGGGGAGAACCTGCGCTGTGCTACAGTGCAAAAGTTCAGCTGCAGCTGACACGATGGGGTGTGTGTGTGTGTGTGTGTGTGTGTGTGTGTGTGTGTGTGTGTGTGTGTGTTTTTGTGTGTGAGAGAGAGTGTGAGTGTGAGTGTGCGCGCATAGGCACACACGTGTGCTTTCGTATTTGTGTGTTGGTGTCATTGTGTGTGCATAAGGGATTCCTAGGCAGACAAAACATGCATAATGAGGCAGATACAATAAGGTATGACAATCATGAATGTGAGGAGAATAGTTGAGCATGTAGAAGAGATGTCTAGCCAGGATGCATGGCAGGGTCAATGAATCATAAAAGCACCATACATGTTTATTTTATTATCACACAGGCATATTTCAATTATACATCCTGGATGCACTTCATTATGGTGTTTCATATTTGAGGCCACATAATAGAAAAATGGCACCTTCTGCTAATAGATAACATATTCTGCACCGGGCCAGATGTTGGAGTAAAGGGTGAAATTAGTAAGGTGGTGGACGTTGGAAATCCCCCCAGGTTAAAGGGAATGCTTTGATTTCCCCTCTTTATTTCTTCTAAGCAAATGACAGGTTCAGATCTTCCTTCTCCAACTCGTCTGAGCTTTAGGCCAAGGCAGACAAGAGGATTAAAGATAATGTGGGCAGTGTTCACCCAAGAAGAGCTGGTAAACATAACTGTGTGCTGACAGAGGGGGAGAAGAATCTGATGCTGCTTGTTTGTTTGAACAAGGAGATTAGAGAGAGCAAGAGCACAGAATACAGGAAGGTAAATAGTACAGGGGGATTGCCATCTTGTCAATCCGGTCGCAGAGGCCTACACTCCGAGGTCTTGGACCCTTTGCTTTCTGCAACGTTCGCATCACTGTATCCAGAAGAGATCGGCTTGAATTCTGGTCGCATGTAAAGTTGTAAGATGATGTTGACAATCACTCGAGTGCATGCTCCTTTCCTTTCATATTTGAAGTCTAGTATAAAAGGACGTATGAATCATAGTAATTCTTCCATGTTCATTGCGAACTTCAACAAGTGCCCATTTCTTTATTTCTGTATGGCTGGCCACGGACCGTGGTGAGTAGAGCTCCATGAGCCGTGATGAGTTGTTTAAAATCTAATCAGAAACTAACAAGTCCCTGGTTATTTGTTTCTGCCTCAATACTTGAGAGTTCCCAGATGTTGTGGAAGGTAGGGAGTCGATTGTTTATACAGCGGCGAATCTTTTCCAAACACACACATTCTATCAGCCTGCATGGCTATCTATCAAGGGAGGCACAAGTTACAGTTTTTCTGAAGTCAGGCAGGCACAAAAGCCCTTCAGCAGCAAATTACAACTCCCTCCCCACCTGCTGAAGCCAGCGTGCTGGCGGCACAGTGTTCAGACGGTAACCTGCCTCCGATCGATCGGTTGTTGTTGCAGCTGTGCTCCGGTTGATGGTTTATTTAAGCGGCTCCACATGCTTGTTGAGGGGAAGGCAGCTGAATACATAAAACAGGCTCTCAGAACCACTTTGTGGTCCGGCTAAGAGTAAATGGAATAATAAAAGCCAAATGGTTTCATCCCATGTTCTGGGCTCATAAATCCAGGAAGTCGCTGCTTACCTTTATGATCCAACACATGTAGCATGAGGCTTTGTGGGAGAACTGGATTTATTTTTAGATGATACTTATTCAAAAAGATGAACATAGATCTAACACATTATCACTGTGTGTGCTATCCTACTCTACTGCATACATGCATAGATCATGCAGAAAAAGCATTACAATTGGTCTTGCCAGTGTGTAATATGCTGTATACAGTAAAATGTAGCTAATCAACACGTTAATGTTCATTTTGTACATTGTACACATGTTCAGACCTACTCTGTCAATTTCAACAATCAGTCATGAAGGTCACTGTCCCAACATTGTCTGATTAGAGAGGGAAAAAACTATGCTTGAGACATCTATGTTGATCCCTGGGTGACCAAGATCGTCCGTCTAGTCAGCGAGGCTTCAAGGTCAAGCTTTGACTCTCTTCACAGAGGTCAGTGAGCATCTCCTCTCTGTTCACCCCGTTTCCTTCCCATGAGCCAGAGGGGAGGATGTGTCTCTTAACTTCCTGGTACCACAGACACAGCCAGGAAATTAGTAATTTGCTTTGCTATGCCTGACATTTCAACTGTTCATAGTTATATAACGTAGCACTGCGGGTCATTGTCTGCTTGCTGGCCATGTCATTTAGTGGATCTTATGGCTAGGTATTTACCGAAACATAAATATCACAAATGACCCAATTGTGCTCCGAAAATGATTAAAATGGAGAATCCATTTACAAATGTGATCAGATATTGTTGTGACACGTTAGACATAATTTACATTTGTACTTTCTTTCACCACTAATGATTCTTTTAGAAATTCAGCCAGCCTTTGTGTCCCCCAGTTGGGCTTCAGGTCTAATCACAGTAAGCCACTATTACAGCCACATCCCTGGTAATAAATAATGTTGGAAGAACACGAGGTAGCAAGCAGCATTGTGCTGCCCTGTTCATTGACCCATCAAAGGACTTTGACACAGCTGATGATGCTCTGCTCCCACAAAGATGGAATGAAATATCTTTCCCTCCCACAGTTTAAGATTGGTTCCTACATTATCTATCTATAGTATGAGACTCACTATTATTCGATGCGTGGTTCTCAGTCCAACTGAACTCTCTGGTTCAATATATAGGCCTACTGAATAATTCTCAGTGTATACGGTAGCCATGTGGAACTGGATATTTTACCTACTTACTTTACTTGCATTCAGGATTTAACAAAACGTTTAAGTTCAAAATAAACATATTTACAGTATGCAGTCACACACACACACACACACACACACACACACACACACACACACACACACACACACACACACACACACACACACACACACACACACACACACACACACACACACACACACACACACACACACACACACACACACACACACACACACACACACACACGACTAAAATCACATGCCTATTCTGTACTTTTACGGAAACCATGCAAGGCACCAACCAGCACATCAGGAGCAATTAGGGGTTCAGTGTCTTGCTCAAGGACACTTCGACACCAACTCTGGGGGAGCCCGGGTTCGAACTGGCAACCTTGCAGTTAACATCCAGCCCCTCTACCCGTGAGCCACCGCACATGTGAACTTCACTTCCCCTATGGATGCTTGAAGTTGAAAAGGTTTCAAGCTGAACTACTGTACTGGAATACAGCTTGTGGTGAAGAATAGCCATTCAGCGTTTCTTCTCTTGCAGACAATGACTTCTGACCTACATAGTGACATCAAATGTAGAGATGGGTCTGGTAATCAGAATGTGATTGTCTGCAGTGGGGTTGGGACAGAAGAAGTAGCATGAACGCAACTTGAAATGGCCCAACATCAAGAATATCCCTATTCTTGATTTTGGGCCATTTAAGTATCGTTCATGCTACTTCTTGAACCACTTCATATAAGCCCTATATTTTACACCTTGTCGTACCATTATGTTGGTGAAAATAGACAATCTACATTTTCAAAATGTTCGCATAAAAAATAAAAAAAATAAGAAAGACTATTTTTTTTTAAACCTTTCTCTCGTAATATGCCCAAATAGGGATTTAAAAGTCTAAAGTTGTTAAGCCATTATGGATACATTAAAGGTAGTCATATGAGTATCACAGATGAAATGAACTGATTTTCAACTGAAAAATAAGATGAGTCATGTTCCCCATTTAGGTCGTTTCAGGCCAGGCCATGACACTTCCAGAAAGCTCTGGAGACCCACAACCAACCCATCTCTAACACTGATCAATTGTACCCTGAACAGCACACCCTATGACGTGATGCAGTTATTCAACCACATGATGACTTTACGACTGATCTGAAAACTGATGAGACAGCTGAACCTAAATGGCTTCAATACAGAAAAGAAAAACAGTTCTAGTAATTCAGTAGTTGAACTGTAGTGACAGTTCAGAGGCTGAACTGTATAACCACAGGCTATTAAACATTGGCTATGAAACATTGTGCCCAGCAGAATAGAAACTATTGAGTCACACAGTAACCATTTAGGCCATTTTTTACATTAAATGAAGCAGATGGACATTCTGCATAAATAGCAGAGCTCTCAACGCATCGCATTGTGAGCTTGTTGCAATGCGCTATAGTGATGGGAGATAATTTCAGCCATCACATCGGTACCGGACGATTCCAGTTTTTTGTTTAATCGCCATCAGTCCGATTTATCTTTACAGATAAACAATCCCAAAGTAACAGTTTGAACAGACCTACAAGCTCACAATGTTAAATATAAGGTATTAAAGTTACATCTGACTTGCCTAAGCCTACAGTGCAGATACCCTGTTACATTTTTCAGAATGAACAAAATTATTATAATTTTTTAATACAGAATGAGATCATATCAACATCAGTAATATCTGTTATCGGACATAACAGCAATTCATTATATCGGATATCGATAGCGGCCAAAAAGTCTCATCCCTCATTGCGTTATGACCTTGATTGGCAATTTTTGGCAAAGGGGTTTGGTGTAGAGGGATAATGTGAGTGTATAGACTTGGGAGACCCGGTCAACTATAGGGTTTATGTGGTTATATTAACACTGGGGATTTTACTATATGTAGCTCTGATGATGGATGTAATGCCAACACATTTCCTCTCCCACCTTTTACTCAAGGTACCATATGATGTCCATAGCAGCCCGTTTGGCTTCAATTGCTGGATTTTACTTGTCATTATTCGCAAAACATATTTCTTCATGAAACATTTCCAGCAGACTACAGTGGGCATAATATGCCAGTTTGTTTTACAGTGTAGTTAAGGTCCACTGCATAAATTGCACATGAGTTGCAAACATGAAGTATTGCCTTCATTTCATATTAAAGAACAATAGGTATAAAACGCTGGCAGTTGCAAAACTGCAAATAACAGGGATTTCATAACCCTTTGCTGTCAGCTGTCGAGCAGTTCCAGTTAACTTTTGTGGCCCTTGGAAACAACAAAGGTAAGCCTCACAAAAAGCCAGCCGCTCTGATATTTTAGATATTTCTGTAAACTCCCAGGGGTCTGAGCTTGCCCTAGAAATGGCTGAGGGCTGAAAAATGTTGTTGGAGCAATACTGTTTATGCAGACCTTAGGCTCAGTGTTAGGGGACAGGGAATACAAAGCATATTCATAAAACAGTCAGCCCTCTACCCATAGTCAGTTTTTCTACAGATATTTCTGAAGTCTCTGAGAATGCCCTGAAAAAATCATAACCTAGATTCTAGTATCCAGAGCAAATTAAATCAATTCCGAAAAAATGTAGAGTAAAAGATAAGGCGCTGTCATGATTTAATTTTAAATAATAGGGTATTGCACTCATCCATTTTCCGTTTTATTTCCACAACATTAAAACAGGATAATGCACAGACAGGGCAGGACAAGACATTCTTTTCCACGATGATACATGTCCATTGTAGGCCTCAAAAGTATATTACCTAGGATAAATCACAGACTGGACAATCTTAAAATGTCTACAACCTTGAGTTATAAGGTCATATAGGCTCTAATATACCATATGGGATATAGCTTGGTGAAAATTCTAAATGCTATCCCAATCCACTCGGGTTCACACAGAATGTGTGCCATGGACACACATGAATAAACAAAGCATGACCTCACTGTACCATTTCAAAGGGACTGCAAACCATTATCAGCCTGTTTTCTTTATACCCGACTGCTTGAAATGTCATTAGTGGGTAACAAATAGTTTACAGTTGTGATCACTTGTGATGTTTCACGGCCAGGTTTAGGCGACACAGTCATATTTAAAGCATAAACATTCCATTTAGGAAAATGCAGTTGTTTATGTGCCTGTATATGTGGTCAGGGAACTTTCATTTAGATTTTCGCACGCACGCACGCTCGCACAAACACACGCGCACACACACACACAGTCAAACACACACACACACACACACACACACACACACACACACACACACACACACACACACACACACACACACACACACACACACAATGTAGACAAAAATCACATGCCTATTCTGTACTTTTAGAGATTCTCAAACACCTGTGAGGATCCCCATGCCATTCTACATTTCATCATACTTTGCTCACCTGAACCAACTGCACACATTTTGACAAGCGCTCTAATTACCGTTGCTATTTATGGCGCCAACCATCTGCAACTGATTTCTTCATTATCTTGAAAGACAACAAACTGTTTAAAGTTTGGCTATGAGAGATTTGGCTCTATCAGACGTTAGCTTTCATTGCCAATTATTATAGGCCTACTGTAGTGTAGCCTATATATAAATGTTCTTCCAGTAATGCGATATAATACGAGTTATATGACGGTTGCAGCAAAGTAAGAGAGTGACCAGGCAGGCTGCAAACTAGTCTTATTACACAGCCAGGCTGTGAGTGAACGCTGCACTGCATTTTAGCACACTGCACAGTTCACAGTGCATGAGGAAATCACTGTACTTAAATTCCAACCAAACTGTAGAAGCACTGTGTGTTCTCGCCCCAGTGTAGGTTACACTCATATTCGGTAGCAGGCGATAACGAGTTTTATCGATCGTTTGCTCGGTGCGAAATGATCCCAGGTGTTGTCTATGTATATTGAGCAGTAAGGCGTTATACACGTCTGATTGCATGTCAGAAAGCAAAGCATGCAGAATCTGAATGTGTCTGAAATCTGAATACAGGCTGTAGAGTTATGCTCACATCATATATGCCTATTCTTCTGGTTGTGTGTAAAGAACCTCCTGGATATTAGTGGGTAAAGAACCTCCTGGATATTTCCAATTGCTTATGTACTTAAAAATCACACCCGTGTGAAGTGAGGGGCGCTCTTATCATCATACGGATGGGCGGTTGTCCAGAACAGTCAGACTGCTATGCCCTTATATAGGCATATATGTTTATCCAGAACTGCTGTTCTGAGTGTGCATTACCGTGGACCAGAGTGTGAAGTCGGTCAGATCAGCGGATCTCCAAACATATAACACCGCCAACCCTGATGACATCAATAGTACTGACATCATAGACTGGCCTCGACTCCATAATTAGGCATATGCCTGACATGGAACTCCATACTGTAGATAGATCCATAGAAAATTCTACAGAAGTTTGCACATATGGGCTTAAAGAGACCCAGACAGACGAATGATTACAACAGGTGAAAGGAGAAAAGGAGGCACTGGAGCAGCTCAGACAGTTTAAGCCCTTATTTTATTAACAGGGTGCAAAGTAAAAAAGCAACGCTTCGATTTTTCATGGCTAGAGGCGCGGTTGGAACTCCCTTCTGATTACAACAGGTATTGCATTCAACGTATTGCATCGCTCACAATTTGCATCCTTATGTACAGTAAGAACTTTTTTTTTTTTAATTAACCACTGGGGCAATGGAAAAAATAAAATTTGATCCTTTCAATGTTTTATTTGTTTTTGAAAAATGTGAATGCATTTCATTATGGTTCTGGCAACATAATGGGATGCTGTACTTTGTGTACTACAGAATGCTGCCATTTTACAAATGAGCACAGAAACACTTCCGTAGCTTTTACTACAGTATGTTAACTAAAGCACTAAAGTACAGTAAGTACATAAAACAGTATGACTACGTTTGGACCACTGCTAATTTGGTTACATTAGCACACTCAGTGTTAATTAACACTCCAGATTTGACCACATGTGTAGCCTACTGAGCAGCTAGCTGCCAGTTGACACAGTACAGTTAGTGTAACAATTGAGCCTGCTTTCATAAGGACAAAGTGTACCCTATGTGCCGTGACGCAAGGTCAATGTCACTTCAGTTTAACCACTTAGACTCTCTATATACTTTGTAAAATAGACCCGAGTCGAGTTAAAAATGGGTTCTTAATGGGTTGATGGGTTCTTTCTCAGCCTACACTACAGTACACCAAATCTCTTCACCAAAGAATGGCAGAAGATCTATAAGCTCACAACATTGTGAGTCTGTCTGTGGAAACAAATATTCTCTCCAGTTTTCATCGTGATAACTGTATGTTTGGGGGAAAGAGTTAGGCTATACATATTTACGTAGCGACGTATGACAAAAGCTGCTATAAAGTAATAATGCGATTCAGGGGTGCCATGGATGGAAAAGTTATTTACAGACGTGAACTGAGACAAAAATGTTTGAGAACCAATGATCTAGAACGTCCTTCAATTTATTGTCAATTCACACTACATATCATATGCGAGCTAGACTGACAGTGGTAACACTGTTTTCATCTGTGTATATCTGTCTGTCTGTCACAATGTTCATAAATCACACTAAACATTTGCACATTTCTCTAATAGATATGCACGGTTTTGAGTGATCGACCAAAATCGACACCAAATGTCGTAGATTTTCATGAGCACACATGCAGACTTAATCAAAGATGCTACTGTATGCTTACTGTATGCTGATTAAAACCACCTTAGCCCCATATAATTTGTCCTATGCCAAATTGCAAAATAGCTGATCTACAAACATGTTGCATGTTGACTTTGTAGATTCACTATAAATAAATAAAATAAATGAATGTACTGTATTTGTACAAAATAGTGACGCCAGTGTTAAAGTGGTAAAGAGAACTTAAGACGTTGCCATCCAAGATGCTGACATGCTTTATAATGGATGACTATTGACATGCACACAGCTCCACACATTGACTATTCACAAATGTACAGCCCTGCATTAGCGACTGTTTTCATGGACTATTTGTATTCTCCTGGCTTTAAGAACCTTATTGGGGTTAAGCAGGTTAAACCTATAACATTTGTTAGACACTATTTTTGACCCTGGGTCTCCGTTTGACTGTCTCCGTTTATATTGGGCATCCAGTTACAAATGCAATCTGATGCCACCAACAGAATGCGTTGTTATTTAAAGAATTGTGTGTAGAAACGTGTCAATGATGCCAGTGTCTCTGTATATCTGTATGCACACGTGCTTAGTAACCTAACCTTTCGGGACCTCTGTTGATATAGCAACAAGATTTTCTCTCCGTTACCACATGTCATACTAGGTAACAAATAGCGTAGCCCTCGCTGCATCCAAATATGATCCAGCCAATTATGCTGACATGTTTAAGACCAAAGATAAGCAGCCCACAAATATCAGAAGAGGTCACACTGACACTACAGTAACTGCACTGTTACTCATGGAAATTGTAAACGGACATTCGATCACTAGAACCACTGGACAGAATAACCACACATCAAAAGAGCAACACAAACAAAGGTTTTGAAGAGACCTTTTCCATGTTATATTAGGTGTTGAGAGTGGCCAATAGGAAAGGCATGCTGACTTTAATGTTTAATCTTAATGAACACAAACAGAGCATTATCATCACTCCAGTCCAGTGTGTTTCGTATTTGTCCCAATGAGACTATTAGCCATAATTCGGGCGCTCGCTCTGGGAGTTATTGTCAGTATTGAGGTCTGATTAAATCCCTGTGGCATAAGTGACCAACAACATTGATTTCTCATTCTCATTGTTGCATTGACTCGCTGAGCCACAAGAGGCTTTTTTGAAGGCTGTTGATCCCCAATATATATTTGTAACACATTTGTTTTAATTAAGTGGGCACACAGCATGGAAATTGGATACTTGACTAAATGACTGGAACGAACAGTAACACTACTAATTGTGGTTACTGTTGCAGTCAGTGTGGCTCTCAGATCAATAATTAGAGAAGCAGGGTATAGAGTTCCAAAAAAAAAAAGAAAAAAGAAAATGGTGTGTCAAGCACAATCAGATACAGTTGTTGAGATATGGTTGGCAGATTTACAACATAATCAATAATGCCGTGAGCAACAGCTCGTTGTTACTGCTTGCAATAATTATTGTTTTCTAACCGCACTTAAACCCTCGATTCTTCGTAAAACTGAGTTGCAACTGTACTTGGTCCACCTTATTGCCTCATCAAATGTGTTCACCAAAAATAGCTCATCTACAAGCTCTGTAAGCTATTTCTGAATCAATGTTTCGCCCCAGAATATGGATACTGGGATTCAAGAGACTAAACAAGCTCTGTAAAACAGTTAAATACTGTTAGTCTGAACCTCTTAACAGTTTGACTGTTTTTTACGTTTAACACGCATTTTAATCAACCCCCTTTCACTGCCGAGATTGTTGTATTACCTTTAGAGCATACGCTGATTATTTGGGCTTTTAATCCGCGAAAATCCAGCGAAAAAAGGTCCCGTGGTTTGTTATGATCCGAGTGTCGCATCCACCACCCGGATGCACCCGGAAGACGCACACAAGACTCGTCTCAATGAGGCGTTGCACCCAATGCATTTCCATTGGCCTCAATTTCCCAGAAGCCCTAGCAGCCCACAGCATGTGACGATTTCCGGTTTTGTCATCACAGCGAAGGCATCCAGTCTCATACTCCGCGACGAAGACGGATTTTCTTTTGATTCATTACATTACGGCGGATTAAACACATAAAACAAAAGGCGGGTATGTCCGATACGGCAGCGACATTAACCTGGAGTAATCCATTCGCGGCACGGAAACTGTTAAACCCATTTTACTTAGTTGACTGGGGTTCCCCTGGGCCCACTAGAATGTCTCCCCCTACGCCAAATCTCTTGGGCGCAAATAGCAGATCTACAAGCTCACAAGACGCCATTGTGACCAATGCAACATGCTAGGGTTTTATGTGGTTTACCTTTTTTAATCAACTCGTCCAATGTCCATGTAATTTTTTCTTCTATCTTTCCAAAATACAAAGCTGATTTGGCAAACCATCTGTATTTTTTCTTTGTGGGGTGAGGCGTATGCACCGTCTAAGGCAACGTTTTTAAACTGCAATACCGAATGAAATAAAACACTCAAAGGATTAGAACAATTTAGAAAGCAGACCCCCTTCTTTTCCATTGTGCCTCTACCATGCTGTGGCTATTTCTCTATGCCCAGCATGGGCTCCACTTTGTGGCTTTTAATAACCTACCCCTCCAAGCTTCTACCCCCTGAGACACATTTTTCCCCACTTTATTTGTGCCGCTCTGTTTCTACCTAGCAGCAGCTGCAGAGAGGAGCAAGCAGTGGAGGCAAGCAGCAGCAAATTTCTTCCAGTTGCTCAACACGCTAATACTCCCCTTTTCTTTGCAGCTCAAGCATTATATTGCAGTTTCATTGACTGGGAGGTGTTGTGTTGCAGTGGAATCAATAGCTGAGGGGATCCCAGCCCAACGATTAGCTTGTCAGTCAGGCCTCTGTGGTTGAAAGGAGGGGAGGCAGCGTAAATCCCAGAATACCAGGGGCCACCAGCATGGAAAAGCTGGAATGCTGGGAGCCCACGACCGTGCTGCACCACCTGTTGTAAAGGCAACATGTGCTGAGTGTATTAACCTTTCTGCTACTGTGGTTTAACCACTGACTGCTACTATCGCTCCCTTCATGCAGTCTGAAACCTTCAACCATTCCAGGGAGACATTTATTCAAAATAAAGTGAACTGTTTTTTTATTATTATTATTATTTCCCCCCCTCTTGTTTCTGGTGCATGATCTTTTTGTGTTAACCATTTTCAACTTGGTGTCCCAATTTGGGCATGGGCATATGGGGAAAAAAATCAAGAAAAAGGGAAAAAACGCGAAAATAAAATACTCACTCACAAAGAGAATTCAAGAGATAAATGTCTTCTTTTTGTTTTTACATCAGAAATTCCCATATGGTTGTTGCATTTGGCTGACCCCCCCATAAGTGAGTAGTATTTTTGAGTGGGGAGTGCGTTGTAAGGAGGGTGAAGCATATGAACATGACTTCCATTTCTCATGATACCTAAAACCATTTTCATGGATAACACACATAATACACAGCCCAGTGGATTTGAACCCCCTAGGGCAGGCCCCTGGTCCCCCATACGAGAATCACTGCCACGGTCATTTAAAAAGTGAAAAATACATAAAGTACATTCCTCAGTATTAATTTAACTCTGAGAGCGTAAATACGTGTGCAGGTCCATTTGGGTCCCTTTTTACACACTCAAGAGTTAAATTAACACTGAGGATCTTACTGCACACCCACAAAGCAGTGAACTGTCAGCAGAAGAGTTTTATATGAATTGCATAAACCTGACTTTGGATTAATTCCAATACAACACAGTGGATTATAGAAAGATCTATACCTGTGCTTGTACTGTACATTGTTCTGTACATTAATTGGGTGATATAGACAGCAATAATGATACAACGGCTGTTTCTTTAATCTAAGCTTATTGCTGTGCAAATAGAGATTTAAGTATGGTCTCTTACCATTTCCTGGGGGTTTCGAGAACTGTGTCATATTTGTTTTGGAGCATTAAATCAATTGCACAGGGTCATAGTCCCTGGAGACACTGGAATAGGATTCATTTCCTCCTACATGGAGGAGGAGTAATTGTAAACTATTTGTATATGAGCCAAATGCTGAAAAGAAATAAAAACAAATGTAGACAGAGTAAATCTTTGACCTTTCAGGATTATTTGGCTCTCATCCCAGGGTTGACACACAGTTCACCATCAATACAGCAGCTATCTGATATTCACAGAATACAACATGCACTGTACAAATGGCTTTCCATATCTGCTTTAACTTTCGATTATTCCCCACGATTATTCCCCACGTGTATCCGTGTGGCCTTTCACTGTAGCTCACTTAGAGAAACTGTAGCATTTATCTAATTATTATTATCTAATGATTCATCTAATTGTTATGGTTAAATATGCAACTTGCATGACTCCTCTGTCTATTGTTTGATGAGCACAATTCTTTTGTCAAATAGATATGCTTCCAGCAGTTGCACTGTCTGTTAGAAATGATTTCAATGTTTATGCCATTTTAATAGCCTATAGTTGCTGTTGTGTGGAAACCTCATATGTCCATAGCTGTATCTTTTCTAAATTCAAATTCAACAATAGTGAAAATTGCAGATCTACAAGCTCAAAATGTCTCACGATGCAACGCATATTTAGATAGATTGTCTATGTTTGCTTTGTTTGTGTGACACTGTGATAAAGTAGGGCAATAATGTACGGGAAACAATATACAATATGTAGATAAGAGGTTTCTGCCAGACACCAATGATATGCAAGATTGTTGCTTATTTAAAGGTATACCCAGAAAGTTAGCCAGAGGATGTTAAAGTGCTTGTGTTCGTTCCTACATTGATTGAACACACTTCAATTTGGAGTCTCTGTGTATGCACGTCTGTAATCCACGTAACTCGAAAACAGTTCGCCCCACAGCGTGTGTCGAATTCAAATTCGACACATTCGTTCCACACCCCCATGCACAGGGAGTGCAGTGCGAGTTCGTCGAGTTCGTCGGATAGCCGGTTGTCCAGAACCAGCACAAAAGCCTCTGTCCGGGCTCTGGACAGGGCCCCTGCCCATGCAGGCTCTGGACGTCTCCATATGGAGCTGGCCTGTTCTGACATCACAATGGTCTTCTGACATCTGCATTGACTCCATATTTGGGCATGCCTGACAAATAACTATATATGGGCATAAAAGGGACACAGACATAACTAGAAATACACTCTGACGAGCTGCCAAATTGCGCTTCGCACACAAGTTGGCCATGAATGGCCTACTTGTGCGCGAGCATAGCGCACAACTTATCTCTGACTCTTGTCAACTTACTGTCCCTCCCTCTATAAAATATAACAAATAAAGATGAACCCCATAAACAAACATTTAAAATAAATGTTTGTCTCTGTAATCACTGGGCTGAATTTGGCCCCTTCTGCCACCAGTTTGACACCCAACATGTGAGGATGTCTTACCTATGTATGTTCTCTTTCCCAATGTAAATTGCAAGCTTCTTTGGCGAATGGGTAAATAGAAACAGACAGTATCAGCTCCATGTACTTTTTAACCTATGTCAAATGTCAAAATTAATTTGCTATAAACAGACTCCAATCAATCTGAATTATGTCTATATAAAGCCGTTCAAGATATCCATTACAATGGTTCTAAATATTTTACGTTCCCTATATAGTTTGAAACCTCTGGATTATCATGGATAGCTATTTGATCCATATATGCCAATCACGAGATTTGATTAAAGAGCATTAATCCAGCTTTAAAAATCATATATATTTTTCTTTTTTTGTGCTCACATGATAGAAACAGCCAACATCCCGGTCGTGGGTGCATGCGTCTGGTTATTGGTGGTTTTTGTGCTCAGAATGGGATAAAGTACCATCTTTAGTGCCTAACAAAACATAAACATTAATCGCGCTAAGAATATTAATCGTCTGGGCGTTAGTCTAGACTACAGCTGTGGAGGGCAATCGCTACCGGGTCGGGCGGATGTGGCTCTTCTTCTTTGCTTATTTCACGCATTTCACTGGCACTGGCCTCACGATCCCGCCTATGGTTACGGGAGGGAATGTGTTATCCATATGAACTAAACACTACACTAGCGTGTTTATGGGCATGTCATAATCAATAGAGAGAAGCAAGCAATTAAGCACTCATCAGACGAGTATACCGGTAGTTAAGGTCATGGTACGTGTGTACGAGTATAGTTCACAGTATGTGTGTACGAGTATAGTTTGTAGTTGAGAAATTATCTTCTTCAGGTAAGGGCATTTAATAGTGACGTGTCTTTTTGGCAATCACTAAAACTCTCCTGACTGAATGTTCACTTGAATAAGATTACATCCCTACCTGTTCACACCTGATCCTGACGAAAACACCACAGCAAAAGACTTCAGTCTTAAAGACGTGGCAGTTCCTTAAAACCTTGAGCTCAATATAATACCTTTGAAAACGGTGGCGGTTACGCTTTGTTTATTTTCTGCCACTGTGGTTTTTCTGGAAGAAAGCTTGTTCGGCAGAATGAAAACAGTTCTCATGCCTTTAGTTTGCTGGATGGAATATACATCTAACAGGTCTCCAGCTGGGTGGAGGTGGGTGGGTGTGCTCTCATGGTGAGACTGGATATCATTTTTGGCCAGTGGTGGAAAGTAACTATAAGTACATTTACTTAAGTACTGTACTTAAGTTTTTGAATTTTTTGAAGTGAATTTTGAGGAGGCAAATATTGTACTTTTACTCTACATTTATTTGAAAACGTAGTTACTACCGGTAGTTAAGTTTATTATTACAAAACATACATTATCCACTTCAGCCTTATACACATTTTGGCCATTTGAAAATATTTGTATACATTTGAAAACTTGAAATAGGACATTCGGCATAGAGTATATGCCTACTTTCTGCTTTTGGTACTTTAACCCTTTTACTGCTGCCATTTATTGAGAAATTAGGACCTAATTCATGCCAGCATTTTTTAAATTTGAGCTCTTATTTTGAAAAGCCACATTTTGCCTCAACCGGAAGTGAGCTTATCCCTGCCAGCTTTACGTTGCCAAGACAACCTTTGTTTACATAATCGAATCATTGCCGGTACATATAGCACTCCACAACGTCGGCTCTGTGCCGTCAAAGAAACGCTGTTTTGACCAAAAATGCCATCTGGGACAAGGAATAGGAGATACAGGCGATTGAAAGAAACGGATAGAATGGATTCTTATGGCGACCGCGATCTAATCTGAACGAACCAGTGCAGTGCTAACAACACTGCTAGCTAACCGGCTAACGTGAGTAGCATTATGGCTCGATCGATCATATGCACTATAAAAGTATAATTGCCGAAGGGCTACGGCAATGGCAGCAAGGTGTATTATCAAATTGAGGCTTTGATTGCCGAAGGGCTTCGGCAATGGCAGGAAGACGGTTAAGTATATATTGATGCTATACTAATAGCATATACTTTTGTCCTTCTACTCAAGTACATTTTAAATTCTGGATTTTTTTATGTGGCAGAATTGATACTTTTACAGACTTTAGTCAAAAAAAGAAAAAACGTTTTCCACCAGCGGAGATGGATATCACTTTTGGCACTTGTCATTGGAACAGGGCTACTAAAAGGCAGATTAAAGTGGGAGATGGTATAGGGAGCTGTCCTCCAACGTACACAATAGGAGAGACCTGGGCGTCAAGCTATAGCGCCAGAGGAGGTATCAAGGGCAGTGATGAACTGATTGTCTTGAAACCAGGTGGAAGGCCAGGGGTTGGGGTCACAGCAGGATGGATGTGTGTGTGTGTGTGTGTGTGTGTGTGTGTGTGTGTGTGTGTGTGTGTGTGTGTGTGTGTGTGTGTGTGTGTGTGTGTGTGTGTGTGTGTGTGTGTGTGTGTGTGAGAGAGAGAGAGAGACAGAGAGAGAGACAGAGAGAGAGAGAGAGAGAGACAGAGACAGAGACAGAGAGAGAGAGAGAGAGAGAATGACAGCAACAGAGACAGAACGAGGGACAGACTAGATAAAGTGCCCCTTTAGACACAGATCTCCACCAGGGCAGGTCAGGTTGTGGCCTCCTGGTGGCGCTGTAATAGGCCAATGTGAAAAGGGTGCCATTTCTTCTTACACCTGGGATGGCAATTGGAGACATTTAGTTCCAAAAATGTGTCTTGCAAAAATCCACCTGTTGGTGGCGCTATAACAGGCCGCTGTGAAAAGGGTGGGATATTGTGATAAAGACAGATTGCTTTCTCACTTTTCCTCGTGAGCCACACATGTTTAATTGTTTTATTTTCTGTTTACCATAACCTCATTTTCATTTTCCGGCTAAGTTAGCAATCAGTTGATCTTGACTTGTTCTACAGTTTTGTCTGCATATATTCATTCATTTCATTTCATCATTTGGACAGAGACAAACATACTTTTATTCCTTTCAAAGTCCAACAGTTTGACAACATAGTAATGATAACTCAAACACCCACTACTCACACCATCCTCATTTCCTGGTCAAAGTTTCACAAAAAAGTCACTACTGAATCCACTGCTCCTTTTATAGGTGGAGGATTCAATTGGGTTGCACCATGTTGCAGGGGTGCATGGGTCTGGTAATGCATACTATTTAGTATGATTACAACGAGACGGGTTGTTTAAGACCTGGTTTGTTGATTACTTTGGTATTGACAAATATTCTGTAAATGTTGGGAAATGTTTTCTGTGTTGCATGTTCACTAGATTTATAAGTGAATGCTTTGGGGAAACCTGTCTCTACACAGATGGTATGGGCCAATAGTCAGAGGCCTGGGTTTGACTTCATGTAGTCAGTCCATGGTGAGAGATGGGGAGAAAAAAGGGGCACAATGCTGGAAGCTCTGCCCTAGGACAGTGTTGGAGACTTGGGACTAGGAATGTCCACACTGGATGCTTGAATTTAAGCATGTCATTTAATTTAGTTATTTTCATTTTATTTGGAAGTTATATTTTATTTTTGTGCAAGAAATATTTTTTCTGAGGCATTTTTTGGAACATTATTTTTGGAATTGATTGACGAAATAAACCTTTGGCAACGATGGAGATGTTTGGTATGTCCTTTTTTCTGTGCACCTAGCCCTCATCAAACGGACTCATTTACAGATATATTCCTCAGCCTAGTAGGAAAGTCTGCGAAAGATTTCACGTAATTTGCACTCTGCGTTCATGATTTGAGGCCTTTTGTTCAAAACGGTCTAATCCTGCAAACTTTGAAAGCCAATGTTAGCCAATTATGATGGAATATGAAATATCGGATCCATCTTGAACACATGACTATAGAGATAGTGTGAAACGTAACGTACGAGTAATATAAATAAATGTTTTTCAAAAGTCGGCCTCCTGGTGGCGCTATAACAGGCCGTTCTGGAAAATATGGGGCAGAGGTTCATCGTTGGCATCCAGGGAGTATGTGTGCAAAATTTGGCACAGACCGGGTTAACGGTGATTACCTGGTAACAGACGGACGCACACACACACGGACGGAATGCAAACACTTTGAATATGAAATATCTGACAGATGCGTCTTGAACACAAGTCATGAATATAGAGATAGTGTGTAACGATGTGCCGGATTTTTGGACAGAATCAGAGTAATATTTTAAAAAAAAAATGTTTTTCAAAAGTTGGCCTCCTGGTGGCACTATAAAAGGCTGTTCTAAACAAAAACAAAAAAATAAAAAAAGGCCAGGAAGTAGTTTTTTGCCACATGATAAAATAAAAAAAAAGGCTGTTCTGGAAAATATGGGGCAGAGGTGCATCAGTGGCATCCAGGGAGTGTGCGTGCAAAATTTTGCACCGACCGGGTTAACGGTGCCAGAGATTAGCTGGTAACAGACGGACGGAAGGACGCACACACACACGGACAGACACACACACGGACGGGGTGCAATACATACTTTGAATATGAAATATCGGACAGATGCGTCTTGAACACATGACTATAGAGATAGTGTGTAACGATTTGTGGGATTTTTGGACAGAATCTGGAGGAGTAATATTTAAAAAAATGTTTTTACAAAGTCGGCCTCCTGGTGGCGCTATAACAGGCCGTTCTGGAAAATAGGGGGCAGAGGTTCATCGTTGGCATCCAGGGAGTGTGTGTGCAAAATTTGGCACCGACCGGGTTAACGGTGCCGGAGTTAGCTGGTAACAGACTGACGGACGCACACACACACAGTCACACACGGACGGACACACACACACACACACACACGGACGGAGTGTAAAACATACTCTCTCCCCATGCCTTCGGCCTGGTGGAGACAATAAAGCATGGGAGTGTGTCTTTGTAAAGAATTTGGCAAGCTCAACAAAGTCCCTCAAGAGTCCTTACCATGGGATCTGGGAGAATGTTCTAGGCTCCAAGGAGAAGGCCCCTCAAGAGTGAAAACACACTAGCGTTAAGTTATTAGCCCCACTTTGAGCTGTGTATGTGAAACAAGCTCTCACAAGAGCTGGTGAGAATCCCTTAACTCACATTACTCCACCCCCTGGCTTTGTCTCTTTTTCAAAATCGGACTAGGAGGGTTATTCTCTCCATGTGGATTGGTCCTCGGGCCCAATTATCTGGCTACAATGCTCAATTAGCCATAATCCCTCTTTTGAGGTGACAATGAAAGAGTTCTACATTTTTTAAATTTAAGGGAAAAGAATGACATTAAGAGAAATGCAATGATAAAGATCAAAGTACTCATTCAATGTGGGTGATCATATAAAATGTGTAATTGACAAAGTGCCTATGGAAATAATGCACACAATCATGATGCAAAATAAATAGGAGTAGACATTGGTTTAGGGGCAGAAGGGTTGTGATTTAAAACGGGGGCACAACATTATACAGATTTCCAAATTATACAGGATCACATTTTGGCAAAATAAGGCAGGTCAATGGTTGGTATCGGGAATTCAGGTAACTGTCACCGCTATATAGCAAGGTCATATTCTGTCACCAGGTGGTCAATTAAAAGGGGCATTAACCTTGTTTACAAAATACAAGAGCAATATGGAGTGGGGTAGTAAATGTATTGTCGTTAAACAGTAGGAGGCCACTCACTCTTGGCTGCCTGCCCGCGAGCCACATGAGCTGGGCTGGTTAGCATACCAGCCTTTAAGCCAACACACAGGCCACATTTGGGGCACCCTACTGCCATGGGCCAGTAATGAACAAATGTTTTCGCTTTGCTTTGGCCTATATCTCAACAAATGAGTTCACGGTTCTTGAGTAGTGCGTTTAGGAGAAGGAGGTGTCGGTAGTAACGGAAAATGTCTGCAGCAGTTTTATGATGTGGGACCTGCGTGCACCGAGCGAGTTGACAGCGTAGTAACACTTCAGATAAAAAGAGAAACGGCGACGCCTATAATGCCGCTCTGCTGTTCCTTGTGAATGTACTTCTCACTCCCACTGCCTTTATTCTGCCGCTGTCTATTTACCTGCCAAGGGGGGGGCATGTGATAAACCCTAGTCCCAGGCTGAAATAAAGGAGTCTTAACTCTTTATTTTTTATGGCTTGGTTTAGTAGGTATTTGGCAGGGGAAAAATAACCTATTGGACAGGTTTTTACTGTCGAATAAAATGGAGTTTGAATCATGCAGATATGCATGAAAACGGACAGTACTGTTAGCAGATGAAGTGGCACAGCCAAGCCCATGCCCTGTGAACCCCTGCCCTAAACAAAACTAAAGAAAAAGAAAAAATAAGCCATAAGCCATCAGAACATCTGGGAACATCGACAACTGTAACGATGTCCAAGCTAATTTCAACAAAAGATTACCTAGCTAGGCTATATCTATACTACAACTTACTACTACTATACTTACTATACTTACTTACTTACTACTACTACTATATCTACTTGATATCCAAAAGAATGGAATCTGTCTCACCCTACTCCACCCATAGGCCTAAACCTCAACACCAGCACCACCATCCCTATAGCAACAGAGTCCAATGCCAAAAATTGATACAGAGTGTTACGGCTATAAGCTCTGTCACAGGTCTCTGACAATCTAGGTATTACAACTGTCTGTTATTCTTGGAGGAGTGGCTTGCCGTTAACCTCAAATCAGGGCCTGTAATTTGTGGTCGATGGCACACTTTGAGATCTGACTGATCTCTGTGCCTCGGGCGTCCGGGCACGGGACTTGATTAGAGACAATTACACGTGGGAACTACTGCTCTAACCACAGCTCGGAGCGAATGTCAACCGCTTGCATGTCACGTGCCTGACAGTACGATGAGACATATCTGGATGATATTTGTAGTAGAGGATTGAGCAAGTATTACAACCACAAAAGACGAGAGATGTGTTCACTTCATGGTGATCCTAAAGTGATCCAGCAGGGCCTCTCTTCCTAGATCAAGAACAAGAACCTGTCTCCCCCTTCTCCCATCCTAAGGTTTGGAGGATATATTTTAAGATGCAAAAAATGTCAGTTCTCTGCTCTCACAAAAGATTCTTCACCTCAAACATAAGACCCGTGGCCACCTTTCACAGCATGTAGCTGTCTGGAAGCCACACAAATCATTGTGTGAAACAAATTTCAACTCCAACACTAAAAGATCCACAGTTTCAACAGAAACAGATGTGTTTGAAATACTACTGGACACAACTTGAAGAATGCATGGAAACATTGGACACCATATCCTGATTTGAACTTCAAATAAAATACATTTTCAGAATTAAAAGGTCAGTTGAGGTGACAAATAATAAATACACATACATACATACACACTCCCCGTGTGTGTGTGTGTGTGTGTGTGTGTGTGTGTGTGTGTGTGTGTGTGTGTGTGTGTGTGTGTGTGTGTGTGTTCCGCGCGCACACACACACACACACGCACACAAAATAACAATCAGAACCATAAAATTGTATGTCTCGGTTATTTTGAAGAACTAACAGAAATAAAGGTCCTGTGCCTGCATCAGTAGCCTAATTATTTATAGTGTACCTAAACTGTATTGCATACCAAAAGGAACACAAAACTGTTGCTTTCATCAGTTTTAAACTTCAATCAAAAATAATAATTGAATTAAATTGGACAATCAATAATGTCAAAATACAAATGTTAAAACTTCGAACGCAAGTTCCTTAACAAGTTCCATATAAAAAAGTAATCCAAAAAGTAATCGAACCAAAAATTGTAGATCTTCTATTTTCCAAAAATCAAGTAATCCATAAAGTTATCAAATAAAAAGGCAATGCATTGCTCAAAAAGGGGGGGAAAGTATAGGGGCCTATTACTCACCCAACCTTCAAGTCAGGCCTGCAGGTTCCGCTTGGTCCAAAAACTGAATAGATTCAGAGCTAAAAAGAAATGTTCCTTGACCAAACTTTTCTTCTTCGGATCCCAAAGTTTTCCGGCCCCCTTACTTTGTGGTTTATACATTTCTGATTATGGTATAGTATTGGCCTTAAAAGTGTCTTTTTGACAAACTTCCACCAAACACTCCTTTTGATACCTAAAATGGAACCCCCATGGCCAAAGCAGATTAGCCACCTCACTTCCTGTAGTTTCATAGATGTTCTTTCTTGGTACCTCACTTCCTGGAACTATAACATGCTTTTTCCCCACAGCTCCCCCTATGATCAAACCTTGTCAACAGAAAATGAATGACCATGGTTTAACTACACAAAACAACACATCTTTTCCGTGCACGACATTTTGGTGTTAAATATTCAACCAAATTTTACATTTAAATTGATAACAATTGATAACAATAACAATTATTGTTATCACCCAGTATGTTTTGTTTCTTTCAATAGCCTACTCCATGGCAGGAAATGCATGGGCCTCACACACAAATACCAGTCTCAAATTCCCCTTTAGTCCAAAAGAATATGTGTATACTTGTAATACTGTAAAAACATTTACAAACCACTAATATAACTGTGAATGATTTGTTTGTAGTTGATGATCTGTCATCCATCTTGAATAAATTCCATATAATTATATCAGGGTTTCTTTTATCCCATAAAAGACCTAATAACCATCAGTACAGTTTTTATCTGCTAACTAAATGTGTAGGTTGCAACCAATATTAATTGTTTTATTACAATCTGCAGGTTGGCAGTATATGCAAAAGGAACACACCTGGGCAGAAACACAGCACATGCACGTGCATGTGTGTGCATACGCAAAATAAAGGTTTGAATGTCTCTATTTAAGGTTATAGGCACTGCTGCTCCCGCACCAACCCCCACTCCAGAATGTCTGCAAATGGGAAAGGAGACAAAAAAAGAGAGAGGGGGGAGCTAGAGACAAGGAGAAAGAAACACAGCCACACCTTTCATCGCCCCTGCTTTTGAGGAATTAGGTGGGCGACAATGGCAGAACATTTCTTAAAGCCCCACTTTGCCTAAATAGTAGTGCATATGTTGCGGCAGAGAAGTGGAGTGGAGTTGCCCATGGATTCATTAGCCTCTTTTGGGGGGCTCCCTCCTCTTCACAACCCCAACCCCCTTCTGTATGTCTGTCTCTCACTCATTCGATCTCTGAAACTCCTCACTCACTCCCTCTCTCTCTCTTTCTTTCTTTGCTCCCTATAAGAGGTTTTTAAGCCCAGCCAGTGTTTGTAATTAGCTCCCAATGCTGGAATGGAACATGTTGAGGTGGGTGTTAATGGGGCGGCCAGGCCCTCTTTTTCACAGCAGGCCGAGAGCAGAAACAGAAACCACTCTTTGTTCCCTGGATAGGGAGAAGACAAAACGTGGGCATTAAAAGTGTGTAGAAGGACCTCTGGAAAATATTAACTGGCATTCACCATGAAAGAAAAGAAGAAGCTTGCAGTGAAACACAAGGCCGTTATAATGACTGTCACCCCATTTGTATATGCTTGTATGAAGCTCTTGTATACAATGTTAGGACACATATTTACCTTCTGCTAAATGTATTATACCTTATGAAATGTTTTCCACAAGTATATCAGGCATTGTTGTATCATTAGTGTTCATGTGTTTCTGTTTTCATGATATATTCTTGACAGAATGTCTTTCTTTCTTTCTTTCTTTCAAAATGATGTAACCCAAACTTCTGTATCTGTTGTAGTCATTGTAATACTGGCATGTTATAATGTATAAATAGACAATATCATAGGCTTAGAGTTGGCATTAATGTCGTATGGAATTACCTGGAATCAGACAACTAACTGCATTGTCCAGTCCCTGTACAGTCCCTTTTTGTGCACAACAAACGTAAAAAAAAGTTCAGCTTTGTGTTCTTGGTCTTCCAGGTCAGAGTTCAAACGCACTGGGAAAGCAGTGGGCGTTATTCTGAAACCTTTTCAAGATCCACCCATCTCCCTCTTTTCCGCAGTCTTCACATTCAGCTGTAGGGCCGCTGGAGCAATCCATTATTGTGTCAAAGTTCTTGTTCTGCTTCGGCCTGGAAGCATAGTGAAACAGCTTGTTTTCATTTCAGTAGGGGAAAGGCAGGCCTGTGTTTCAAGTTCCCTGCCCCTCCAGATGTGCCTTGATCAAGGCAAGTTGACTAAGCGCTTTGTGTTCTTTAAGACACTAATGTGATTATGTCACATATTTTCAGCTGATTCCCATTGCTATTAGTCTTGGTGTGGGGTCTGAGATTCAATGGGCTCTATCAGGATGGGCGGTTGAGATTTTCTTTCAGCTAATTCTGATTCCTAGCCAACCAGCAGAGAACAATGAAGATAGTGTGTGTGTGTGTGTGTGTGTGTGTGTGTGTGTGTGTGTGTGTGTGTGTGTGTGTGTGTGTGTGTGTGTGTGTGTGTGTGTGTGTGTGTGTGCGTGCGTGCGTGCGTGCGTGCGTGCATGCGTGCATGCGTGCGCATGAAGAATCATATAGACATAATCAGTTTTATTGTCTCGTCACAGGTTTACAGTAAATCAGTGGGTGAAATCAGTGGGTCGTCGGATTCTGTGGGGCGCTCTTATGAATGAAACTGAAATATGTCTGTCCATTCCTATTGTGCTTTTGCAAATAAGTTCAAATAAATTAACATGTATCTTTTCGATGTTGAGCTTTTGCACCTATAATCTTGAAGTGAGCAGGAACTTTAAAAGTCTTGCCCAAGGTCACATTGATATGACACTATCCTTAAACACCATTTAAAGTGTATTTGTAGAATGCTGTGATAACAATAGGATTGAGAACAAGAACAGCCGTTATGTGAAGAAAACAAAATCAAAGGAAAAAAATATATTTTATTTTATCAGGTTTATGAAAACTCTGAAAGTTTCAGCCATAGTTTTCAGTGACCCCAAGTCTCAATGGTTTTAAGTGGGCAGACCTGGAATCCTAACCTCTCTATGAATCAATAAGATGTTTGCTGCATGACTCCAGGGTTCAGCTGGATTCTCACAGTCTTGTTCCAGGAAGCTGTGTGGGACTGTAGTTCTATGAACAAAAGCAGGAGTGGATAACTTTACCACAGGGAAGCAGAACTCAGGAGATGTCAAACACTATAGCCTGATTTATGCTTATGTGCTCACAACTCGTCGCTTAGTTGCGCGCCTAGCTGTGTCACTTATAGATCTTCTGTTTAAATTTCTAATTAAAATCGATCAGACTTAAGAAGAGTGCACATGAACTGTAGATGATCTGTACATATAGTTCTTGTTCCTAAAGTTGACTTCACTTGTTTTTTATTTGACATCCACAAGCAACAGAAACAAAGAGCTCGATCATCACCTTGAAAGCAAACAGACTACTACTCTTTGGCCTGCAGAGTAAACCGGTGTGATGTCACTGAACACATGACCACAAGTTCTAGACCTCCAATTCTCTGTGGTATATTAATGACATAGTTCAATGTGGTATTCCCAGGGTTTTTACAAATGCATGATCATCATTATTCTGTTACATTTTATTTTATTTTGTGTGATAATACTACAACCAATCATATGATACGGTCTGATATCTAACCGAAAACCTACTGCAGAGAGCAATGCACGTGAAGACACAAATGGAGTTTTAGCTCTGCCCTGTCAAAGAACGGAGGTTATACTGCTGAGGTTATACTGGTGATGTTACACTGGCAATGTCATACTGGTGTGTGGTGAGGTTACACTGATGATGAGTACTGGCGAGCTTGTACTGGTGGTGTATAATAGATGTGGAAGGGGCCACTTCCCATCACGATAAAGCCACAGAACTGTGATCACTCAAAAATGCCTTTGTTTTTTTTGGTTGGGATGTGTCTTGCCTTCCTTGGGGCTGAGAGTGAGAAAGCACTCACAGACGTACGTAAATGACAGTTTTACAGAGCTCCAGAATTATTTTGAAAATATTTTGTATATCCTTTACTGAGATGCTTCCTTTGCTTTTGCATGTACTTCTCTGTGTTCATTTAACTCTGAGCTGGGTACACTCCCTCAGTTACAAATTGATAAATCGACATGAGGATTTTATTGTGCTGCGCTGGAAAACCAAAGAGCCCTACTTGCTTAGAAGTTTCCATAATAAACATTACAGTATGATGTGATGTGAATGGGCAATACTTTTCTTTTGTCTGGGTGTCAAGGTTTGAGTTGAGGCCACAAATGATTTAGCGATGTAATGTTGGGATTGTTGTTTTGGTAGTCCCATGTGTCTTCATACAAGGACATATACCTTCCTCGTGTGACACCAACATTCAATGAGCTTTTGTCCTGCAAGTGTCTTAACCACTATTACATTTGAACATGGATGTGCCTTTCAAATTCTCAAGGTTTCTTCATTTGTAATCAGACAATGGTTACAAATCACAGTCATGCAGATAAGGGACTGTATTAATTAAGTGTCTCCATGTCTGTCTGTGTTATTTATTAATTATTTAAAGTCAACATTTGTTATGGAATGAAAACAGGCGTTTGTAAGAGGGAGGACAAAAAAAGAAAATATGTTAACCTTTTCAGTTTAACCTCAGTTTCTGAAAAGATGTTCAGAATGCCCTTCATTCTTATCCACAAAGTTATCATTGAATGCCTTTTCTTCACCTAGGCTGCCATGTTCCAATAGACAATTAGAAACCCAAAATGTGCTGTGTCAATGAGCATTGTGCACAGTCCTTGGATTATTTATTTTATTAGAACAATATTCTTTAATAATGAATGAATTTGTTTACTTCTAACATAACAATGAACGATAACGTGAGCAGCCATACTGATGAACGATAACGTCCTGTAAACATGTTGAATGTGAAGGATTTGTTGAACATGACACTTATAGTTGTTGTGTGGAATGTGGATGGCCCTTAACTCATCAAGAGATCAAGAAAGTCAACAAGAGTGCACTAAGACTCTAGTGGGAGCCCGATGCTTACCTCTTGGTTCTCCAACACCTCAATGTCACTAAAACTAAGCTTCAAACCTCCCAAACCGACCTCATTACGACTACTACTTGGCTTTAAGCCCATGACCCACCTAATTCCAACACACTTTGCTAGTTTGGGATGGCTCAGCAGGGTACAAGACAGGGTTAAGCAAAATATCAATAGGATTGGTATTTCAGAGGGACTGTGCCCTCATACCTGTCTAACTACTACTCCAAAGTGAGTGACACCCACAGCCATAAATAACACCAGAGGGAGCACATGCAATCTAAACATACTGTATAAAAAAATATAGATGCCTCATTGGTCGCTGCAGTTGGTTGGAGCCATAGACATATATAGGTAGACGCTCTGGAGCGTATGTGCTCAAGAGAGGGCAAAAAAATCCTGAAATTCCTACCATGTTCGGGTCTGTAAGTCCCGGAAAAGATGCGCTGTGATTGACCAGTAATCACTTGAGTGACAGCGTGACGTAGCGTGACGTAGCGTGCCTTCCACTCTTCCGGCGTACTTCCTCTCCCAGTGTAAATTATTCCGCCCTCCCGTTGACACATATCGCTCCAACGAACTGCAGTGGCCAATGAGTCATCTATTTTTTAATATCTATGGTTGGAGCGACCTGTTTCCAGCGGAAGGAGGAAGTCAAGTGGAAGTGCAGAAGGCATGCTGCGTCGCTGCCACTCAAGTGACGACTGGGCAATCACAGCATGTCTTTTCCGGGACTTCCGTTTACATTGCCAAAGCAAGTGCCGCGGCGCTGGGATAGATGGAGTCGCGCCTCTGATTGACCTACCGAACGTCCCCTTCCGTCACACACACGGAAGCTTCGCAAGCTTCTGCTTTGCTTCTGCTATGCTTCGCAAGGAATCTCTGGAAAGCTTGACTCCATGTTGCTTTCCCTGGAGATACAGACACCCCAGAGCGTTTATAACCTTTATGCAATCTAGTACCCCCACAGAAACATGGGAAACTAGACAAAGTGCCAATCGGCACAGGTCTCCACCAGGGCAGGTCAGGTTGTGGCCTCATGGTGGCGCTATAACAGGCTGTTGAGGAAGATTTGGGCCGGAGGTTCGTGTTGGAGGGATGCAGGTACAATGTTTTTCCATGTGTGCATACATAAGTTGTATACAGATCGATGCAGTTATAGCTAAAAACAGGAATTGGCCTGTTATAGCGCCACCGTGAGGCTGATTTTGAGGAAAAAATTGTGGCATGTCGTCCTCGGCCTAGTGAAAATGTGCGTGTATAATTTAACGGAAATTGCACACTGTGTTTGTGATTTGTGGCCTTTTTTCGAAATGGACGAATCGTGTGAGCTTTGGAAGCCAATCTTAGCCAATCAGGATGTAAGATGGGAAATGGTGCCGCTCCGTGTTGATCACATGACTATGGAGATAGTGTATACCGATTTGCGTGAAATTTGGATAAAATCTGAAGGAGTAATAATAGAAAATGTGTTTTACATATGTCGGCCTCCTGGTGGCGCTATAAAGAGCAGATGTGAAAAGTTCCAGGCAAAGGTTTTTCCTTGGCCTCTAGGGAGTTGGCATACAAAGTTATCCACAGATCCGTGCAGTTAGAGGTAAAAACACTTTTCGGCCAGTTATAGCGCCACCTTGAGTCTGAGTTGAAATTGTTCATGTGGCATTTCGTCCTGGGCCTAGTGGGAATGTGGGTGCACAATTTCAGGGAAATCACGCGATGTGTTCATGATTTGCAGCATTTTGTTTGAAACTGAGCACTCCTGTGAACTTTGGAAGCCAATCTTAACCAATCAGGATGGAGTGTGAGAAATCTGAAAGACCGGTTTCGTTGAATGGCTCTAGAGAGACTGTGTACCAATTTGCGTGATGTTTGGACAAAATCTGTAGGTGTACTGTGCAAAAACTTGTTTTGCACAAAGCAGCCTCCTGGTGGCGCTATAACAGGCCGTTCTGGAAAGTTTGGGGCAGAGGTTCATCGTTGGCATCCAGGGAGTGTGTGTGCAAAATTTGGCATCGACCAGGTTAACGGTGGCCGAGATTAGCTGCTCACGGACACACGGACGGACACACACACGGACGGACGGACACACGGACGGACGGAGTGCAAAACATACTCTCCCCACATGCCTTCGGCCTGGTGGAGACAAATATCACCGAATCACAGGCTTCTTTCAAAAATGACCTGAAAAAGCATCTGTCAAAAGCCTACAAGTGGAGATAGATATTAAATCCCATTGAAATGAGGTGTCATACACTGCCACACTTTTAACCTTTTCCTTTTTCTCTTATAGCTGTTTGTATTAATGTGTTAATATTCTATGCTCTGTTCATGAATGGAATACATCAATCAATCAATCAATCAATCAATCAGGCCTTCTAATTGAACAAAATCTGAAAATGGCATCACTATCTTATTGCAATTACAATAAATGTGGGCCACCCATTAGCCAAGTGGTTAGCATACCACATGTGCGCAATGTCCTTATCATATAGTCACTGTCAAATAAAGGCTTAAAAATGGCCAAAATGCAATGTTTTATTATTATTATGTCCCCTTGTATGTTGTGATAAATGTTGTGATAAAGGCTGTGGACTCTGTTTCAAATGCTGAGGCTCACATACCTGGTTTAAGATTAGGTCAACTCGGATTAGGTCAAATTACCAACATTAATATCCTTTGCATGAATTTGCAATATATACACACACACACACACACAGTGTTAGAAACCAACTGTTGGTCTGACTAGTGATTATGTTGCAAAGTTCAAATGAAGCGATATAAGCATAATTCTTCAACATTAAATACAAATTCCCATCAACAGAGATGCACTATGGCAGGATTTCTGAACTTTGCATTGCCACAAACTGGATAATCCCAGTGTAGACAGTTTGTTAAATGCAAGAGCCACTTTGTCAGTTCATCACTGTTTGGAGCAGATTAGTGGAGGGTAGTGGATCTCATATGGGCTGGTCAGAGGGCATCATTGAAGGGCTTAAAGGATTAATGCTGTCTGTGCTCGCTCTGTGCAGAGCTCCAATATTCAATCAAACATCGGACCAGGACCATGTGTGATCTGTGGTTGTTGCCATGCACATCTAACTCTAAATGAATACATCTTTATAGGTTCTTCTCCGAGATGGTTTACTCATAGGATTTCCACCACTTTGGACCTCTTGTTCACCACTTTTTCCTTACCGCTATATTTCAGCATTGCATGGCGCAATGCTGTGCGGGGTTATCTGTGTCAACTAAAGGCTGATTTGCACTTCGTCGTACGGCGGTGTCACGTGCCGAAAATATCCAATGTACAAGATCACAGCGCGTTCATGTTCATGACACGTTGTGAGCTTGTAGAGCTGCTGTTTCCGGCACCATGCACAGCACCACACCACAGCACAGCAGAGTTTAAATGAAGCATTAGTCATGATGTAGTGGTGTCCGATGGGGTTGGGAAGGAGGGGTCAGAGGCTAAATCCCCGCTTAAAGACGTAGTGAACATTTTCTATCAACGGACAGGCCATTTGAGTGTACGTTGGATAAGATGTAATTTCACATCTGCTTTATGGCCATTTCTGATCCCTGGGCTCTTGTCAGCAAACTCTTCAGGACAGATATCATCAGCAATAGAAGGAGGACTCTGGCAATACTTAGGGCCTTAAAAGGCCCTTCACTTCCTTCAGTCATGTGGATGGCTTAAGGAATGTGAGAGCGCCAGGTCACCAGTAAACGCTCCACAAACACTGTATCAAATAGCACAGATTTAAGTGGCTTAGGACAGCTTCCTCACTGCCTCTGTTTGTGGGCTTGTATATTATGCGTGTGTGTGCATGCATGTGAGTCTACCTGTCTCTGGGGGTTCATTCAATTTGTTCAATTTTCTAAACTTGAAATCTAATTGTTTTGTACAGTTTTGCAACACACTCATAATCCTTAGCAAGTACAAAGAAAGTCCATGGAATATTTTATTTGGAATATTTATTTTTGCTGACTCAACATATCTGAGTAATAGAGTAGTGTTGGTAGGTCATAAATAAGACTGAGCTTTCTTTTCTTTTTTTCCACTTTCCATGGTCAGGTATGTATGTAGGGCCCAGTCATAAATGTTAGTTAGAATACTTGCTCATTAGCAAGATTTTTTGGGGAAAACACTAGTTCAGCGCTTAGGTAAGGCACTGTTGTAAAATAGTATTCCTTTTTTTGCCTCATTATGGACAAACAGATTTTTGGCACATGTTATGAGTTATGAATACACTCTTGAGAGGAATACAAAACAGCATGAGCCTTGGTCTGGCCAAGAGTACTGCACTTATTACATAAAACATTAACTTGGCTCCACTGCATCCATTCCAATAATTATTGTTTTCGTCTGATGGAAAATGTCAAACCTGAAGTTTGGAATTAGGAACTTTAGGTGATGTTTCTTACTTAATGACTTTGGATCACACCATACAATGACCTTTTGAATTCAGTATAAATTCGACGTCTGAATGCCTATTTTACACTTCATAATACAATGGTGTTGCAAATTTTTGCTATTTTTGTCATTTTTTGAAGAAAAAAAACATTCAAAATCTTTGAAGATTTGTTATTTCTCCATTGTATTTATTATTTTTTCTTTTTAGAATTCTCACATAACAGGTTGAAAGTGGTTATAACACTGAGATTTTTGTTACAATTAAGGCTTCTATACTGTGTTATTTCATTTCAGAAAATGTTCATTCCTTCCCATCATTTTGGAGTCCAGGCTTCTCTTGTTAACGCAACACTCGCAGTCCCCTCCTTGCACTTACATCCTAATCCTTTCATCCTTCATTTACCAGTGTTGTTTCACTGTCGTATCCTCCGCTACCACAGAGATATGCCTTTCTGACCCAACCGCCAACCGCACTGCTAAAAAAAGAAGAAGAAAAAAACACGCTGCCTCGCTCCCATTCATGAATATCCTCGGTCCTCACAACTTCATAGCTCATAGAAGACTGTTTATGATGCCTGTGGCTGGGCAGCATTTAAGACAATGAATTGTTTTCACTGAGTCACTCAATGTGCGGGACCCATATCCAGCTGTGTTTCCTCAAGCACGATACACTTCACTTGTTAAACACAGTCATTAGTTAGTCAACACTTCTCTTGCTGCCTGGCAAGGAATTAGCGATGACAGTCTCCCCTTCACGTTCCCTCCCACACGCCCACAACCTCCCACCATGAGCACTCTCAAGTCACTCCCCGTGTCTGCTCATGGGAAAGTCCCACAACTGCTTAAGTTTAAGGCCAGGGTTCATGATTATCTCAGTCAGGAGTAATAGCAAAGTGTTGTTTCATTTGTTTGAATGCACTTCAAATGAGCCTGGAGAGTACATTTCTTCCACTAAACTATGATAATGTTTACAGTAAACATGGTTGTTCTTTACAGTTGTTCTTTAATGTAGCCTACATTCAAGAGGTCTGGGGGCCTATGACATTTGTAAATCAAGACAAAGACAAACTTCATTAATCCCTGAGGGGAAATCTCAAAATCTGTTTTCCTACACACCAGGATCTTCCGTTCCATAATGGTTCAAGCTAGAAGTTCAAGTGTATTTGTCAAAAGCATTAGTTACGTATGCAGTATAAACAATGACATATACATGCGTAGTTGTGCATAGGCTCACAATAAGGTGATAATGCAATCATAGATTATGCAAAGGTCAGGAGAATATAAAATGTAACAAAAAGGTCAAAGATACACTATATGATAAGGATTATTCTATCAGCCATATAAAACTGTTATTGCTACTGTTGCGCACTCTTTCATCCCACTTTTGATTTCGCTTTACAAATCACTATTTGTATGTGAAGCCAACTTTTGTCCTTGCTGTAGACATTATGTGATAGCAAAAGGGGAGTGTCCTACCACATGACATTGAGACAAGCCAGGGCACTCCATAGATCAAACATACCCCGCCTAAAAGAAGCCCTCTCTGCGTGACCTTTTCCCCCCATTTATTTTAGCATGCAGAGTTGTGGAATGCTTGTTATCAAAATTACCCCCAATTTGCTCCAGTTTATTATTTCATTCAAGCGCAACCTGTGACAAAGGTTCAAACCCACCAGGAGTCAGACTATATGAGAGAAGCACTGCACTGCCACTTGATCAGGCATGATGCATCTATTCACTGTAGGCTACATAGACTGAGTACCAAATAAACTCCATAAAGATTATGGAAATGCACACTGACACACACACACTGACACTGACACAAACGTGTACGCACGCACGCACGCACGCACACACGCACGCACGCACGCACGCACGCACGCACGTAATTTACATTCTGTTTAAATTCTTCCTTCCAATGTGTCAGTGAAGCTTAGTATGCACCAGTGTTTCTCCTTGGAGCTTCATTTCAGGAATGCAAATGCCTTGGGCCCAGACAGTCAGTGATTTATCTCCTCATTTATCTTTGCACACATCTGCCTATGCCCTTGTGTCTGCCTGTTGCTCATTCCTCCCTTCTTTCAGCCAGCATGTCTCCCATGAGACCTGGGACTCCCCCACTTGCCCCTATCTGCCCCTCATGTGCACGTGTGTGTGTGTGTGTGTGTGTGTGTGTGTGTGTGTGTGTGTGTGTGCGCACACACACACACACACACACACACACACACACACACACACACACACACACACACACACACTCATGCATATACACACACAATGTGCACATGCACACAGGGAGAGTGGGAATACACCTCTGCTCTCACTGGTGCAGTGCTAGATGCTATCCTCACCTTGCTGCTTGCCAGCATTGATGCAGCCCCAATAATCCAGTCTGTTCACGGCCGTGTGCAGAGGTCTCTGCACCTGGCGCATCAACAATCTGCACGCCGTCGCTGCTGGACTCTGAATACTGTGGCGGCGCATTACTGTAAGCTATCGAAAGTGACCTGATACCCACACTTGCTTTCTGTCAGCCGAGATTACACTCAGAGGAGCGCAGTGGGAGTTCTGCACAGATCAACCTGCTGCTTTCTGTCTCATGCAGGCAAACACGAGAATGTGCGGGACGGGATAGGGCTTTGTTTTCCTTGTCAGATACGCCTATGAGTAACAGCAGGGCCCTCCGCAACAGCCCCCCCACCCCACACACCCCCAGTCAAGTTTCATATCTTCACATATTGCCATGGAGTGAACACCGGTAGTGCAACGGCGCAATGTTTCTTGACATGTCTTGCCGCTCGTCCGGACGTCCCCTGTCCTTTCGTGCTATGCCCTACACCCTTCTCTCCGAACGTGCCCCACATTCTGTCTTGATTTCTCATTTCCTAGCGCAGGCTCGTTGCAGGCCGCCCTGCAGAGAAACCACCGCCTGGTGTGAGGTCAGCTGTTATTTATCACAGCTGTCTGGGCAGCGAGTTGACATTCGTAAAGGCGCTCGGCTCTGCCATTGTAATTGACTCTCCTTGTCTTTTCGAGGACACCAACAGATATAACTATGTCAGGACACCTCTCAGCTATATATTACCCATCGCACTGAGGAAGACAACTGGTGAGTTATCATTGTGCATCAGCTAAACACACGACAGGACACATGGCTGCAACGACCAATGGGAAATGTCAGCCAGATTAAAGTTCTTTCTTTCTTTCTTTCTTTCTTTCTTTCTTTCTTTCTTTCATTCTTTCTTTCTTTCTTTCGAGTTCTAGGTCATCCTTCATAGAAGTTTTAGCTGTGAGTTATGACCAGAGTAATGGTGGTCTTACCTTGTAGACATGCTGACAGTATAGGCAAACTTTTAACCCTATTCACTAATAATCGTACAGCAGTCACAGAGATCGTGCCTGTGGCCTGCTTTCAAAATAAATCACATTGAATCTAATCGAACCAAATCTACCAAAAATTCTTAGACTTTCTCATTGTACAGTTTACATAAGAGTACAGAGTCTGCAGTGTATATCCATCTGTAACTCAGGGTGTACAGTACACATTTGGTTCCATTTGTGCACTCTCTGATTTAAATTAAACCTCAGGATTTTACAGTGTAAGCGTTACAGTATGAGTACAGCAGGCACACAAAAAAGTCAGACTTCTCTGATAGGCTTGACATTTGTGGGGCAAAGGCTCCGTGCACATTTTCAGAGGTCATCGCAAAGTAAACACTTATTAATGGTTACCTGCATGACAAGCAGATAAACAGGTCATGGTAATGATTAAGCCAAGGTTGGCTGGGTTAAGAGGCCATGTGTGCACAAATGCATGTTGTATGAAAACAGGTCCATGTTGGCGCTAAGGAGCCAATGTAATTGTTTTAGGACAGCGACCTTTCACCTGCGATGTGTGAACGTAGAGTTTCGTCAAAGTGTCTTTGGAGCACTTTGGAAAAACGGACAGTAAAATCCCTGTAGTCTTAGAGAACTGGACATGAGTTACAACTGTGCTCAGAGCACCTTTTCCGTCTACATTTCTTCTCTCAAAAATAGCTAATCAACAAGCGCACAATGTGTTTACAACACGCGTTTACAACACGTTGTGAGCTTGTAGATCTGCTATTTTGAGCTGATGTTCCCCCCAGAACAATGATATGGATGCTGGGGTTCACTCTGTGGATTTAACAAATGTAACCAAATGGACCTTTACTCCCAGATTTGTTTTAATGTTACATTTAATTAACTTATAATGCATAATAGTGAGTATGGCTGTTGACTTTTCAGAGGGGGAAAAATAAAAAAAAGAAAGTTCACAAGGTCATTTCCAGAGCAGGGATAAAGTAAACGGAGTGAAACTACACACAAGCTGCAATTTATCAGGCTGCTTGCATGCCAGGTCATTTTTTTTATCTCCCACTTTGTGAGCGTGAGTGTTTGAGAAAACAAAACAGAGAGGTCTGACAATCTTCAGCCGTGTCAAACACTGTGTGTAGACCTTCAGTGCACTCACAATTCACAGCAGTTTCCTTACTAACAAAGACAAGACTAAATGAGTGTGGATTGTGTACTGTATAGGACCAATCTCAATGGAAGGAAACTTTGTAGATGTTTTAAATGTCAAAGAAGTAGTGCATCCTTCAGACAGGGAAGATTTATGTGGCACAGTCTTATGCTATTACACAGCAAAATCCTGAATGTTAATTTAACTCTACACCTTAAATGGCAATTTTTTAACTTTCAAAGTTAAATTAAGACTCTGGATTCTACTGTGTAGGTTACCTTTACTTGTTTGCATTATACCGAAATGGCGTCTTTGTTTTCTTAGAATAAGTAATTGAGTTCCTAACAGAATCATCTCTCTATTAGGAGAGTAGAAAGCTGCTTTAATGTGGTTTATTTCCGTGCCAGCACCAGCGACCGTCTCCATTCAGTGTCAGTAATATGAGCTTAATGCCACACTTCAATCCGACGGATGGCCACTTTTGCTCTTGTAAAGAATGTTCTGTTGTTCTTGTTGAGCTTCTCTGTTGTTTCTGGGCATTTGGCTGGTGTTCGAGTCGTGTTTTTTTAGATAACAGAAAGCTTACCCATCCAAAACGCCCTTCAACGTGCGATACCCACCATCGGGCACCAGCGTTGCAGATTTGTGCAAAACAAAACAAAAAGTCTGCTTTCACCAACTTGTCCTGTACTGTATGAGTTTGAAATTGTTTAGATATTGTATTTGTGCACTTCTGAAACTACACGTAACATGTTTCACAATGGCAGCTACACTTTGTTCCCACTTGTCTACTACATTTCCCATAATTAATTTAAGAGAAAATATGTAGATTTGCATGCATTTGACTAACGTTGGTATTTAGAGTAACAGGCTGGCATTTAATGTCTAATGCCAAAGACACTTCAACATTATAGTTAAATGCAGGAAATGTAACATATCTTGTAGAATAAGTCCTCCAAAGTCTCATAGTGATAAATACGCCGATCACTAAAAAGTAATTTATATTGTTCTGCTAAGTAGCATACATTAATGTAGAACTGGTAAAGCGTATGGAATATGTGCAGTATGTAGATGAGGTGGGTCCAATCTGAGACTATACATAAAAACATGGATCACATCATAATTCCCCTGTTGTTGGCCTTCAATGGGGGTATAGGGAATTGTGTGATTCCCTGGTGTAGTTCAACTTCAAAGAACTTAACTAGTGGTAAAAGACCACAAGAAATCACAGTACACACATACAGGAAATGAATATACTCTGCTAGGAAGCAGATCCACAAGCTGAATGATTATGCATTGTTCTGCATGGCATATGCATATAAACCATTTGACAGGTGCATGCATTCATGATGTGCTGCTCCCTGTAATGCTAGGGGAATGCACTGTACATTGCATTCACTGTTACTGTGTATGCTGATGAGGATAGTTTCTTTCTTCCTTTCTTTCTTTCTTTCTTTCTTTCTTTCTTTCTTTCTTTCTTTCTTTCTTTCTTTCTTTCTTCACTTTTCTGTGCCAATAAATTGGTGCAAAAAGTTCTACCTCTCATACAAAGATAAACCATGTCCAACGTGCTGCTATAAATATTATTTTTTTCTGTTCTCAACATTAAAACAAATAAATGATCACCAAAAAAGTGTAGATTAATTTGCATAGCAATTGCTCCACTAACTAAATGAGTAAATGTGAGACGACCAGGTGAGTCTGCCATGATTAATAAAGCACAAGTCGGGAAATAGAAATTGCTGTAGTCTCGAGGAAGTACTTTTTTTTCCTCACTCAGTTACAAAATGGGTCACTGCGTTGTGCCTAATTACCATAACTTTGGCTTGGTGAAATACTGCACCAATGTGTTGCTTTCTTCGCTGCAAAAATCTTAAATAAGACATGCACAGTCTTTCGGTTGAGGACATCTTAGAATAAAGTTCTTCAGTTGATGTTTTAGAAGTTTTGGACTCATGTAGGCTGCACTGATGTTATTTTTTACTGACACTAAAATAGTGTCACCCCGTGAAGCTTGGTTTGTGAATATTCCTGTTGTGCACACACACCACACACACACACCACACACATACACACCACACACACACACACACACACACACACACACACACACACACACACACACACACACACACACACACACACACACACACACACACACACACACACACACACACATACAGTGTGTTCTGGACATTTGGGAATACTGTCTGCCGTTCTTTCACATCTCAAATTAACCACATGAACCCTAGTTTCCCTATTCTGGGTCTGTCGCAATAGGTGAACATTCGTCGAAAATAGGTGAATTTTTGTTCACCTACAATAGGCTATTTTCTCTATTTGACCTACAAAAGGCTTTTTGACTTTATTGATAGATCACAGTAGCTTGTGAGCACAGGCCAATGTACAATAACGTTTAAAGGGTTTGAGTTGGTTAGTTAAAATCTTTCACACTCCCGATGATCAGGTTGCTGCCTTGTATGGTTTAGTCCGCCATCGGTGTGTGAATGTGTGTGTGAATGGGTGAATGTAATGCACAATCTATGTAAAGCGCCTTGGATAAAGGCACTATATAAATGCACTATTTACCATTTACCTATAAGTTGATGTAGCAGAGTAGCCCTGCCTGTAGCCCAGAAGCCTAATATTAATTGTGCCCAGAGGAGGATTCGCCTTTGGTTGATAGGACCCGGTGCACCTTGTCCTTGCGTTTCTGTCTGTACTGTATTTGTCTCACTCTTTACCTACACATCAGTATCACAAAAGCACTGACCAAAGAAGTAAGCTGCCCAAATCCTGGCACATAAATCCTGCAAGTCAGAGAACACTACTACGCAATATCACCTCAAGGAAAACTTCAACATTTAAAAGGGGAGAGAGAGAAAAAAGAGGTCATCTGGTTGCCATTAAGAAGATAAAATGCCTCACTTGGAGCCCTTTTACTAGCCGCTCTGTTACTGGGAGGCGTCCTTGCAGCTCCCTCCATCATCATCCAGTTGACACAACATTAAAGGCTTCAAACAGCCACACAGGGTTCCTTAATCAAAAACTAATTGTAATAGATATATTGGGGAGTGCTAACACTGTGACCGCTCAGCTGCTATCAGTGGTCCAAAGCTTGGAGATACCATTAAACACAACAAAGCTGTAATAGGCGAGACGGGCCGATGTGAGAGTGAAGTACAACATGTGGGTGAAAGGAGTCACTGATACCATGGTACAATAATGCTTCATTTTTGCTCCATCATACGGCAAAAATAACAAGGCTATTTTAGGTGAGCGAAACCGTCGTACGACGAAGCATAAATCAGACTTTTAAGCATGGCTTCAGAGTGAGAGGTTGTCAAGCGCGGCTATTTAGAAACAAAACAAGAGCTTAGAGGGGGAAAAATGTTTAAAGTGGATGTGGTGGAGAGTTTTTAAATAACCCAGGAAATGGTAGGCTACAGTTATGTATTCTGAGATGATTGTTGGTGTGTAATTGGACTGTGTTGCATGCTAAAAGAAAATGTTAGCATGTGGTCAGTAATGTAAGCATTACTGAGAAATTAAGGCTTTTTCATTATTTGCTTATGTGCTTTGCTGTGTGTGCATGTGTGTGTGTGTGTGTGTGTGTGTGTGTGTGTGTGTGTGTGTGTGTGTGTGTGTGTGTGTGTGTGTGTGTGTGTGTGTGTGTGTGTGTGTCTGCGTGCGCAAGTGTGCATATATGAGCATGTGCATGTGGGGGGAGGGGTTCAAGAGAGCGTGGACGGCTGTTTGTATCACAATATTTAATTTGATGAATTAATTATTCTCAATCTGATTAGTTCTTATCATTAGCAATAACTCATGTCCAATCACAGGAGTTTTCTCTTATATATTAACCTTGCAGACACCCGTCCACTTAGCATATTGGGAACTCACTTCCAAATCCGCCAACAAGGTGAAGAGGGCTTCGTTTGTCAGAATGATCCATAGTGTAATTCCCATCCCCTTGGATGATTGAGTTAGGAATTAGGAGTACATATACACTTGTCTCCTTCAACGTGTCACTCCCACTGACACAGGCCATTCTTTTGAAGTTAGCAAAGCAGCCCCCCTAATAAATCTGTCCTCAAATGATGCCTAACCATCTTAATCTCTGCCACGGAGGTCACTGCCGCGATGGTGGTCAGGCTGCCGCTGATGGCACTGTCATTTTTAAGGACAGTTAATAGGCTCATAGGGTTTAAGTGAAAAGACATAACGCTGACTGGCATTCACCTTGTCTGCATCTGCAGTGGAGAGAGAGGTGTCAAATTAAATGATACAACAGGTCGTTTAGAGGAAGCAACCTGATTGGTTGAAACAGCTTTCTAGCCGTGCTTAAACGACAGTATATGAATGTCTAACAAAGAAATCACCTGCTCTGTTCTCCCAGAGCGCAGCAGACTGGGTTGCTAGGCTAGCTAGTTTCTTGGGAAATTTGTGGTCATAGTGGCTACATCTGTCATTAAAAAATATATTTTTTGCGATTATCTTAATCTTAATTAATAATTGCAATATTACACTTGAGGGTGTTTATTGTCATTAATGCACTTCTGCGCTGCATTTTGACATCACAGGCATGCATTAATGACAATAAAGAACACCCTCTGTGTAATATTCACATGCCTCTCCACTTTCTCAGCCACACACAGAAGACAGGCGCATAAATGTATGCATGACCACACTCCACACATGCACTCCACACAGACACACGCATGCATGCGTGCACACACGCACACACACACTCTTTTGCCTAACTCCCCAAATCCCCTTTGTTAACCATAAAACACTCTTGTGAGGACCAGGAAAACTATACTTGTGGGGACATTTGGCGCGCACACACACACACACACACACACACACACACACACACACACACACACACAGCACACACGCTCGCTCACTCACTGACTCACTCACTGACTCACTCACTCACTCATTCACTCACTCACTCACTCACTCACTCACCCACAGGTGTGTAGGAGACGGTTCACAGAGTAAAGCATCCGAGCACATATTCAAAGTCTATATTGTGTGTCACCATGGCTTTAGCAAAGTCAGTTTTCTCCCACCATAAATGTATGCCTATGCAATGTAATTGTGTGGAAAATGCATGCAGGCTCCACCTAGCATAACCACCCCTGCTGCACTCCCCTGTGGATAACAAATGGGCCTTTTCTCTGGGAATTGAGGCTAAACGATGGTTTCACTTAGAGAGCAAAGTGACTGTCCATCTTCATAACAGTGCTCTCCATCAAAGAGCAATGAATCCCATCCCGTCCTACTGACTCTGATTAAACGCAGGCAATGGATATCCCTTTTGTGAAGGCCCGCAAAGCCAGCCCCTGTGTCAGCCTCGCACCTGCAACTATCAGCTTCTCCTTCTCTTGTAATAAAAAAAACAGCCCCACACATCTGGTAGGGGCGCAGCAGCAGCAGCAGCTAGTCTGGCAAGGCTATTCAGCTGAGTCCGTTTGAAAATGACACACCTCCACTTGATTTAAATTACCTAAGGCATTTCTTATTGGAGGGGTCACATAGTAGAACCCCAAGGTCACGAAGTTCACTGGCTGAGGGACTTTCACCCTCAGTTGTGCTTTGAACTTTCCCCCTGGACTTTGTCTCTAATTGATGGGTGATAGTATCACTCTAAACTGGTGCCATCTCTTATTTCTGAGGTTATGATAAGATTATGGAAACAATGCTAACTTAAATGTGGTACGTACACACACACACACACACACACACACACACACACACACACACACACACACACACACACACACACACACACACACACACACACACACACACACACACACACACACACACACACACACACACACACATACATACATACATACATGTAATACATACATACATACATACATACATACATACATACATACATACATAGGTATGCGGTCTAGCTTAAACTTGGACTCAGGGGGGTGGACGCCTCTGCCTTGCATAGTCCCCAGTGAATAGGCAGTTTGCCCTTCACTGGTAACCCTATTTTGGACTCATTAGTGTGGTTGCCCCAAAAGGGGCAACCAGACTCTAGTAATTGTAACACTTTATTCATGCGTATTCTTTTTATTTCACAGTAGTCTTTTTTTTGTCGCTTTATACCTCCCACACTGTACGCTGTACGCACTTGAGCCATATGTCAAATTGACCGGAAAAATCGGGAATCGTGTGCTTGTATTTTGTTAAGAGAAATGTTGTATAGTTTAATTGATATGAATTTATTAGTGAATTAAATTTCCCCATTGACATGAATGGGAAAAGGCAAAAATTCACATAAAAGTATTTGTTCCTCGGAGACTGTAATCACTATAGTTACAAAACTGTTAGGGATATTTCTTAATTATCACTAAAATTAATTAAAATTATAATTTTATAGGTCGGCCTCATGGTGGCGCTATAACAGCCCACTTTACCTTTTGGCTTATAACTCTTGAACCGTAGGTCGTAAAATCAAAATTATTTTTTCCCTGGATTCCTTGGGTCATGACGCATCTCCCCATATAGGCCACGCCCATTTCCGCCATGATAGATTTTCCGCCATTTTGAATTTTGTCCAAAACACACTTTTTGCTTTTCCTCCTACAGATTTCGTTCAAATCTCACAGAAATCGGCACACGTGATCTCTGGACCCATCCAATTAAAACTGAGCCGCAGAATTTTGAAAGTGCGTATCGTTCGGCCGTAATCGTCTTCCGAAGTTAGTAGGAGGGGCCTATATCACAAAAATGCCATAAATCATGAACGGAATGTCCAATCCATCCCAAATTTCAATCACATGTCCGGGGTGGTTCAATCAACCAAGTTCTAAAAGCAATTCCATTTTCATCCATAGGGGGCGCCGCAAATGCGAGAAATGTAACCGTTTGTCGCAAAAACATGAATTTCGGGGGTTAAATCCCCTCCGAATGACTTACGCATGATCTAAGGTGTGACTTGAAATTGTAATTGGCTGGCAATACTAGTGGGAGGGGCATATGTAAGCCACTGCGGCAACCACACTCTGCAATTTTTTTAAATTGCGAATTTTAATATATGAAGGTATTGCGGGCAGGGATTTTTACCAAAAAGGCCCCCCCCTTTTTAAAATACACACACACATACATACCTACATGCATACATTTCAGACGTTTTAGCAGTTTTTAAGGACCCACTTTTAGGCCAGTGCACCAGAGCAAATTCTTGCCTTTTTTTAAACCCTACCCATTCTAACCAAATACATACATACATACATACATACATACATACATACATACATACATACATACATACATACATACATACATACATACATACATACATACATACATACATACATACATACATACATACATACATACTTTTACCATTGGGTTTTAGAGTATGGTTTAGGTATGCGGTCTAGCTTAAACTTGGACTCAGGGGGGTGGACGCCTCTGCCTTGCATAGTCCCCAGTGAATAGGCAGTTGGCCCTTCACTGGTAACCCTATTTTGGACTCATTTTAAATATATGAAGATATTGCGGGCAGGGATTTTTACCAAAAAGGCCCCCCCCTTTTAAAATACATACACACATACATACCTACATACATACATGTCAGACGTTTTAGCAGTTTTTAAGGACCCACTTTTAGGCCAGTGCACCAGAGCAAATTCTTGCCTTTTTTTAAACCCTACCCATTCTAACCAAATACATACATACATACATACATACATACATTAGGTATGCGGTCTAGTCTAACTTGGACTCAGGGGGGTGGACGCCTCTGCCTTGCATAGTCCCCAGTGAATAGGCAGTTTGCCCTTCACTGGTAACCCTATTTTTTAATTACTTTTAAATATATGACGGTATTGTGGGCTGGGCTTTTTACAAAAAAGCCCCCCTTTTAAATACATACATACCTACATGCATACATTTCAGAAGTTGGAGCAGTTTTTAAGGACCCACTTTTAGGCCAGTGCAATAGAGCAAGCTCTTGCCTTTTTTTAAACCCTACCCATTTTAACCAAATACATACAAATATACATACCTGTATACATATACATACATTGTGCAGATAGCCAGTTCAGTTCAGGCTGTGGGGCTGTTGGGGGGGGGGGGGGGGGGGGGTTGAGGGAGCCGGAGGAATCCTGTTAGTCCTGTCATTGCATTGTATCAGGTTACTGTCTAGTTCACTGAGGGGGGGCTTAATGTTATATCAGTTGTGCTTCAAGTGTGACACGCTGATAGCAAATAGAGCATATGGTGATGAGCATCACCGTGTGCCGCGGACACGTGGAGAACATTACACTGTCACCGATACTCCACCTCAACCACAGACAAGCAAGCCTCTGTTCTTTATCTGTAATGTTCAAAAGGGCTCTCAAATGACATAAACACCCAAACGAATGCAGTATACAAAGATGATCAGGTTGAGAGATACTGAATTAAAAGTACACCAAAGCCAATTGCATTTCTTTATCTCTCTCTCTCTCTCTCTCTCACAGGTTGAGAGATACAGAATTAAAAGTACACCCAGAGATGGGCATGTATTCGAAATACATGTATTCAAAATACGTATTTTCTGTATTTTAAAATAAAGAAAATACGAATTTCTGTATTTTAAAATAAATATTTACAAAATTAAAAAAGTATTCAAAATACATGTATTTCAAATAAATGCCCATCTCTGAGTACACCAGAGCAAATTACATTTCTCTCTCTTCTTTCTCTCTCTCTGTCTCTCTCTCTCTGTCTCTCTCTCTCTCTCTCTCTCTCTCAGGTATCAGAATGCACACAGAGGTATTGTATTGTTCATACATTAGCTAATGTCATTATCTTGTCTGTGAAGTCAAAGGGGATAATCTCATGTTATAGGATTTGCAGCCGCCTAGACTGATCTCATAGGGTAAACTGTTGGCACTGGGACAAAAATCTTAAGGGAACAGTCTGAGTCTGAACACCCAGACCCTCCTACTGGTATCGATGTACCATCAGCAACCTGAGACACTGACCATAAGGAAGGAGCGTCAACCTGGATAGAACGGAACAGTGTCTGCACATGTGGCGCTTACATGAAGGCTATTAGTCAGTTGACTGTGTTCACTGTATCATATTTACAAGCATAGTACTGCTTCTTAACTTTAATCTTGGTTTATGTAATAATATCAACAGAATACACTAAATGGAATGCAGATATGCATTACTGTATATCTGCGAGGCCTAGTATGTACATAACTGTAATAGCAACATGAAAAAATAACAACTTTATTACCATTTAAACGTGTAGAAATGTAATTGAATGATCATGTAGTAAAAAAAAAGACTACTTGAATGGACATTGCTGAAGTTTACTTTTCCCACTGAGGCTTGCTAATGAGTACAAATAACTTTTTGGAAACAATATTGGTAAATGACCCTTTGTTTGTTTTTAGCCTAAACTAAGTATGCACCCCTGTATGACCTACTGTATAAAATCTAAGGATTGAACATAGGATTGTATTTTTTGTACATTGATTACAGAATTTGGCATCTACATGGGGTAAATAATAGCTTAGCTAATTAGATTTATACCGGATGCAGCTACAAGCAACAGCTTTACCGCAGCCATTGAAATAAGAATTGCTTGAACTAAAAATACGAATTAGCAAAATATAATATTTAAAGGTAACTGAGTTGTCAAGAAATATTGGCATTACTTGTTTACAGACAGACAGAAATACAAACAAACGGGGTCAATAGCCCAAATAATGCTGGTCATTTATTTTACACCACAACTTCATCACATGTTTCAGCATCATTTCCGCCTTTTTCTATTCAGGTCTTTAGATACTGTGGGAAAGCAACGTCACAATGAGGAGCACTTCCTTTAACCAGCTTTAAGACGTATTATCATATTTGGCAATCTTTCGAAGGGATTACCTATTCAGTTGATCTTTCCCCAGAGCTTCTTTTGAATTTATTAGTCCCATATTGCCTATTTGCCATATTTGTTAACATGCTGGGTCACCTGTCTCACAGCTGTCCAAGTTGACTGGATCTGCCTTTTCAGCGTTGAGAGCTACCTTGCCATAATGACCCTGTAATAAAGTGTCATTATCTATCCACCCAGTCAGTGTACTGTGCACAAAGCCACTGGAGGAATCCAGGCCCTGTCTTTTATAATTCATTTCTGCTGGGTATAAATGTCAGCGTCCTTTTGTGAGGATTACAGACATTCCCACATCAGGGCCGGGGCTGATTGTTCTATATGAAATGGTGGGAGTAGAATAGAGCGTTTGATTTCAGATAGTGTAGAACGAGACAAATGCCACTGGACCGGCAGGGGCTTTTTGTCTAAGCTCGGCTGGAGAGACTTGAATCTGAGACTATGACTGTGTCAGTGAGAGCTTGAAGAGACGGGAACGGCACAGTGGTGTCGATTACACAGACCGTTATTACAATTTGTCAGGTTTTATGATGTCTGTGACAGCTGGAATTTATCTCCTTAACCTTTCGTATTCCACCTCATTGTGCCATCCAAAGATAGGCAAGATCCTAATTTGTTACCTTGTACCTGGTGTGTCACTTGGTTGAGCTCTGTTTAAAGGGGTGAAAATGAATTCTAAATATACTGTAGTATATATTGTGTTTTAGGATTCATGATTCAGGAGAAATCCATGTGGTAGTCATCAGATTACGAGGCCTCCATTACTCAATTTTGTTTCTCCCCCCCTTCTTTGTTCATAAACGTTCAGGTGTTATATCACATGCTGCCAAGATTTCCTAACTGTAAGGCTTTTGTTATTCCTGATGAATTGACATTTTGGACATTAAGGGATTTTCTCAAGCAGCATCATAACAAGTATCCAAACTGCTATCCACACGTAAACATGAGATGTGACTGACAATAAAGTTGAAGCTGATTCACAGATGGGTAACCCCTAAATGAAGAAAGTGGGACACACACACACACACACACACACACACACACACACACACACACACACACACACACACACACACACACACACACACACACACACACACACACACACACACACACACACACACACACACACACACACACACACACACACACACACACACTATATTAGACAGACAGACAGACAGACAGACAGACAGACAGACAGACAGACAGACAGACAGACAGACAGACAGACAGACAGACAGACAGACAGACAGACAGACAGACAGACAGACAGACAGACAGACAGACAGACAGACAGACAGACAGACAGACAGACAGACAGACAGACAGACAGGCCGATGGTTTGTTTTGTGAACACGGTTAATAACTTAAAAGAAGTAATGGGTATATTGACTGCTAATGTCATCGTGGTTGAGTAAAGCAGCAGTCATGTGGCAGCTACAACAATCCAAGGGCCCCCATTGTCTATTCATCAGCACCCCTGATTGGGCCCATGTCGTGGTGGTTTGCTGCAGGCCCACCAGATAAAGATCACTGGATGATTGGGCACACACATTCTTAACATGGCTGACCCGTGACATCTCAGAGGCAGGCAGGGAGCCTGTCATTATGTGCACAATGCGCCGCTTTCTTCCCTCTTATCTTTACTGATGACATTGAGAGTTTTTGCATTAACTCATTAACGACAAGACACATCATTAAAGGCATCAAGGGGACGGAGGCGTGGACCAGTGGCGGGCGGACGGTGACAATGCACCTCCAGTGCTGGCAAGAATGTGTCCATGCACGGTTCTCTCCAGCAGGACCCTAATGGAGACCTCCAAAACGTCCATCTGAGATCTATTGTGGAGCCATTTTCATGTCATTTATAAATCACTGTATTAACCATATTCACAATGTGGCCATCTTGCTCTTGCATCAAATGTGGGGTGGTGATAGTTTTACTAAGGTTAGGGTTAGGGTTAGGCATAGTTGTACTGAATTTAGGTTTAGGGTTAGGTTTAGGCATAGTTGCAAAAACGAGAACTGTCAATCACAGCGACTATTGGCCAATCACAGCAGGGTTTCCTGAAGCTGCGGTGAGATTCCAAATCACGCCCCACCCCCAAATGACATAACATCAAAATGGCTGCCATGTGAAGATGGTCAGTACTAGGTTATCTTCTATCACTTTATATATGTCCTGTTACTATATGCTCTGATATGGTATATGGTGAAGATGTGTGTGTGTGTGTGTGTGTGTGTGTGTGTGTGTGTGTGTGTGTGTGTGTGTGTGTGTGTGTGTGTGTGTGTGTGTGTGTGTGTGTGTGTGTGTGTGTGTGTGTGTGTGTGTGTGTGTGTGTGTGAGAGTGTGCGCATGTACGTTTGCATAACATGCACACATACACAGAGGCATGTGAATGTGTGAGGGGGTGTGCTCGTGTTAGTGTGCATGTTAATACTGTCATTTCAACACATCAGTCACCATTGCCTTTTCTCTCTGTTATTTATCGTTATGTCACCACAATTACAAGAGGGGGGTGGGGGTGGGATTGGGGCATCTAGAAAGGGGGGAAAACTGTCTGTGAAAGATTGATAGCTTTGGTCTTTGGTTCAATTGTGAATTAGAATGCAAGTCCCTCTGGGATACAAGGGCTCTATTTGTGATTAAGAAAGAGGTTTCCATAATAAACTGATGGTAGAAAAGTTTGCTCTCTCTCACAAACAAGCAATTAGCTTGATGAAACCGGACGTAACTTTTTTTTTCATAGCCTGGATATGTGAAACAATATTATAATGAGATGCCTGATAGTTTATGATATTATTTTCACCTTGTATGTTGAGGCTTTGCCCTGCAGCATTCATTGGCACTAATCCTCTTCACCAATACACAATTATGTGCTTTATGTTGTGCCTTATTATGAGCAACAAAAAGAAACAAATAGGTACTGTATGTGTGTTATAATGACGGAGGTATAGTGGCAGGTAGGCCTACCATATGCCAACCATTTACTAGTGACAAAGAAACACCAAGGTCACATACAGTAACATGAGTGTGAGCACCTGAAAAAGGTTTTGCGTCTGGAAAATTGCCAATGCCTTAACTTTTATTTAACCTTTTACTCCACATCCACAATAGAATACTGAGTGTTGATTTAACTCTGAGTGTACAAATGGATTCATATGGGCCCGCAAGGATTCATTTGGTGCCATTTGTCAGACTTACAATTACGGGTAATATATTTAACAAAAGCTTATAATTGTCCATAATGATTTTCCCCCCACATATTTTCATTTATTCATGTAATAAGTAGGGTAATGACTCTGTGCTGATTGACCTTTTTACCTTTCAGAATTGTTGACACACATATATCAAGACACCCAATCTTGATCTCGTCATTCCCGTCCATAGCTGCCACTTCCCTTGTATGTCTTGTCGTCCTTCTATGATAACATTATCATCCCAATTCCGTACAAGTGCCCTATTCCTTGGAAGATAGCCCAGTCACACCCTTTTCAACAGGCTAAGCTCTGCTAATGTTTCATTCATAAAGAGAAATCTAGACCAAAAAAGGGGCCAAGTGCGGCACTATTAGTTGACACTCTGGACCAGTCTACTGATCTTCTGAAAAGATAATCCTCCTCCGATGGAAGAGATTTATTTATTTTACAATAAGGTCATGCATGTCTTTTTGATTGAAAATATACGTCAAATAGTTTGTAATATTGTGTTCTCTTACAGGTAATATGTTAAATTATCACAAGAGGAATGTGTTTTACTGTTTACATTTTGGTGTCATTTATTTATTTGCTAAAGCTTTGTCTGTGTCACATAACATTGCAAGGTCAAACCATTGATAATGATAATGAATGAATGGAAACAAAATCATGTGTTTTGTTTCCAAACTACAAAAAAACCCCACAAAAAACACTTACTTTTTCATTTCTAGATATATGGATTGCGCAATAAGGAACCCACCCATTTCAGACTAATGCATTTGTGTGTCTCCTTCCCATGGCCAAAATGAGACATCTGAGATCCATCTTTTGGCAAAATTCCTCAGAAAAGATTGTTGCTGTTTAACCTTAAGACAAAAGGTTGTCTTAACCTTTAGACAAAATGAAGGCTATGAAACATCTCTAGCTGAAGTGGTACCATGACCCCGTGCCCTTTACACAAAAATAAATCATTACACTCAGTATAAGCAACACGAGGGGGAAAACATTATTGTAAAAATAATTATATATAGTATTGTGATGGGATTACAGTTTCTGAAAGATAAGTGAGTGAACTTTCTTCTGCAAAAGATATTCCTGAATGAACCTGACAAATACCCACTCAAAAGAAGTGTTGGCAGCTGCTTAAAGGGTAGCAAAGAGTATGATGTGCAAAACTTACTTTAATACCCACTCCACCAGCCCACCAACGGCTAACGTGAGCAACTGAGAGTTTGGGATTTATTTTGGTTTCTAGAACTCAGTTCTTCATAGTGCACCAGCCTCTCTCAGTGTTGCCATTGGCAAAATCCTACTAGGAACATGCCAGCTGTTTTCAGGGAAATTTCTCTGCACCGTACTGATGTTTGTTTGTTTAACCACTTTCAAGCTCACAGCGCTGTGACTGAGCTAAAAGATGGCTTATTTTTGAATAGCCAAAGTATAAAATAGGGCTTAAGTGATTAAAAGCCACTGATGAGTGATGATGAAAAGTCTGTAGCCTAGAATTTATAGTTTGGTTTCGACAAATACTACCTAATATGGATCTTCTTATTCTCTTTAAGCTATCCAAGAGGGACGTTCCTGATACTCCACAACCAACAGTAGAGTGATGTTTGTATACAGTACAATGTCAGTACATCTACCTGCTGCGTGTGTCACCATGCAAAACATATGCTCCCCCAAAGATCTTCCACCAAAGACAACTGGACCAAATGTGTACTTTTTGGACCTTCCTTACTTTTAACCTTCTTCAGTGTAAACATCCTGTGTTTCCCTGTAATTGTCCCCCTTTACAGTACACCTGGCTTTAACATGCGCCTTGTATCCGGACTGTGTCTATATCATTTAGCTGGATTACATTTACACCTGCCATTAAAAGGAATCTCTCATGGCTACATTGCACAGCCCAGTTACGTTTTCCCACGCAAAATGGAGATTGCCTTTTTTTTCATATCTTACTATCTTATTCTTTAGAAAGACGCCAAACACACAGGAAATCACAAAGTTTCATGCACTTTGATCTCTCTTTCCAAGGTGGAGAAAAGGTCATGTATAGAAAACAGACACATAGAAGGTATAGCTGGAGAAGACTTGTTTTTGTGTTCATTTTCTTCAGTTACTATTAATAGACGAAGCAGACATATTTTGCCATGCATACACAATTATCCTGACTATTCAATTTTAGATCAATTACAATCATTTTTAATACTCAAGTCTGTTTTATCTTTATGTTTTTTGCTTATTATTATTATTGCATTATTATTATATAGCAAGTGCAAGTTGACAAATCCCTTCACAGACTGTGTTAGTGGGAGAGTTGAGAAAAATCCTTTTGTGTTGTTTTGAGAGTAGATATTTTTCTTTTGCCCTTTTTGTTTTGGTATAAAAGACATTGCAGCAAAGAAATGTTGGAGAAAATCATTTATCTAAACGCCTTCCTCACCGATGACTCATGTTGTGTGAACTGCAGCGAAAGTTGCCTCAGAACAGGCCACACACTACTAAACCAAGCACAAGAAATCGATAACACACCAGCACCACATTTGCAAAGGTGCGTGAATTCTTTATGTCAGAGTTATACTTAGTTGCATGCAGGTGTCGTGAACAGAAATTAGCCAATCTACAAGTTCAGAATGCATCGTAGGGCAACACGTTGGGAACTACACAACGTGCAAACACATAACTCACTTTTTACAGTGATATACCATCCTTTCAATGAAATGTAATTCTAAGTGGTACACACAGCAAGTACACAGTCTTTTTTAGCCTTTGACTGTTCTTTCAGATTTGACAAAGAAGTGTATACACCTCATCTTCGGCCGTGTAACAAAAGGGTGCCAACAGTTTTCATGCAAACCACTGAGCCTCTCGTCAGACAGCAGCCGGGTTTGGTTACACTTCCGCTCCAGCTTTGTGTCCTTTAAAATCCACCAGTGAATTCTTGTGAACATGGATAACCATTCTCTTGAGATGGATACCAGAGGTCAACTGTCTAAGAGATTAGAATACAACAGTGTTCTATTGTGTTTTGGGCCTACGGTGAAAAAGACTTGCTGTACATACTGTAGGCGGAATTGTTTGACGGCTGGATAACATAATTATGAAATTGAGTGCCGTGACTGCCGTCTACAACTAACTTGAAAGTTCATGAATGTTAATTTACCCATTTCACAAAATACAGAGTCTTGGAAGTATCGCTACTACTGTAACATAATATGGACAAATCCATTCGAATAATTAGTTCCAACTGTTATGATTTCTGGACTTCGTACTAAAATGAAAATACTCCAACAGAACCAGAGCTACATTTCTACAGTTTCTTTCTACAATATTGAAATCCTCAAGATTCTTGAGGAGTTCAATCATATTCATGAAAACTCTCACCCACAACAACTATAAAAGACAAAAACTGATCAGCTTTGACTCCGTTTATTTCCACTTTAGCAAAAACATTGGAGTTCAGAGTGATAGTTTTCAGCAGATATTTTTCTGGTTTACAGTTCCATAATGGACACATAAAAACTAGAAAACAGTGCTCCTTGGAGCACAGGTCTCCACCAGGCCAGGTAGGTTATCGTGGCCTCCTGGTGGTGCTATAATAGGCCACTGTGAAAAAGGTGCCATTTCTTCCTTTGATGGCAATTTGACATTCAAAGTCATGATTTGAGGCATTTTGTTCCAAAAATGTGTTTTGCAAAAGTCTACCTGCTGGTGGCGCTATAACAGGCCAATTTGAAAAGGGTGGCCTAGTGTGTGCAAAATGTCCCTCAAATTGATTTGAGGCATTTGTTCAAAATAATCCAATCCTGCAAACTTTGGAAGCCAATGTTAGCCAATTAGCATGGAATATGAAATACTGGACAGATCCATCTTGATCACATGACTATAAAGATACTGTGAAAAGATTTGCAGGATTTGTGGACAGAATCTGGAGGAGTAATATAAAAAAAATTGTTTTACAAAAGTAAAAAAGCAGATGTGGAAAATGCAAGTCAAAGGTTTTTCCTTGGCCTCTAGGGAGTGTGCAAAGTTTCACACAGATCAGTGCAGTTATAGGTAAAAATGCAAATCGGCCTGTTATAGCGCCACCATGAGGCTGAGAATTGTCAAGTGGCATTTCGTGCGTGCAGAATGTCACATAAATTGCATGCTGCGTTCATGATTTGAGGCATTTCATTCAAAACGGACCAATCCTGCAAACTTTGAAAGGAAATCTTAGCCAATCGGGATGGAATATATAGGAAATGCGACAGATCTGTGTTGATCACATGACTATAGAGATAGTATGTACCAATTTGCGTGATGTATGGATAAAATGTGTTCGACAAAAATCTGCCTCATGATGGCGTTCTGGAAAATTTGGAACAGAGGTTAGTCGTTGGCATCCAGGAAGTGTGTGTGCAAAGTTTGGCATCGACAGGGCCAATGGTGCCACACGGATGGACGGAAACACGGACACACATGGACGCAGCAGGAGCGAGGTGAAATAGTCAGTCCATAAATACTATACTGTAGGTCTGTCGGTGCCTTCGGAGCCTGGTGGAGACAACCATTAATATGCCCTGAGGGCGTGCTGGGCGAGCACTGGCGCTTTGGCATGGGAGGTGTGTCTTGAGTGTACAGGGTTTGATGAGGTCAGATCAACATATGGAATGTCAGAACAGGAAGGATGGGTGTGGAGGGATCAACATATGGAATGTCAGGTCAGCTCCATATATGGAGATCTAAGGGTTTGAGGTCAGAAGTAGAGTTACTGGCCGGCTCCATATGCAAATATGGAGATTTAAGAGTCTCCATGATGTCACGTGATGTCACGAGATGTCACGAGGCGTGACCATATATGGAGACGTGATGTCACGAGGCGTGACCATATATGTGTACCATAACGGAAGGACGGACGGGAGATGCAGGTTTTCATAGTAAATGCGACCTACAGTCGCAATTAAGAATCATAGCAAGCATGCAATGCATAGTTAGCAAGAGTGTATAACCTGATGTGATAATCATACTGTAGTGTATACTAAAACTATGATCAAATAATAACTGTTATGTTGAAATGTATTGTTGTTGTTTTGTTTATTGTTGTACCTTTCATGTTGTCTGGGCCTTCACATGCATAGTGCCACTGCATCACTGAGGAGAGAAAATGAATAAACGTCTTTAACTTGTTAAAAGATGAACCACACACACGGCCCGTCTGAGGTCAGAGGCAGCATGACTTTACACCAGTGGTTCTCAACACTTTCTGGATCAGGGCCCAAGTGTTTGCTGCCCACCCATCTGACCACTTAAAGGACAACTTTAGTTTTTTTCAATTAAGGTTCATGTTTTAGGTTGTTATTAGAGAAACTAAAAGGTGAGTGTTCATTTTTTTTCATTTGCTGCTTTCTTTCGTTTTGGGGATTTTAGCAGTTTTTGACAGGGGGGCGGGGGCATTCGAGCATAGGGCTAAATATGTATTTTTTTACAAAATGTTATGGCGATTCATTTTTTTATGGTTTACTATAGTCCTAATAAACGCCAGGAAATTACATCTGGCCACAAAAGATCACAGGATCTATTGAATGTGACAAACTGACATATTGAGCCTATACACACGGTATAAGCCTTCCCCCAGTAGGCTACCTTCACATTCAGTAGATCCTGTGATCTTCTGTGGCCAGATGTAATTTCCTGGCGTTTATTAGGACTATAGTAAACCATAAAAAAAGAAATCACCATAAAATTGTGTAAAAAAATACATATTTAGCCCCATGCTCGAATGCCCCCGCCCCCCTGTCAAAAACAGCTAAAACGAAAGAAAGCAGCAAATGAAAAAAGATTAACACTCATCTTTTACTTTATCTAATAACAAACTAAAACATGAACCTTAGTTGAAAAAAACTAAAGTTGTCCTTTAAGAGGTCAGATAGGTTGGCCACGTGCATTTTCAGCGCACGTTCATTTCAATGACAAATCAATAGATTCCGGCTCGGAATTCCGGCTTGGATCAATGGAACTAACGTAGCCTAGTATAACTTTAAGATATTATTGATCGATATCACTAGGAAAACTCACTTTTCAAGAAATAAAGATTTAATTTTAAAATGAGAAGTGATATTATCAATAACTCTTACTGTTTTGCCAATTATTTGGGGGCCACAATTCCAATATCCTCACAGCCCACCAGTTCACAGGTTGAGAATCGCTGTGTTACACACTGCCAAGAACACTGGCACAGTTTATGACTCAGGAGTAAGAACCTTGCACACAGTACCTTCAAGCACCTTAGAACCAACCAACAAACTACTCTCTGATTCTTCATTATTCCTATAGTTTGTAGGCCTATTTATTTATTTATTTCACTATTTACTTGTATGTACTATTATTACTTGCGTGAGCAGAGAGCAAGTACTGTTTTCGGCTGGGTATGTCCGTGACTGCTTCGGCCAATCGGGGATTGTGAATTTTCGGTGACACGCTCAGCCAATCAGGGATTGTGTATTGTCTTTGGTGGCGTCGCTCGGCCAATCCAATCAGGGATTGTGTATTTTTGGTGGAGTCACTCGGCCAATTAGAGCGAAGGTTGGCAGCTTGCTGCGTATGTCGGTGGCCCCTCGACCGATTGGATTGATGTTGGTGGCGTCGCTCAGCCAATCAGGGATTGGCTGATGACGTAACTATGTATGTTTATGTAAAAGTTATTATTATTTAGGTCTCAGATTACTATGAAAACCTGCAAAGCCTGTCAGTCGTTCCGTCACGCCACCATATATGGCCGTCAGTCTGTCCCGCCTCGTGACAAGCTCCATATATGACTGTCTCCATATATGAAGATCACGACACTGACCTCATCAAACCCTGGATAACCATACATGGAGAAGACTGGATCATCACCTAGATCTGCATATATGGAGCTGGCCAGCAACTCTACATCTGACCTCAAACCCTTAGATCTCCATATATGGAGGCAACCTGTTCTGACATTCCATATGTTGATTCTACCCCACCGTCCTTCCTTTTCAATGTCTCCCTTTTGACCGTCTACAGTCAAACTCTAGACGGGCCCGCCCCAAAGTTATTAGTGCAGCCGCATCCGGCAGCCGGTGAAAACTAGAGTTCTCAACAGGCCTGAAAATGAAGGCCGGCCCTACCTGGGCACTTATCAAACCCTGTACACTCAAGACACTGCCCCCGCTGCCACCCTTAGATCTCCATATATGGAGCTGACCTGTTCTGACATTCCATAATTTGATCTGACATCAAACCCTGTACACTCCATATATGGCCAGTACAGAATTAATTCCATATGTTGATCTGACCTCCCATGCCGAAGTTCCAGCACTCGCCCAGCAGTACCCAGGCGGATGCGTGCACACGACCTTGCCCGTAGGTCACATCTCGTCCTCAGGGCGTCTTACTGGTTATTACTTGCACAAGCAGAGCGCTCATGTAAGGTGGTTTATCCAGCGCTTTGATGCGTATACCGTGGTACATTATAGATTTATGTAAGGTGGTTTATCCGGCGCTTTGATGCGTATACCGTGGTACATTATAGATTTATGTAAGGTGGTTTATCCGGCGCTTTGATGCGTATACCGTGGTACATTATAGATTTATGTAAGGTGGTTTATCCGGCGCTTTGATGCGTATACCGTGGTACATTATAGATTTATGTAAGGTGGTTTATCCGGCGCTTTGATGCGTATACCGTGGTACATTATAGATTTATGTAAGGTGGTTTATCTGGCGCTTTGATGCGTATACCGTGGTACATTATAGATTTTGAGAGTGACGTAATGAAGATATGTATATCAGTGGCAGGGTATAACTGACTCGATGGTGACGTAATAAAGATATGATTCAGTGTAGGGTTCATTACGTCACACTCAAAATCAGTATACCACGGCATACGCATAAAACAACCCAAGTGATCACAATATACTACTTTTCAACTTACAACTTACATATACATATATACAACTTACATACATACGTTACCTGTTAGCTAACCAATATTGAAACATATCGTAATTACGTCACCATTGACGGCCAGTTATAACCCGACTTTAGTACTTAATTTCAATGTTTTACAGAGAGGCTGAGATTTGAAAGTTCGTAGCGGTCGACATTAATTGCGCGCTCTGCTTGCACACTAGTAGGCCATTTATGGCCTACTAGTGTGCAAAACGCAAGTAGGTTCTAGTTATTATACCACAGTATAGCACTTTCAAACTTAACTTACCATTTACATATGTGTATACAAACATACATTACCTGTTACCCAAACAATATTGAAACATATCGTAATTACGTCACCGAAATTATTATTCTTACTTTTATTACTTTCATTGCTTCTATGTCTCGTGAAACATAAACAAGATGTAAAAATAAAGAAGCCTTGAGGTTCTAGTCAATGCTGACTATGTACAGTATAGCGACCACATCCATAGGATTTGTTAATGGACATATAGGTCTATAATATAATTATTATTATAGGTAATCCCTTTTTGATCTTTCCCCATGCAATTTATTTTCAGTTTTAATGCATACATTCAAATTGTACCATTATCCTTGTGATAACAACTATATACTATCACACATCTGCTGAGCAAGTCTCCCATTTATTGTGAACAATGAGATGAAAAAGATACAAAGCTACAGAGCGTATTTGTAGCTTTGCGTCTTTGAGGCTAAAGTTGAAACCAGCTGAACGTTTTTGTAGCTTTGTAGATTTTGCAGCAGCTAAAAAAGTCTGATGTAGCCTATCTTTATGTCGCTGGCTTCCATTGAAAATGAATGGTAGAATGTATCTTGGCCTCTGCCCGTGTGAACGCTACATTAGCCTCTGTGACATCATCAGTGAGTATTTCACCAAGTGTTTGCCCACCGAACAGAAATAGATTAATGACTACACTTAGACAGTACAGGATCAGAGAAATAGTTCTCTTTTGTCAACAAAACAATCTTTACATTCTTTTTAGGAGCCATTCTTGAGATAACGTTAGGCTACTTCAAAGCCGTGCTCATACACAATTTACTTTTCTCTCCATCATGAATTAAATTGAAACATTGATTACTAGTGGCCTTTGAAACTTACATTTTCCAATAAATTGTGCTATTTGGACATTTTCTCCTCTATAGGCCTACTTATAGTTTATTTTTGAGGGCCCCTCCTATATATAGGTTTAATTTTTAAGTTTGTTTTTAGTTCAATGTTTGTTTTAATAACGCCATTGACAATGAAGGGAAAATTTGCGTCATCTTGTCCCTAACACAAACATTAAACTCACACTCACACAAAAATAACTGTAAAGCCAAAAAAGTATGATTGTCAGTTTCAGAGAATACAAAGACTTGTTATAACTTGAAATTATTATTATAATTATGAATTATCATTTTCCTTTCTCTGTAATACTAATATAATAATTATAGCAGTCTTGCACTACCCAGGGCTTTGCAAAGCCCTCAGAGATAATCTTGACTGACACGTTGGATTTTTTTTTATTTTATCTAGATTTATTTTATTTAATATAGATTATCATTTTCAGGACACCAATGAAGACAAACACTTAATCACTTAAACACTAGCATCTCTGGGGGAATATTGTGCAAAGATATCAGATATATCTAAAAGCTCACAATGTGTCGCAGAGCAAGACATTTTGAGCTTGTAGATCGTCTGTTTTCTTTTAGCGTAGAGCAATGGTTCTCAAAGTGGGGTCCAGGGACCCACAGGAGTCCTTGCGGGCGTTCCATGGGGTCCCCAGCAAAATCTGTTAATCACTATCATTTTAACCACTTTCCAATTGATAGGTTGGCTGTTAAAAAATAGCAGATCTACAAGCTCACAGCGCAACATTTCATGCCACGCGACAAGCTTTTTACACAAATCTTCTCTTCTGGGGGTCCCTGTCACAAAAACATTTTCCTTCCGTCCTTGGCATGAAAACGTTTGAGAACTACTGGTGTAACTGGTGTACTATAGAGGGAAGAAAGTACAGAGTCATCCCCGGGTCAACTATTATTCTACTAATAGGTTAACAACAAGATAAGGATGTGAAAAGGTGCTGTAGGTTATGTCATTACCTACGTTTTTCTCAATATGTTTGATATCATTGCTTTCGGGCAGAAATCTCTTATCTCTATATTCAAAATGTTTGTGTTAATTTTAAACTTGATCATACAGTATAGGCCTACTATAGCATCACACTTACCGATCCACAAGCACAAAGCGCAGCTCAAAACGCAGTGCGAAGTGGTGCACTTTGAGCTAGATCTGCTACTTTTGCTATTTTTTTATTTGAATCCTGAGAAGTAACACTTTTGGACACGTGAAGTTTAATTCCACCCGACAGAGACTAGATTTTAGGAATGATAGTGACAATGTGTTTGCTGCTATTGCAAGTTACAGAATACAGACTGCATGCTATCTTGTTAAACGTGTGGAAATATGTAACATCAAGAGGAGGAACTCAGACATGATAACAGGAAGACACCTTCGCCTTTATTTGTCAAGATTGAAGCAGAAACAAAACAACAAATTGTGATTGTACACAATCACAATTTGCTAACATACATGATTATTATAATGTGATACTGTATAGTCAAATGTAATATTACCTATCAGATAACACTGATCATTACAAAACATTTAAGAAAAGGGTATACCATTGATTAGAATTCAAGTAGATACAGTAAAACTGTACTTGAATTGACCTCTGAAGGTGAGAAAAATATATTATTTCCCATATTGCTACAGCAGCTCTAGCCATGTTAGCAAGTAGCTACAGTATCACAATACATATTTTAACCCCTGATATTTACAGCAGTGCCCTGGGGGGGTAGATATAGTCACAGAGTTAGGGCAGGTTAAACACAAAGACAAACATCTCATAAGTGGTCATTGCAACCGCAGTCTTGTAGTGTAGGCCACTATAAGCAGCTCCACTGCAACCGCTGGAGGTTAACCAAAATCATTGAGGGCTGAGAGAGGGCACTTCTTCTCGTACAATATTTCCCTACCCAAACTTTCTTATAGTCGCTCTATGAATTTGGACAGATAACCCTGTGGTCTTAACAAGTGATCACTATGTTGTAGTATACTGCTTACTGAATATTATTATAGCCTACACCTCCCAACCGCTTGTAGGCTACTACAGTTTTGCACCCTTAAACCTGCCAGCCATAATTCAAACAACAACCAAATGGATTAAGAGAACGTTGGCAGTCAGCCTAAAGGGTGATCATTGAGACAAATTGATCCCTATCTGTTCAAACTGGCACTGTAATCTATCATTGGCAAATTGAACACAGTGAGTTATCTGTGATCTGTTGCTTTTTTAGATAGTGGCCCTTGGGGCAGCGGAGGGTGAGAGTGATGTGTGATGCTGAATGAGCTCCTTAAAAAAACTAAGTGCCTCGACTAAAACACATGTCTGTCATATGCTGGCAGACATGCACGCACACACGCACGCAGACTGCACACCCACATGCATGCACATACTCTCACATGTGCGCATGTACACTGCACGTACACAATCATACGCGCACGCACGCGCACACACACACACACACACACACACACACACACACACACACACACACACACACACACACACACACACACACACACACACACACACACACACACACACACACACACACACACACACACACACACACACACACACACACTACACTGTTGCTATACACAGGTATAGCAACAGTGTTCATTTAGAGAGTGTAAAATTTTACCCAAATTGACCCGTAACACTAACAGTCCCCTGAGGGTCTTACAGTGCAGACATAATGACATGCAGGATTACCAGGAGCAGAAAATAACAGTAGGCCTATACTTTAATAAATGCATCTCTCACTCACACGCACACGCACATTGGACAAATACAATTGTTCATTTGTGTTGCAGTGATGACTTCAGACAATGATACATCCTCAGTTATACTTGAAACACATTGTAAACTGTTAAAACACGAATCTATAGAATTTGTGGGAGAAAATCACATATTTATAGGCTACGTAAAATGTATACAGAATAATATTGTCTGGTGCTCTCTCTGTCTTACACTGTGTTACTCTGTCTGTCACCACACACACACACACACACACACACACACACACACACACACACACGCGCACACACACACACACACACACACACACACACACACACACACACACACACACACACACGAACACACACACACACAGTACAGTACAGTACGCACTCACGCATCCACGCAGTACAATCCTTAGAGTTCATTTATGTATACCGGGTCCATTTGGTTCCAGTTTTACACTCCTCTGAGTTAGATTTATACTTGGATGTTACTGTGCAGTCATCTAGATTCTAGGTCTAACTTATTCCAATACCACCACTAATAATGGATTAAAGAGCAGCATGAAATTCCCCCGTGGTAGAAATCATTCCAAAGGTTCATAGTAACAGTCTTCTTTCCTCTGGGGATCAATTTAGGAGCCGTGTTTGAACTTTTAAGCTATAAGGAAAATATGCATCCACTCATGGGCGTATTATAAGGGACAAATGGGACATCTGTTAACTTTATGCATTCAGAGCACAACCCTTGCAAAGTATCCATCGCCATGATCAATAATCTGATTCTCTCCTTTTACAAAAGCATTGTAGAGGAAACATTTAGCTTAAAGTTCTTTGCAATACGTTTCGGTGGAGCTGTAGGACTTACATTGTATTAGGAGCAAGAATTGCTTAAATGGGCCCAGATGTTCAAGCTCAGATCTGATTAATAGCTGTAGTTTTGCTTATATCTTTGCATGAGCTATAGGCTATATCTTGGCATGGCACTGCAGAGCTGATAACAGGAGACAGGCGATAAAACCTTAACAGACAAAAATTTAAGTATATTGATTTTACATAAACTAAAACAGAGAAATAAAGTATATATTTCATGTTAGGATGCAGGGATTATATTGAGCCATCAGTTAAATTAAACGAACCAAAGAGACAATGGGAGTGCTGTGATCATTTCTGCTGTGGGTGTAGAAAGTTGGTGTGGCCATAATTTTGCAGCATACACCAGAAATAACACCTGAGATACCTGTTGCCTTCACATGCTGACAAGAAAATAATCATCTCTCCTGTTCATGTTGTAATTAATTCTAGCTGAGTTATAGGCTCGGCTACACAGAAAACTAAAGTAAATTAACAAACGTGACAAACTTCTCAGTCCGTGGACGTTTTTGGAGAGGAACAGTTTTGTTTAATGCCTTGATTCCACAGTCATCTAATTCAATCACACTCTTCAAGTTGATTAGCCCGGTTAACCTTTGCTCCCTGTCGGGTCTGGAAGGGTTAATCAGGGCGGGAACTCTAAGACCCCCGGGTCACCGCCATCTCTCTGTCTCCATCCCGAAGGACTGAAGGCAGAGATAAGATTAAAGTCAACTTTTATCCTATAGTTTTGACTTTTCTTTTGACTTTGACTTTTTTCTTCTTTTTACTAATATTTTAACCGAAGGGAGGTGACGTTTCTTCACATTTCCCCCATTCAAAGGGAATCGTTTCAAATGGTGTAATAGTGTTTTATGTGAAGATTAATCTTTACCGATTTCATCATAATTGCTGTGTGGTTTATTTTGATGGCTGATTTGATCTCAGGGTTTGCCCTATTCGCCCCACCCCGTGCATATATGGACGCGTAAGCAAGAAAAAGGCGGAATTATCAATTCCAGCGCGTGCAGGCTTAACCTGTTACATGAGTGAACGCGCGGCCCCCCCCCCCCCCCTCTTTGCATGACCGTAAATCTCAACTATTATCTGGGTTATTTACTAGCTATCGATTAATGTAACTGCACTTATCACAATCAGCACATCTTCAGTCCAGTGTCCCTGCATGCAGCTGAGCCATGTGTTTTGTTTTACTGACAATTAATAAAGTGATTTAGCTCCCCTTTCTGTGCCGAGCATGGAAAATCGTTAAAGATCTAGCTATTTGTGTGTGATCAGTAAATATTTAGTGCCGCGACGTCGTCTGTCTGGTCTTAATCGATAGTGGTCCCGTTGGGCATGCATGCAGCGCTATTGTTGCAACGTGTAGCCTATACTCACTGAAAGAGTCTTGGGAAGGAACCGCATATACCGCTATAGGAAGAGAGTTTAAACTCTTAATATTTACCCCGTGGTCATTTTTTAGCGCAAATGCGTTATGCAGGCTGTTATTGCATTATAACTTTTATCATGTTAACAATAATTGTGTCAACAATGTGCAGGTGTTTATTAAGGCAATCCTATAATTGCACGGGCCTATTTTCCCTCTCTTTCAGTCTCCCCCTTCTAATTTATGTAGCCTCTATTATCAGTATCTATACCAAAAATGCCCTTTAAAATATGCACAGCACATTTTTTCTTAATTTAGTATTATTATGAATTTAAAAAATATATTTATATAATTATACATTAATAAAGACCAGCTAAAGATATGAAGACATCATAACAAGCCTGGTGATGATAATAGCCTAATATGAATCATGTTAATCATGTTTGTCAATATGTCCTTTATTATTATTATTTTTGTTTGAGTCATTTAAATTTAAATTGTATTTGTAACTTATAGGCTAGTAGAATAATCTTAAAATGAATATCATAAGTTCATTGCACCCACTTGTGTATAAATTGTAATAGCAGAAACCCTTAATAGCCTATACATGCTCACCAAAGACAGGTGTCTGTCTGTATGCTGTCTTCACCCCTCCCTCTCCTTTCAACAGCCCACAAAGCAGCGGCGTGGAGGCGCATTTTGGCCATATAGCCTACTGTAAAGAGAAAAGACGCGCAGGATATCGTCTTGCTGCATCACATATCCTTATCGTTTCTAAAGCCAGTCAAATTATATTGCGCTTGGACGACACATCAATTTATATTTAAGCTTTCTCGCTCAACGTGACTTGAGTCAGTTGTTGGTGAGCTGTCGTTTTCGCTCTCGAAACTTTTTGCATGATTGCATTTTCCAATAAACAGTTTTTTGTGTGTTTCACTTTCACTCCGTCTGTTGGGGAGGAGGATACTTTGCCAGTTCATCCTGAGCATTGTATCGAAAAAGAGAAGACTAAATAGAATCTGAATAAGAAAGAAGATGCATCACGCTACGGAAGAATCAGCAACGTATGCATTTGGTAGGTGGTTTGTTGAGAATATAGCCTCCGAGTCCGAGGCATCATCTTTAGCCCTATATGTAAGCTCACTATCGCACACAAATTACTTCATGGATTTTTATTTTGAAACTATATAGTGCAGAATATTGTGCACGAGATATAGAAATTAATTATTGTAGGCTAATTACAAATGACAGACACTGGCGCCCTTACCCCCATTCCAACCATAATGTAGAAATATCGTATGAGTGCGCTTATATATGCCTTATGTCTTGTTCTTTTCATTACAAAGGGAAATCGCTTAAGCACTCATTTCAACAATATAGGCTACATAGTATAAAATAGACGCACCCTTTCAAGAGAATAAATCGACGTTTCTGTTGGTTTATAAGCTACTAATTACACATGTACAAAATGTATACTTACCAACATAAGATGGATCCCGGATAATTCTTCACGTCTCACGGTAGACTATTTTATTTACAGACTCTTCATTTCAGAAGGATCTGCAAATAACACCGACAAAATAGTAATGCAGACAATATATATATGATCGGCTAATTTCTTTACAAGAACAGAATTAGTGCAAATACCACAGCTGGAACAATACAGAAGTAGCGAAATGTAAATCCAACTTTGGCGACTCTCAAAGCCACGTCGTCCAAGTCATCCTATAAAACAGAAATTTAAACAAACAGTCGTCAGTTTCAATGGTGCTCGTTAGTTTGGTCGGTGCGAGAGACAAGAGACTGAGGCAGTTTCCGCGTAGGATGGCTCCTCTAAATTGAATCTCATTTGAAGCAAAGGTTTCATACGCTAGGGGGCACCCATATACTGTAATACGTCCTGGGATCCTGCAGTGTGATGCTGCCCTGTCCATATAGCATAGGAGACTTTATACTACACATATACCCTCGAAGTTTTACCTTAAGTTTGAGTTTGACAACCCCTCAGATTCTTTATTATTAAAGTAATCTATGCTACCAGCTCGTGGAACACATGTCAAAGTACAAGCATATACTGACTGCGAGCATTATACCCCATTGTTTTTACACAGCATCTATCACGTTGCAAATTCTTATAAAAATGTTATTGATGGTGGTGGATATAGCTTCAGATTATATTATTATTATTATTATCAACACATTTCAATGTAAATGTAGGCGGTGGCCTAGGTGTCATCCTTAACAGAGCACATGACCTCAACTGCCAATTTAAAATTATTAAGGCATTGTTTAAATGAGTGAGTCAATTCAACCTGAGGGACAGGTCACAGTAGCCTAGTATAGATCCTAGTGAAATCTAAAATGTAGCCTATAAGAGCCATGGCTATTATGCTGAATTCACAGTATACAGTAAGAACCACTGCTCAAATGTCAGAAACCGTCCAGCAGTAAGGCAGACCTATACAAAGAGTATACAATTTAGTCATTGTAAATGGACGTGGGTCTTCCACACCAAGTCATATAGACGGTGTTGTTTTAATGGACTGTCCAATTCAGTTAATTATAGCCAATTGTATACGTCTGACTGGCATGGTGATACATATACAGACCAAGTAGGCCTATTTGGTCTGTATATTGGCATATTTATCGTATAGACTGTAAATAAGATGAGATGAGTCAGTTATATATTCAAAGCGGTTATCATCTCTCTCTCACTCTCTCTCTCTCTCTCTCTCTCTCTCCTTTTTAAGGCTATAGGGTGGGGCGAGGGGGTCATTGCGTTCAGAGGTTCATCGTTAGCTGACCACAGGTTTAAAGATCAAAATAAGGTCACACTGTCTGGACAATTTTATGTGAACGACAAGGATTCATTATTGCCGCATAGCCATAGCCATCTCTAGGGGTGTTTTTTTTAGCTTGTTGTGATAAACAGAGTGGATTTTGTTGCCTGATATGCCGTAAGGAATCTAAATCACGACAGATTATCATGAAAATTGCGGGCATACATTTCACAGATTTCAGTATGGTTAAGCTATTTGAGTGAATAAAAAGCATTGCCTTTCCGAAAAACGTCTCTTTTTAGGACCCAGCGGCCCTCTCGACCCCTATTTCTTGCTCTGGCAAGGCACCAAGTAGCACAAGTGCCGACTAGCCAATGGGGTTGAGGGGGAGGTCCGTAGGCTCTGACCAGTCAAACACACTCACCTTCCTTATATGGCAGCTGATCTCCATGGTAACGTGTGCTAAGTTGCAGCAGTCGTGTCAAAGTTCACTATATAGAGAGCTCAGTGAGCTGATCACAGAGAAAGCATTCTGCCAGCCCGGCTCCTACCAATCGCAAATCACTTCCTAACCTCCGCCTTTTTAACATATTTGATTACTTTGATTCTCGACTCTTTTTCCCTATTAGTTATCCTTTGCACGGAGGAGGTTTCTGTGGGTTGTGATCTTTTTTGTTTTTACTGCATTCGACTTTTTTGGGGGAGAGTTGTCTTCATATTCCAGGCTCCCCAAAACATTGGCTTAAGCTGCGCGCTTGCTGGCGCTATACCTCACAAGAAGAAAAGGAACAAGTCGCATTTTTCCCTTTTTTTCTCCTCCTCCTCACCTTCTTTTTAATATCAGTTGGTGATTTTCTTCAAGACTTGTGCTGGAACTTGATAGTGGCTGCTAGTGTTCACCGATTGTTTTATGCTGCTGCATCGTCTACAGACTTGCTCCACCTTTTACTGAATAGCCTATGCTACCTCGGTTGATTATTCTAATATATTTAGCCTACCTTTCCCCATTGATGGGTGTACTGGATGGCTGACTGTAAGCTTCCCTGGACTTGGCCTTTAAGCGTAAGGCAGCGACTCAGCTCGCCATCGCATCAGTTTTGAAGCGTGCTTCGCAACGTCTCCAACAGCAATAAATCGACAGTTTCGGAAGATTCGGAGTGGATTCGACATATAGGGTAGAATTGACATTTGTATGTTCGGCCGAAGATCTCAGTTTACTGCATTCCCTGAGACAGATATTCACCGCGACATCAAAACGGCAGACAAAAAGTTTCTTTCCGCTGACTGATAGATATGGCAATGGTAGTGTGGAGAGGCTCCCAGGACGATGTGGCTGACACCCAAGGCTCCCTTTCCTCGCAAACCCAAGGAGGACTATCACTTCCCACCCCTCAACCAGGCCAGTTGAATCTGTCAGGCTCTCAGGTCGCCCCTCCGAGCACTCAAACGCCCGTCCAAGGACCCCCGAACAACACACAGTCTGCGCCGTCGAACCAGACGTCGGAGAAACAACAGCCACAGCACATCGAATGTGTCGTGTGCGGGGATAAATCTAGTGGCAAACACTATGGCCAGTTTACTTGCGAGGGGTGCAAGAGCTTCTTCAAACGGAGCGTACGACGGAACCTGACTTACACATGCCGTGCCAACAGGAATTGTCCAATTGACCAACACCACCGCAATCAGTGTCAGTACTGCCGCCTCAAAAAATGCCTCAAAGTTGGCATGAGACGGGAAGGTATTGGGATTTTTTGTTTCCTTATTGATGTATCTATTAATGCATTACAGGCAATCGAACACGAAACCATGTCGCTCCCATGTAGCATGCCATATTTCGTCTACCGACTCTTCCCTCCACGGCGCTGCGAGCGAAGCTCGCAATGGAGCCGCTCTCGCCAGACGGGGCTCGTCGGGTCTTCATTCGATCATATAGAATTCATTTCAATTCTAAAGCACACTATTGCTCCTTTGTAGCAATACTATCGCAGCGACGGCCACGCTATTATAACGGAACGATAGTTGGATAAATCCGCAAAATAGATAAAAATCTGTATTAGATATAGATGATAGGCGACTGTGCTATGGCGAGTGTCGAATTAAGACAGCGTGTTCAGGCGGCATCCCCGCATTTGCGCCGTCTATCAGTTACATAACTAATACCCGACATTTGCTTGAATTATGTATGCAATGCCGATACATAATCTAAATCATAGCGTTCCAATATTTGTCGAACACACGGGCATAGTTGCTTTATAAAACTAGATGAATTGCTAAGTAGGTTAAGGGTTAAACACGGTCTGCCTTGCCCTCTTTGTGTTGCTTTACAGCCAGCTCATGTTGCTGCTGGAGCTGAATAACATCACCTTAAGACTATATATGCATGTGTTCAAAAGCCTTTAAAATCGCAACTTGGGCAGCTATAAGACAACATGGTTTGTAACATCAGATGTGTATTAGCCGAACGGTCATTTCTGTATCCATTTACCTGTGTGCTATTTTGTAGGCTATATGCTATAGGTGTCCATGTCTGTATTGTTGTTGTTATTTCAATACCTGACATGTAATTGTAATATTAGGCTATTACATAGCCAATTGATCCAGCATGCCCTAAGCTTTTTGGACAGCATGTTCAGTATGAATGCTTGATAATTTGCAGAATTCAGGCATCAATATCTGTAGTTTCTCTTTTTACTGCAGCTGTGCAAAGGGGACGGATGCCACCCACACAGCCACACCACGGCCAGTTCGCCTTGACAAATGGGGACCCACTGCACTGCCATTCCTACTTATCCGGATATATCTCTCTTCTGTTGAGAGCGGAGCCCTACCCCACGTCCCGGTATGGCAGTCAATGCATGCAACCCAACAACATAATGGGCATCGAGAACATTTGTGAACTAGCGGCCAGGATGCTCTTCAGCGCCGTGGAGTGGGCCCGGAATATTCCATTCTTTCCAGACCTTCAGATTACTGACCAGGTGGCTCTACTGAGGTTGACGTGGAGTGAGTTATTTGTGCTCAACGCCGCACAGTGCTCCATGCCCCTCCATGTGGCTCCACTTCTGGCGGCGGCTGGCCTTCACGCCTCCCCTATGTCTGCGGACAGAGTGGTTGCCTTTATGGACCACATTAGGATCTTCCAAGAACAAGTGGAAAAGCTCAAAGCGTTGCACGTTGACTCTGCTGAATACAGCTGCTTAAAGGCAATTGTGCTCTTCACCTCAGGTAAGACCATATATCGATTAACACAACAGTTCAGGTTCAACCTGTGTGAATGTGACATATGGACACATGGGCTACAAACAGACGTTGACTCAAACACCCTTGACCCAAATAGACATGCACACACGTGTGAAATATCAAAGGCCTATATGTTTACTATACTGTCTGCCTTCATTAATTATAGCCAGCGGCCAGTGGGCTGGCCTTTTGATAGTAAATTATGAAACAATTTGATAAAGATACTGAGTGAGCCAGGAATACAAGGAATATTTGACACAATTTAGCAAAAATATGTTCTCTCTTATTTTTATATTTTTAAAGCAAAAAATAAAAGGAAGCAAGCATTGTCTTGAAAACCAGAAATAACCGGAGTTGATGACCTTATGAACAAATAGTCATAAAACATTTAAAAGCATTTCTGTCTGTCTGGATAGTTCTCCTGATCCCATGTGTTGTGTCGATGAATGTTACACTTGGAGATTTTCGTCATTTATCAATGTGTGTATGCCCAACGTCTTGTTTGTATGGAATGACAGATATAAATGATGTCACGCTCCGAGGGGGAGGGGAATAGAAAAAGAAAGACAACCCTAATGTTCCATTTGCACACATAAAGCACAGCACAGGTTTCAACCACTCGTCATTTATGGTCAGACATTTCCGAGAACCATAACCCATCGCAGTATCCATATAGGCCTATAGTATAATGTGGATGTTGCCGTGTCGGTATTTAAATTTGGTATGTTCCATTTTTTATTTCCAAAAAGATCCCCAGTCCCTCCTTACCCTGTCGTGCAGATAGCGATTCGAGACATCTCTGGACTTGTTCCAAAACTAGGTCATGACCCAAACTTCCTCGCTATTTTGTTACATTAGCTATAGCCTTAGACTGGAAAATAAAAAGTGGGTGCAAGTGAAGATTTACAAGGGTTCATTGGGTTATGTGAAGAAAAGCTCTTTTAAATTGGCGCAGGCTACTGACATATTTATTTGTTTTCTGTTCCAAATTCGCCATTTTATGTTTTCAGATGCCTTGTTATTACAATAATAATAATACAAAAAATACATTTCACCGGCTACTCTTAATCAGGACAGGAGTTCCATGGTTGTTTAAAGTGCATTTCTCCCTAACTGACTGCCGAAGGCTTTATTGCCATAAACTGTGCTGGAATAACACGTGTGTGTGTGCTTTTAGTGGTTTTGATAGTGCCTATCTAAACTTTCAAACTTAAAGTGTGTACAGGCGTTTTGGCACACAATCAGCTGCCGCCCACCAGCTGCATGGTTACTATTATTTTCTTCTGTGATGGTATAGTAGCCTAGGATGGCCCCTTCGTAGCCTATGGGCTCGTTCTTTTTCAAGCTAAATCTCAGCGTAGAAAGGTCAGTATAGGTCTCTCTCTCCCCCCTCCCTCCATCTCCCTCTCCCTCTCCCTCTCTCTCTCTCTCTCTCAGCCCTAGCCTCTCTCTTTCTCTTCCTCTCTTCTCTACCTCTCTCTCCCCCTCGCTCTGTAAAACAGGCCTATATGAAATAGTCTTCAGCTATATGAATATGGTAAATTATTTAGTTGGCTTTTAAGGGGCTTCACCATGAGAAAATAAGGCGTCATAACGCATAAACACCTCAACGGCCTCTATATACGACCATCTGATATTTAAATAGTATGGTCTATTTTGCTAAGTAATGCTAAATGACATGCAGCGTTTAATTGGTTTCGGCTATAAGTCGAATTACATATTATAATATATTATATTTTACATACAAAACCATGTGTAGGCCTACTGCACGTTAACCGCGTTGATGCACCGTTCCCGTTCCAAATTGTTATGATATAACCTAATTGTGTTAACCTAGGCCTATTGATTATTGTTGCTAGACTATAATCACAATTGACAGAAAGTTAAATAAATAAATATATATATTTTCAATTAGGCTAGTATAGGATATACATACACACATGACAAATTATTATATATTTAAGTGTAGACATCACAATGACCATTCATTGCCAAATGAGTGTCAAGTGTCATGTTGTCAAACTAATGCTTAATTTATAATCCATCGTACGATGGTGTTGGAGATAGCAGATCTGCTGAGCTTGTAGATCGGCAATTTTCCGCGCGCGACACCTCGACGAAGTATAAATCAGGCTTAATGCGATGTACTTGGCGCAGTTGGCGACGTCGTGAAATATCTTCTGCTGACACATTATTAACGTTTATTTGTTTTTCCACTAGATGCTTGTGGCCTCTCAGATGTGGCCCATGTGGAAAGTTTGCAAGAGAAGTCCCAATGCGCCCTGGAGGAATATGTTCGGAGCCAGTATCCCAACCAGCCAACACGATTTGGGAAGTTGTTACTTCGCTTGCCTTCTCTCCGCACAGTCTCTTCCTCGGTCATAGAACAATTATTTTTCGTCCGATTGGTAGGTAAAACCCCAATTGAAACTCTCATCAGGGATATGTTGCTTTCGGGGAGCAGTTTTAACTGGCCTTACATGTCAATTCAGTAAAGCAGAAGGAACGAACAAAGGGGGCTGAGACTACAATTGTTATAGGCTTCGTTTGTAGAAGGAAAACGGCTGTTACAAGAGCTTGCTTTCATGAAGAAAGACATTGACGTAAAATGACTGTGAATTTCAAAAATTGAGACATCCAGTGAACTTTGAAAAATATACAAGCTCCCAGTGTCATTCAGAACAACCTGCTTCGATCCATTTTTTTGTAAAGAAAGAAGAAAAGAAAAAAAAAATAAGAAAGGGATTTTGGTAATCCTTAAGGAAATTTTAAGTATTAAGTGCATTTAAAATGATAATTTGGGTATTAAAAAAGAAAAGGAAAAAAAAACATGGGGAAAGAAAAAAGTTTTCTTTTCTCAAATTACTTGTCCTGTGTCCATGTATAGCTGTGTTTTGTACTTTTCTTTGTTCCTCCTTTCTGGTTCCAAACCGGCCTATGTGATTCTGTAGTACAGGTGGTGTTATTTAAAAAAAGAAATCCATGATTTTATTTTGAAACAGTGAAATAATGTAAAATGTTCTTAAAGAATTAAAACCACAGCAATAGGAAGAGGCTTATAATCTAGGCTTAATGCTGCAAGCGCACTTATATTGTTAGGATGACCAATAACATCTGGGAAAAAAGTTTTTTATTTTTATTTTTATTTTTTTGGAGTTCATGTTCAACTTTATGACCCAGCTAAAAAATATTGCTCTTTCAACTAGTATGAAGTACCAAGATCCTTCTTGTTTCCATTATGATGGTTTCTGGCTAAATCCAGACCACAATAGTCCACTAAATAAGAATTTGTCAGCTTGAAAGTCCAGTGCCTAACGCTGATGTAGACCTAATTAAATGATAGTCAACAGTTTACACTATTTAGCCTATTTGATGGATGGTCCTCAAGCATGCACCTCCAGCTGACACTACCTGGCATCAATGTCCAATTGGGTATGACCTAAAGCTTGACAATGTCAAAGGAAATGCTATGCTAGCACAGTCCTACTGTCCCACAATCTTTGTTTATTTGACACAATTTGCGTACATGGTCTGAAGTTGCTAAATGGCAATGAAAACAAAATTAACCATAACAAACTTGGAGAGGTCAAGGGTCATAAAAGTTTGAAACATAAAAGGAGTAGTGTTTAATAGCAGTATTATTAAAGCGTCCCTGAAATGTCAACCTTTATTCACTTCAAGCATTAAGTGCCTGACAAGCATGATGTAATTTCTTATCAAAATGTTGTTAAAGTAGGCCCATAACATTTTGGGAACACGATTAGATTTGAAACTTCAGTCTTATGCTCTTGTATTTCACTTGAAAACGTTGATTAGAGAGGCAGTATTCTTGTAAATATAGGTCAATTCATTTCAACGAGTTTTCCTTTATACAAAGTATATGTGATTAAGAAAAATCTGTGGTTGCCATTTTTTTTCTCGGTAATACAACGTCTTCAAATTGAGTGGCAGACTTAGCTAGTAGCACTGAAAGTTATGTTTTTAATGTATATACATATTAGACAAAATGTTTCTTTTTTCATGTATATTTAGACTGTGAATGCATGGCCACAGGTCGCTAACCTATTTTACCTTTGATATATATAAATGTAAATGTTTTTTGACTGTATAGATATAATCTGTGCATTCAGTACACTAGCCCTTGTATTTAAAAAGAAAAGGAAAAACAAAACGTTCAATATTAGGCTAAGACTAAACAGGGTGAGCTGATTTTGGAAAGGAGTTGCTATATTTTAACGTATAAGTTTTCTCCTTTGGTCTATATATGACAGTCGCCGCGTGCGTGCGTGCGTGTCTCTGTGCGTAGGTGTGTGTGTGTGTGTGTGTGTGTGTGCGTGAGTGTGTGTGTGTGCGCGCGCGCGTGCGTGCGTATGCGTATGGTCGTGCGCGCGCGATTACACGCGCGTGCGTTTGAATGCAAGCAATTTTTGTCCTCGTCTCTAAGCTTTTCTTCAGCACACAAGGCATCATGTTGTGGTTGAATAAAAAAGGGATCATATACACTGCAAAATCCAGAGTGTTTATTTTACTCTGACCGTGTACGAATGTAACACTCGTACACTCCCAGAATTACAAATGGATAGATTCAAACATTTGTGCCCTCTCGGAGTTACAAATGGATAAATCGACACTGAGGATTTTACTGTGTATTGTGTAGTAGCTGAGTGAACACTGATCTTTGGCTGTTCGTTGCCACATTATGGACCAGAGAATGATACATGATTGTAATTATGAACAGTTTAAACTGACCCACGTTTTTATATAAATATATAAAAATATATGACTGCAGGGTATTGATAACGTATAGATACTTTTTTTATGATTATGATTATTATTATGATTATTATCATTATTATTATTAATTGCAAGTGATATATGTGAGTGTGTGTGGAAGTTTATAGTTGAACACAATTCTTGTTTGTTTGTGTTAGCTTATTGTAAACAAGCATTCTGCTGTAAATTTGTTCTTGGTATTAAATTATAATTTATGAATTTGAAAACAGCATTTTCATGTTTTATTACTTATCGTGTCACTGTGTGTGCGCGCGTGTGTGTGCGCGCGTGCCTGTGCGTGAGGGTGCGCGCGCTTGTGAGTCAGTATGTGATATGAGCGCTGCACGTACATGTCTGTGTGGTCGGAGGGTCAGAGACTGGACTCAATCCTGCCACAGAAAATTGACCAGAAACTGACACAGATTAATTTCAAATTTATAAGTGAACGTCCTCCTAATTTTGAGTTAGAACAAATATATATAAATTATAGCAGGCCTAGGATAGCCTAAATGTCAAAAATGGCATGCATACAATCCAGCAGCGGTGATTATGTGCGCTATAGTCTTCAAACTTACCATAAACTTGGTGTCCTATATTTCAGTCAATAAGACGTCTTGCCATTTTAAAGGAGCACATGGGCAGCATTTGTTTCAAAAACTCCATTCTCTTGATTCAAATAGGCAATGTTTTAATTATCGGGATTTTTGAATATTCTACTAATACGCTCCTTCGCATTATACTTACAAAGGAAGGGGAATGCGTGCATTAGGCTAGTGATGGGTTTAATGTCGTTTTTATGCTGTAATATTGCTGCAATACGTCTAGCCAGCCTTGTAGGCCTAACTAGGCAGTCGGCCTATCTATCAGTAATTAATTGCATTAGCCTGATATAGATGCAAGCTGGGTACGCCAGCCAGCTTCACCACGTGATTCCTGCTGTTTGGTGGCATTGATGTGTGATGTGTGACTGTCTATATGGTGTTGCTGAAGATGACAGTGATGAGTATGCCATTGGTGATGGTTATGGTGATGACGATAATATGATGATGATGATGATGATTATGATGATGATGGTGCATGGGGCTGATTCTGTTTAATCTAGGACTGTGGTGACAGACTATAGGTCTTTATTGCATGGTGTAGTAGCATGATGTTAAACCATGTCCGTGCACCACTCGATGGTTTAAGGACGGTGCTTCCAAAATCACTGCAACTGCATTTGGTTAATGTTAATCAGTTAATATGGTTAGCCTGTTCCATCACCACCACACAAACATTAGGGGAAAAGGAAGGTCAAATTGGCGATAAATATAGTTTCTTGAATCACGATAGGCTATATAAATTGCGTTTGAGTTGGATCACTACATTTATTTGGCTGGCTTTAGTTGACACTGACAGAGCGTGCATGCTGCTGAACTCTATAATTTGGACTTTTTGTAGTTTATTAGTTTGTGAAAAAAGGCTAACGAGGTGTAACTTGGCGCTGCATCACTTTTATTTATGTCTGTGTGAGGTGATACGTTTTTGACATGTAAGCTGCCAAAACATCGTAGTCTCATATAATGCTAGACTAGTTAACATTCTACCTATACATGCTAAGGACCAAGGCATGCAGAAGCGTCCTATACTCCTGGTCACAGTATGCATGCATGTCATGATGGCTGTTGAGGTTTGTTAAAAGTGTGTGGAGATCAAATCTAGTTGGGGCTGTGACGTCCTTTTAGCCAGCTGGCTAGGCATGTGTGTAACCATTGGAATCTTATATTAGTGAAACGACCTTAGTTGCAACTGCACTTGGACCGCCTTTTCCGTCTACCAAATCTCTCTCAAAATAGTTGTAGATCTGTTACAACGTCGTCGTCGTCCCCTTCAGAATATGGATGCAAGTGGTTCAAGTGGTTAATAAGATGGTGATAGTCTCCCCCTCCTTCTCCCCCTCTCTAGCTCCCTTTCTCTGTCTAATAGTCTACACTAGGCTACAGTAACAACATATTCTTCATGCACACTGCAAAGTGCAAACTCTCCGTGCTATGCTCACGCACTGTTCATTAAAATAGTATACGCACCTTGGCAATATGATCGTGACAAATTAGCATGTGGCACCTCTTGCTTACATGTAGAGTAGACATCAGTGGAACTGATATTATAACAACTTATAATATCATACCAGTGCAAAAACGCTAAGATATATAGGCATGACAATATAGGCCTAATAGTGAATATTGGAATACACATTTTATAACAACAACATACAATGATAATAATAACAATGACAACTGTGTATTATTTAGACTATTAGTAGTATTTAACTACTTATTATTGTACAGTTTAGTTGTTGTATTTATATTGTTTGGGTATATAGGCTCCAGTCCACTCCACATCAACATCAAATGGCTATAGATCGTAGGCTACTGACATCCTTTATGGAAATATATATTGTAACTTTTTGTTCTTCTCCTTTTTCAATTTTAGCTTTTAATGTTATCGTGGTCTTTTATATATTTATGTATGCCTATGTTATGTCTTGTGTGTATTATAGTCTAGAAATTGTTTCAATTCGTGTACTACTTGCGGGCTTCCCTGCAATCTGCCCATAAATGTAAGAAAATTGTGCCATCTACCCGCTGTCCGTGGAACTGTCAGGGAAAAGACCTCCGGAGACCTCAGCTTGAGGCTATACTTTAAAGCGAGCGACGCTGCGAACTGCGAAGGCGTCCCGTTGCGCATCCACACACAGTAGCACTCTACTCAACTAACTCTAACATTAAGAAAATTAGTTTTTTCCTTTTCTCCCTCCATCGGCACTTTGTATTTGTGCTAACGTTATAGCCTATAGTCTATACCTTTCCCCATCCATATAAAAACACATGCTTGGCCTAGTATCAACCAATGATAATTAGTCCCCCCCCCCCACCACCACCACCGCACCACAATAACAGGATATACATTTGTAAAATAAATGTATCCTATTTGACTTATAACTATTCTATATAAAAGGGAGATTCAGAGAATGCAAAAGAGAGGGGCAAATCTCTCTCTCTCTCACACACACACACACACACACACACACACACACACACACACACACACACACACACACACACACACACACACACACACACACACACACACACACACACACACACACACACACACACGCGCGCACTGTTAGGATGTATGGGGAATTTAATTAAAACTAATGCAAATGTGGCTAAGAAGTATTAGACAACATGTATTGCCTATACAAAATTACCTAATTGTGCATGTCAAATCACAAACTCATCATCTTTCAGGTGCCGTGCCTGTTATTTTGTTTAAGAGAAGTGTATCTTGCAACATCGTTTTTAGGCGAGCTTCCAGTATTCATCTGACCATGACCTAGAGGCTGAAATAGACGATTCTATTGGCTGTTGGAATTCAGATTTTTTTTAATCAGAAATGTTAGCTTGATTTAAGATTTAACATCTAGCAGAGACACAGCAAGTTAAACCCTTCGCTCTCTATATAGAGTTACATTCTTTTTTACAATGATATAGCATATTCACATGGCTACTAGCCCGAGTGTGGTGAGCCCGAGGAAGGACACGGCACACCGCAGCTGTATAGCAGCCTCTCCTCTGGGCTTAACATAGCCCTTTGTGTCCTGACAATCTGAACGTATTGCTTCATGTAGACTACTTCATACGTATTGGTCGATATGGGCCTACATCTTGTATTGATTTGATACTTGGGTAGCAGATACTTTATTAAGATCCCCATTAGCTGCGCTGCGGTGGCTGTCTGTCAGTCTATCTGCGCTAGTTATTCAGAAATAATTGTGATTATGGACCTGGCCTGGGTGTATATAAGCCTACATGTGACTACAGCTGACAGACTTTTAGACTGACAGATTCAAATGTAATATCCTTGAGCCTCACCTTACTCGAAGGCAAAGCGCGCGCGCTCGCGTGTGGTGCGTGTAATGATGATGATGATGATGATGATGATGATGATGAGTGGTGGTGATGTAAAGGCTACACAGTACAGTGAGTGCATGGACATTAGTCTATATCCTATCCTACACCTACAGAATCTGCATACATTGTTCAAATGTAATAGAAAGCTGCTTGCCATGTCTTGCTTGTGTCATTTTCAAACAGTTTTGCGCACTACCGAAGGCATCAGTGGCCGCATCACAGTATACGTTCCATTCCTCTTCCTGAAGGAGGTGAACGAAATTAACCCAAAAACGTTTAAACGTGCTGTCGGGTGCATGGAAACCTCATATGTCCAAAAACTTTTCGGGATTCAAATTCAAAAATAGCAAAACTATAAGCTCACAACGCGTGGCATCATTGTTGTGAGCTTAGATCGGCTATTTTTGATATTTCTGTGTGACACAATAGTGGAATTATTTACGAGGGGACAAAAAACACATAAAAAGTTAAAATAATTTCTGCCTGACAGCAACGAAAAGCTCAATCGAATGGTGGCTAGAATTTATTTCGCGTAGATAGGTCTACTAAAACCCTCTATCAATGGAATCTGCATTGACGAATAGGCCCATTATATTTCGGCAAACTGTTAATCTGCCTCTGAGCCAAGTTATAATTCTGTATAATAAGAATGAGTATAGCCTAATATAGGCTATTATTGTGTTTAGACGATTCACGTCTGGCGTAAACTGTTTTTGTTGCCTGGCAGGCATTAACCCCTGCACAACACATCAACACCAACACTATATCTATATCATCATCATCATTCTCCTCTCAATGAAAAATAGGTCAAATAAAAATACAAAAAAGAATGAAATAGCCTATAGGCCTATACTTTTCGTGATGTCTCATGCATATACAGTAGCTATCTCTCGAGCCTTATTGAATTGCCGCTTTTTATTTTCTAAATATATGACTACAACGAAGTTTATTGTAACTTAAGAGAACTGTCCGAGAAAACTTCGGATTCCATCATTGTGAGCGACATGATGTCACATGTGATGTCCTATTTGAAACATGCAGCAGGCGCAGCGCAGCCATCCATCCTATGGGCCCCCGTTCACTTAAATCAAATGGCATTGAGCAGGGCTGCAGCTGACATTTGTCGAGAAGCTTGTTATGAAGGAAAGGAAAACTCCTGGGGGTTAGACCATGCGTTTAACAAGACCGAACAACTTTATATACGCTTTTGAACATCGCCACTCCACCACGTTGGAATCACTCTGATGCTTTCAAAACAATTCCACTTGCAACAGAAAAACAACAACAACAACAATAATAATAGAAATTATTTATTAATTCAGATATATTTTTGATACATAGGCTATATTTCAAATGATAAAATGGAAAACCATCAAAACAGTTAGTGGGCTAAATGAAGACAGTTTCCAATTGTGTAGGCCTATGTTGAACTATATTGATTGGCAATGCGCACACAAGCGGAGCATTTCTGTTTGCCAGAGTCGTCGCCCCATGCAGGGAGTAATCGAGGAAGATGATCAGTTGAAACACTGTGATGATGAACGTGGGGAGGGATCTAGTAGTCTGACTGTACACATAACTTTGACAGGAGCTATAGTGTCATCACCCCACGGCAGCGAGATGGCGCTGTTTTGCATGCTACCCGCAGCAATATACGCATGGACTTTCTATATTGTTTGTGTCTACAATGCTTGCTGCCTATAATATACGTTTCCTTTTTGCAGAGTTGCTCAAAATTAATTGAGCCACTTTGGGAAATCTATCAGAAAGAATCAATGATAGCGTGGGCCATTTATTTTCTAAATTATGACGGGCAAATGGCAATACATATATATAGGATATTGTGATTGTGTGAGTTTTCATGGAACGGGTTTTATTTATTTAGCCTAATTATTTAATTATTATATTATTAGGCTAATTAAAATAAGTAGGATAATCCTACTTATTATTCCCTTTGCGAATCGACAAATTATTGAACTACACCAGAACCACATCAAAACGCAGATGAAATAGTCAGAGTTGGAGTTGTTGGAAAATGAAGTTTAGAATCAAATCAAATTGAAACTGCATGAGTATAAGGCTATACTTTTAACATTATTTTGTCAATATAGTTACAAATTACGGATATATGAATTAGTCCCCTGCCAGTCCTCTTTTCTGGCTGCAGTTTAAGAAGCTGTTGTATCAAATACTATAGGCTGATGTTTCACAAATCATTTCGTTTTCTACATATGCAACAAAGGCTGTATAATAATATAAAGGCCATACACAATCTAATATGGTTACTGAAAAAACTATTTTTACAATACCATGAAAAAGTATTGTTTTTGTTCTGATTGAAAGCTTAGGCCTACAATGCGTTTAGCCTACAACAAGATGTCAAGATCAAATCGGCTTTAGTTGTCTAGACTGCATCGTCATACATTCGTTTGTGTTTATTTGTTAGCCTGTACTGTGTTCCCAGTTTTAAAACCAGGCATCTTTCACCCGCATTTGTTTTTCATTGATGTCCTGTGATCATATATTTGGTTTCTTGGTGGGTGTATTAATACGAGGATACAATAGAAAATATAGGCTACTTTAAAAACGAATACAACATTTACAATAACAATAAAACAGTCATAATTATAACGTTCGTTTATCTATCATTAAAACTAAACAAATTAAAATGTGATATAAATGTAGCTTTTTAAATTAAAGTATACAATCTACGTTTTTAATATGCCTATGGTTATTCCCCCAAATAATTATTCAAATCCTCTAATGTCGTTCAATTAGCCATTGTGAAGTACACCTATATGGCTATATATATGGGCCTAATTACTCTAACAATTGTAGCAGCACAGACGGGATATTGAGTAATAATAAGTAGCGCAACACCAATAACAGTAGTAATAATAATAATCATATAGTAACTGACAGGTCCGTTGAAGGCAATGCATTTTTTAAATTCATGTTTTATGCAAACCACGGAAAAGTAAACCATAAGATGAGTGTATTAGGTCGGGGGGTCGGCTATAATGTTTCATTTTCTAGATTTCAGAATAGGCTCTATCTTCGTTACCACGAGTCACGACGACAGAGGTTTACGCCGGTGTGAAACTGCAGACATTTCTCCACAACAGACAGAAGTCCAGTCAGTCTTTGCAACTATACAACTTGTCAGTTTTTAGAATAGAATCTCCTTTACTTTTTGAATGTATTATTATTATTATTATTATTAGAAAATTAAATCTCCCAAATAAGCTTAGATATAGGCAGACGAGATCCCCCCTCCTCCCCTGTTCCTTGTCATTGCTGAGGCTGGACTTTGGTGGACAATAATGCGGCAATTGTTGATGGTTTGTGACCCATAAAAATTGAGGGTGGCTATTCTGGCTTTGGTATGTAATTATGCAAAACACTTTGTATAAAGACTTGCCATCCGATCTAATGATAGAGCCTGCAGCCTCATTTCCAGAGAGGGAGGCACCAGGAGCACATATAGGCTATACACTGAAGAATCACAGGCGACAAACGGACATAAACGGCCGTAATCAAACCATGGCAAACTGCGATGTGTCGAAAGAAAAAAATATGTGGGGGGGAAAAAGGCACAGTGCAATTGTTCTTATTATCGTGTGTTGGCGTGAATGCTATCATATCTCCGACTATGGTAATTTTTTTGTTTAATTTGATTTGATATATGATCCCCCCCCACCCTTTTTACAATCATTTGGTTCGCCCTCTGATTCGCTCTCTCTACACTGTACTAGCCTACTGTATGTTTCAATCTTCAGTAAGTTGAAATCACAAAGGGACATAGAAGTCATGTTTATTGTATACATCTCCATGTTGAGTGTCACTGTAGGCCTAAACACTGATGTCATCAGGCTGCATGGGCACAGAGGTCTGCGCATACCATATGTATAGGCACATACACATACACCGTGTGTGTGTGTGTGTGTGTGTGTGTGTGTGTGTGTGTGTGTGTGTGTGTGTGTGTGTGTGTGTGTGTGTGTCTGTCTGTGTCTGTCTGTGTGTGTGGGGCCAAAAAATGTGAAAGAAGCAGAAGAATACCGGCATATACTGTCTGAGGTTATATTGTGCATTTTTTTTGCAGTCTGTGTATTAAAAGACTGCAGGCTGCAGCATGCACTATGGGATATTCTGTGTGTATGCACATAATAAACACTTGGGCTGCCTGACAGAGGTGTGAATGTGAGAGCTTTTCTACCAAATGAAGTGCCAGCAGAGAGAGAAATACAGAGATCTGCAGCTGTCAGGGGTCAGTCAGGCAGAGATTGCTTCTAGAGATCTTTTGAAAAAATCACACGTTTGAAGGCTTAGTGCTTTGCTGTCTTCGCATTTCAAGCTCAGATCAGTGGAATCACAAAAAGAAAGGGGGGGAGAGAGAGAGAGAGAGAGAGAGAGAGCATGGGTTGGAAAATTCTGATGTTGGGGTGGACATGGATTCTGCTTTTGGAAGGCAGCAGAAAAGCCTTTACCTGATCCTTTACAGGCAAGGAGGGACCAAAGATGGTTTTGGTTTTTACATTAAAACATGTATCACAAAATTAAAGCAACACCTCTAATGTATCAGTGTGTGTGTGTGTGTGTGTGTGTGTGTGTCCCCGTGTCCAATACAACTAAAACAAGGAAAACAAGATATTTTGTTCTTCATTTGTCTCTGTAGAATTAAATATTGTCCTTAGTTCAACTATAATAGACCCTTTTCCTAAAAGTGGCCACACCCCATTTAACGTGATGAATATTAAATTATTTTAAAAGAAAATGTACACTGTGTGCATACATCGTGCATACTGATACGATTTATTGAACACATGTGTATGTGATGTATTATCATCATCATCATATCATCATCATTATAACTGATTATTTCAATAAATGTATGCATTCCCGGTATCTTCAAAGTGAAGATATTTTCACAAGGAACCTTTGCATACACATTTATACTTAAATATTCTGATGGAGATTCTGAGGTTTTGATTATATTTTTTTTGCATGAATTGAGGTTAAGGACATTAAACTGAGGGTTAACCACTATTTTTTTTTACTTGCTTAAAGAGACAAACAAGAATGCATCTTCTCTTCTCACACACACAAGCTATGGGTCCATTTGTGCACCATCCGAGTGAAAACAACCCTACGTATTTGACAGTGGCAGACAGTGCATGCACGTGATGTCACAGGGCAGTATGGTCAGCTGTGGGGAACAGCCCCTGGAGGAGACGGTTGTAGTGACCTGCCCATGGGTGTTTTGTTAACGCTGCCCCAGCCAATCACAGTGCGCGAGGAAACCTGCCAATGTGATGCCTCCTGCAAATGTGGATGGCATTGTTGTAACTCAAGATTATTCCTCATTGATTTTCAGTATAGTCCACGTGTCTTTCTCAAGTCAGATTCAACAATAGACATCTTATAACCCTTATAGAGTAAAGGGAAGACATTTAATTTTACAAACCCTTTGCTGACCCCATATCACAAGACTCCAGGAAATTGACGTTGGATTTTTTCCAACGTCCACCGGAAATCAATATCAAATCTAATTTATTTTTGGATTTATTTTGTTTTAGTATCCTATTTCCCAATAGTTCTATTTATAATCATATATGATTCAAGTAGAAGTCCCATGTGTTTTCTAAAACCCCTCTCTGGTTTGTATTATTTGACAGAGCAAAAATGGCACATGTGCTTCACTCATTTCGATTTGATACAATAAATAATATAAAAACACATAACATAAGAGTTTGTTCATTAGTATCACATAGATCTCAACTCATGCATATGGTAAAATCTTCAGGGTTCATCTTACTCAGAGAAAGTGTTTGGTCTCAACAGGACCTACACAGTAAAAATCCTTAGAGTTAATTTATAAATGTGTAATCCAGTGTGTTAGAGAGTTTACAAATTCAAAAATAAAATAAATAAATAAAATAGCAATGAATATTTAACTGCACATGGGTAAATTAGTTTTCCTGTCGTGGTACACTAACCACCACAGAACCAGAGGTGTGTGTGTGTGTGTGTGTGTGTGTGTGTGTGTGTGTGTGAGAGAGAGAGAGAGAAATTTGGAGATGCAAAATAAAATAAAATAAAAAACATTGCAAAAAGAAAACCGTTAAGGAAGCAGAGACTGTCAAAGGTCAAAACAGATGAGGACATTGTCTTTGATTTATTTCTTTCTTTCTTCTGATTACACAATCTGAGGCTTTCTGATGAAAGAATGGACATTTATTTCTTAGAATTTATTTTAACCACATGAAGAGCCCTTTACAGAGAAGAGAGAACACATTAAAATCTTTGGATGATGATCATTCAGGGTGCTTGCAACTTCTGGAGAACATATCAGTGGTTCTCAAAGTGGGGTCCGAGGACCCCAAGGGGTCCTTGAGGAGGTTCAAGGGGGTCTCCAGCAAAATGAACGAATGCACACCAAGTTTAACTACTTTAAGCCTATATGCTAGCTATTGTTGTAATACGTTGTGAGCATGTAGTTCTATTTATTTTTTTAATCTTGAGATTTTATTGAATGAATTTAGAACATTTCTGAAACATTAACAACATTAACATTCTAACACAAAATATTTGGGTGGAGGTCCGTGGCCAAATGCATATTAATTTGGCAGTCCTTTACATGAAAATGTTTGAGAATCAGTGACCTGAAAAATATCCTTACAGGAACTATTTCCCAGAGTGTAATGATTCCATTTTTCCATAATACCATGCGTTTCCTTGCTCCTATTTCCTTCTGCAGAGACAAAATATGCAAATCCCATCAGATTTATAACAGCATTCATGTGCCTCTGCTGTGCTGTATTATTATTTTCAAGGGCTCTCAGCAGGACGTAAAAAAGGATCATAAGTTATTCTTCCACCTGACAATAATATTTTCTTTCCCCCTCCATTTCAAAGATGGACCCAAGTAATAGCAGTAATGACGTTAGTTATTACCATCCGTGTGGATGGCGCAGAGCTGATTACTTTAGACAGAGTTTTTGTGCCATTGCTGAATATGAAACCAAATGGTATAAATTGACAGGGAATGTTTGCTATGAAGCACAGGGGCTTTCATGTGACAGCATCATGTGCTCATTAAATCATCCGCAAAACAGGTGATAAACATTTTTCATTCAAACAGCCACAAAGGAACACCACTGGACTTCATTCATCTAAAACGGCATGGAATATGGACTGACTCCTTTCAGAGACTGATAAAAAAAATGGAAGAGTTTCAGTGAACTTTTAAGTGTTTGTTTTTGACATTCATGGTGTGTTTCTTTAAGGGTATGAACAATAACTTTCCATTCCTCAATAATAGCCCTATTATATAATGTGCATCTGTAATTTCAGAATTCTTTAAATTAGACTATTTTACTTATAACTAAACATTTGCTGTGAGATCAGACTCGTGAAGGTACATAAATAATTATTTCCAAGGGTGATGGATTGATAGCACTTTGTTTCACTTAGTAGGGAGCATGGCATAGTGTTGTTGGGAGCCTGTTGGCTCCAACAGACAGACCTTTGAAAGGCTTGGTGTTAAAGAGCTCTGATCTGGGCCGTGACAGGCCCAGTCCAATCAGTCTGTTCAACATGTTGCCTTGACTGTCACTTTCAATTTTCACGTGACCCCTTGGTCCTAAAATGGGGGATAAGTGGCAGAAAGTTGGACTGAAGGCTCATGTTATTGGTCTGACAGCTTCGCTCATCCGAAAGTAATGCAAAATGCAGTTCATGTTTATGCTGCGACCTTGTGTTCAAACAGAGAGCCTACTGTATATTTACATGTATCTGCATGTCTCCAAACTATTGTCTTCTTTAAAGTATTTTAAATAGTAGGAATACAATTGAAAATACGACTACCGTTCTTTTTTTGCTTTTGAATATTTTTGTATAATGAAAATAAATCAAATTATGCTTTCATATGCAAAAAGAAAAAGAAAGAAAGGAGAAAAAACAAAGTTTCACATTGTGGCAAAAATGACCAGCAGGTGCAGAAACACAGCATATGGCTCAAATAAATATGAAAAGCAGTACTAAAAACCCTGAAATGACTATATGTTGCAGGACACATGCACAGCTGCTGGACACATTCCCAATATGATTGTTGTAATGTTTTATGGGCAGTTCTAGCTTGTAGGTCATAAAAGAAGAGCTGCATGGAGTGGTCATCATCAAACAGAAAAGGAGGGGTTCATTGTCCATTGTGTTCTGTGTGGCCAATGATTAAATAAGGTGTGTTCATTGTTTATATTCTGTCTGCATGAAATCACAGTATCAGCTTTTGCAATTTGTGAAGAGAATGTAAAATTATTGTGTCAATATAGGACTGTAAATGTGAAAAGACTTGTAAGGAATGTGGAACATTTCTCACAACATTTACATTTAACTGTTTCAATACTTAAAGTCTTTCCTACATATCTCTCTTTTTTATTATAGGCTAATGTCGGCTGACTGTTGTTTAATGTGATGCCTGCTTTATTCCCACAAAGTTCAGTGCTGGTTGCATGCATGCAATAATTTCATGACACATATAATGATGTGTCATGAAATTATTGCATGCATGCATGCAACCACAGTTCTTCCTCACTAAGAATAAACGTTACGTACAGTTGATTGGAGCAGTAGAGGTTGTCGTATTTTCCTCTGCATAATCCACACGCCTTGTCCCCTGCTTGCCCCGCTAATCCCCTGGCATGTGTTGGTGACATCACATGGCTACTGGCTCCAAGTTCTCGTCCCCCTGCAACTGTCATTAACTCTGTGAACAAATGAAAAATGACTGGGAGACTCGCTGGCTCCCACCAGCTGACCTTGGGTATTATTAGAGTGACCTCTCTTTGGCTTGACCAAAAACCTTTTTGATATCATTGCTGGAAGTACACTAGGAATGATGGCCTGTCGGCTAGTGGGGGAAAGAGAGCATTACACATGGGGGACTGATGCCTGTGTGGAACCAACCAATGTCATCATGTAAACCTATACCTCGCTCCCAGCGCTGGTTCATGAATACTTAATTAGAGAACACAACCTGAACTATCATGGCTCGCGAGTTGCCCGACCCTCTTTACCAACAATGCACAATATTTGGGTTTAGCGTTGCTCCGTGTTCAGACGAAATGTTACACTGTAAAGGGAAAGCCAGTGGGGAATTGTGTCAGTTAGCGCAGTGATAGCATCTCTGCTGAGTGCTGACTGGCCGGTCAGGTGTGTCTGTGGGAACATCACGCCTGTGTCACTGAATGGACCCCGCCATAATAACACAGAGTAGACTCACAGAGAAGTTACACAGATGAGATAGCAATCGGAACTCGCCGTTGTGATTTTATTCCTTGAATAAAAACTGGTCAATACTGAACAGAAAGAAAGAAAGAAATGTGCGTAAAAAAAAGCTACTATGGTAACTAGGCTATGTCATGCCAGCAGGGAAGGATATAAATGCTAGTTATAGAACTTCAACTCTATTCGACGTTATCATAGCCTATAGATCAAACACGCGGTCACTGCCTGTGGGCGGGGCGGTTTTACATTGAGCAGCCAATAGGAGCATGGTGTAATAGCACGTCTAAACAACACGAAACGAAACAACGAAACACATTAAAGCATGCGAAAATCGGTATATGTTGGTCCGACGAACGAATACATGCATTTCATGCTGAAAGAGTAAGAAGAGAAGCATTAGAGAGTTGAGAGAGAGAGGGGGCGGGGGGGGGGGGGGGGGGGGCATGTGATGAGGATGACGAGGAGGAGTTACAAAGTGCCAATCTTACCATCAGCGTCTCGGCCTGTAGGGAAATGACAAGTGGAATGTAAAAGCTCTGGATATTTAGGGCGAGTGAGTGAGGGGCAATACGATGATGGTTTAGACTCGGTTTGGAGAAGATCCTCTGAATGATGTAATCAGTTCTCCCAGATCGAGGGCTTTCCATCATTACAATCTTTATAGATTGCTGTAAAAAGTTCCCAGAATTGCACAGCGGCAACTCAATCTAAAACCCATATAGACAATCACTGCCTCTGATATCAATCCTCCTCAGTTGAGACATATCCCCGTCTAATGCCTTAGAAATTACACCTACTCGACGGTGTGGTCATGATCCCTGATGGGGAGATAGGCCATGTGCAGGTGCCTCTGCTCTTCGCCCACGTGCACAAATCGATAAAGTATACACACGGGGGTTTGTAAACAACAACAGTTTTTGGTACAATGAAAAATGAAGCTTTGCGTGAGCTTGAAACGATCAATTAAGTGGCTATTATGGGATGCCAATTAGCGGTTTGATTGGGTTCGAGTTCTATATGCTCTGGCCATGTGAGCTAGGCTACACGGCAGAAGTAGACGACCTCTGGCTGAGCAGAGCAGCGGAGGGAGCAATGAAAAGATAGCCGGGGACACTTTGAATTCACGCGAGACCCTGCTGCATGGGAAAGGAGCTGCTGTTGCAAAGTGCACTGCCAAAGAGATGCACCATTGCGTTATGGAAACACAAGAGTCTATATGGCACATAAACTGAAAGGTGTGTGTGCTGTATTAGCCTATTTCTCTCTCCACACACACACACACACACACACACACACACACACACACACACACACACACACACACACACACACACACACACACACACACACACACACACACACACACACACACACACACACACACACACACACACACTTAGTCTTCTTACTCTTCTATACAATTAGACTATTAGTCTTCTTACTCTTCTATACAATTAGACTATTTCATTTGTGTCACGTGCATTGTTTGGTGATTTTCATTTCGTGTCATTTCTGCGTCACAGGCTCAGCTCAATTGTTGATTATTATTATAGGAGCTCCACTAAAACGATTATAGCAAATATAGAAATTATTGCACATATTTAATAGCTTTTAATGATAATAATGTAAATGTATTTTTTTAATCATAGCCACACAAGCAGGCTAAACACAGAACGAATTCCAAAGTCTTCAATGTCCCGCTGCCTCACAAATACAATTTAATTTAGCTTACTAATTTATATTGCCGCAAATATTTTGCATTCATAATAACAAATAATATTTTACGACAGTATTGCAAATCAGATTAACCATTCGATTTAGTATAGGCTAGATGACCCAAAAGACGAGACTTTAAACTGGCTTTCTATTTAATGGTATAATATTGTAGTGAACAAGGCGTGTATTATCGTGCGTGCCTATCCTATATATCACGTTTATTATTTTATGTTTTTTCCCAATAGGAATAACAGGCCTAATAAGCCTAATAATTGTAATCATTACAATAATAGGCTATACTATTAATAAACCAATAAGCGGCTATTTGAAACTTTTAAGCATTGGATTACTTTGGTTAGTTTGCCCCTGGATTAGCATTTTGTACATGTGTGCGTGACAGCCAAACACATTATATGTTTGTAGACTAGTTGCAGACCAATGTTCCAAATTCGTTTCTAATTAATGAAAAAAAGAAAGAAAAAACCCTCCATGTATGTCTTTTCACAAACGCAGACATGAGGCACAAGAAAATGGTTCAATGTCTTCAGGGCACTTGTCCTGACATCCCTCAAGAGAATACGCCTCACTATACATGGCTTTTTATTGGATGATCATGATGATGATGATGATGACAAGTCGCACAATGATGAAGATGACAATGAGGGGAAGAGAGAGGGCGGGAAGGAGAGTATGGGTTTGACCTTTTCCAGAAACTTTAAATGCAGCGGTCACCGACCACCTTGACCAAAGGTGCCACTAGATGACAGACATCGTCATCAGAGCAGTAATTACAGTATAGCAGGCTATATGGCAAGGCTGTCTTGACAAAAAACCAGTAATTGAACCACATCTCCTCTTTTAACCAGAAAAGCCATTCAGAAGATTGCTTGGAGGATAGAAGCAGTTGTGAAAGCAATGATGGATACTATTGTCCAAAATGTGACCCCCTATTAACATCGTTTCACAGCATCTGGAGCCCGTCGTCATGGAAGGGAGACAGAAGTCATTTTCTCAACATACCAAATCCCCTCTTTTTAAATGCCCCCCCTCCCACTCCCCCTATTGAATGGAGGGAGGCCAGACCCCAGAGTCCCAGTCTCGTCTTTTATCACCTTTTTACATAACCACATCTCATATATGTTCTCATTGTCTCTGCTGTTTCCTGCTCATTTGCGTATATATAAATGCTTTAGAATTCTTAACATGTATACATTCACATTCACATACATTCAACTAAAAACCTGGACTTTTCTTGGCCTTTTGCTCTGCTGTGCCATGGAACAGAGTCCAAATGTATTAATTTGGGGGTAAAGGTATTGCAGCCCAAGAGGGAGGAAAAGCATTACCAGTAGCCAATACACAGTAAAATCCCCAGTGTTCATGTATCCATTCGTAACTCTCAGAGTGTACAAAATGGATCCTTACGGGTCCATTTGTACACTCAGAGTTAAGCTATATTAACACCAGGGATTCAGGTTTGTATGCAGGTTGTCGGGTGTCATTTCATTATGAATTTCTTGCTGAAAGATGAGTACCAAGGACCATTCAATTTAACACAGACACCAGGAGGGAAAGGGTGTTGCTAAGAGACGGGGATGCTGCACAACTTCCATCAGGAGCTTGGCTCTGACCTTAATGCAAATTGGTCTCTGCCAAATCTTTGGTGTGAGAGCAAGGAAATAACGACGACGTGCACTAATACCTGGGATAGAAATGTTTTAATATCCTTTTTTTTAATAATGAAAAATAAAAGGCATTTTGTGTAATGTTGGGATAAACATGGATTTCTATGTGCACTCAGTGATGCTTAGTTAACTGAAAGGATGAATGATCGAATTCTTAAAGATGGAGTGCCACAATCTTTGCAGTTTTTCATGTATCTATGGGTGACAGTACTTCATTAGACACCCTGGAGTCGTTTTTATGTGCAATGGTGTATTAACTTTGTATTTAGGGTTTCTTCCTGGAGGCTGAACCCTTGACAGTAAAATGGGCCAATGAAATAAACAGTAATATAGTGACATCACATTATCAGCCCCTCCCCTAACCCCTCCCCCTTTATCATACAGCTGTGGGTGCGGCTTCAGTTCAGGTGGATCACCACCCATCACCACCCACTAGGCAAACCAGTCATACTTAATAAACTGGTGGGCGTGTCCACATAAAAGCATGATTTTAACAAATATTGTACACTTTTTGGAACAACTTCTTCCTCCTTATATTATAATAATACCTGATGATCATGTTTTAGGGTGGCACTCCATCTTTAAATGATGTCTAAACTGCTTCATCACAGTGGTTTTCAACCAGTGGTCCGGGGAACCCCAGTGGTCCTTGAGGGGGTTCCAGGTGGTCCCTAGCTAAATGATGGAGAGTTGGTTGACTCTAATAGATCTTTAACTCTTGAGGGTAAAATTAAACCAAATGGACCCATACAGGTCCATTTTGTTTCATTTTACACTTTCAAGAGTTAAATTGTTGTTAAACATCTGCATTACAAAATCATATCCAACGACAATAAAACATTCCAAGTTTGGGTCTGAGAGGCTACATGTCATCAAATGGTGGTCCATGGCTCAAATGGCAAATAAATAATGGACTGTGATACAAAAAGGGTTGAAACCCCCTGATCTAACAGATCCAAAAAGGGATTGTTCTATCCCACCATGATGTGACTTGATATCAAATTATATTATTTCATGCCTTCCAACTTCGTTCCATGCATGATACTTTTGCCAGGACTATAGACTACAACAAAAACTGCAATTTCTTCAGACACATGAGTTATTCACAAACACCATTACAAAAATAATATTTATAAATATATACATTTTGTTTACAAGAATGACAACGGTGTGAGAGAGAGACAGAGAGACAAAGGAGTGAGAGAGAAAGCAAGCGAGAGAGAGCCTGACTACAGGGGGTGGGGGTTGATGGCCAGAGGGGGCAGAGGGGTTGTAACCTCTGAAAAGGTCTGTATCGGGTTGTAGCAGGTTATCTGAAGTGGACACTGATAATAGCCTTTTAGACATGCCATGTTTGATCCTTTTACGCCAGCTAAGAAGGGGAGTTAATCAATAGTACCAGTAGATCAGTGATATGAGGTTACTGTATGACCAACTATGTATGCAGCCAAGACCAAGAGATCAGGACACTGGTTAATTGGTCGGTCACTCCGCAGGGTCAACCTGGAAAAAATTAAAGATCCAATTATCAATACGTACAAATGTTAAGAAGAGCACACAGGTCCAGTTATATAAATCAAATCAAGCGGGAGATATAACCACATCAAATCCCTGGGCTGATTTAAGCAAAAATATAGTCCAGAAATTATGATCACAGCATGCATTTCTCAGATTAGTTTATGTCTGCATTTCACAGCACTTCAAGGAACGAGCATAAAATAGCCATTTGAATCAAAGCTAAGTAAAATATGGATCACATTCCGCCTGTGGTTTTCATATTGTGCAGAGAGAGAGAGAGAGAGAGAGCGTGGGGGGAGTAATACACTATTGTGTTCAAAGCCAACCATGTCAATAGTACTCACAGTAGGCTATAGGGGAGTGTAATAGCACTGTCCTGATTCTACATTGATATCATATAATCCAGTGTGCCCCGTTTCAGTATCATATTTATCTAACCTGCTGGGGGACAGGGTAAGGGGGACAGTGTCCCTGCTGCTAGGAGCAGACACATTACACACTGCCTTGTGTATTCTTATTGATTACTCCCACCCCACAACCCAGGGACCATAATTTAACTCAGCAGGCACTACAGTTAATACCGGAATTCAAACATTCCATCTACACTTCAAGAGACAAAAACAATTGACACTTTAAAAATGTGCAAGGCCTCTCTAAATGGGATCTGAAGGGAAGGGAATCTCCATTTTCTGTTCTGTCCCCCATGCCCTGCAAACACACCCCCTCCCCCTTTCTCATCCCTTCCACACTGCAAAATACCCAGTGTGGATTTAGCTCAGAAAGTGTAAAAATAATGCCTTTATACCGGTCCATTTGAGCACCCTCTCAGACTTAAAACAACACTGTGGATTTTGCAGTACAGTGCCGGTCCTTTACTGCTTGTGTTTATAAGAACTAGGCTTGATAAGATGCCTTACAAGAAAGCAATAAATTACACACCTGTGTTAAATTCGTCAAGAATATGTCTGAAATTAATTTGATGAGTATAGTTAAATGTATGAGAAGAATTGGTCATTTATTTTGTTGGCTTCTCCGTTCACCCTCATCTCATTTAGATAAGTCATGCAGATACAGAACGAAAAAATATGAAAGCATATCTTACAAGGAAAAAGCAATTTTGTGGAACGAATCCTCCAACTTCTTTCCTTAACATAGTTTAAACATGATAATTGAAAAGTCAGTTTTCATGTTTTTTTTTTGTTGCCTTTATCACTTAAGGCTGCTCTATATAAGCTCACAGCACGATACATCACGACACCTTGTTAGCTTTTAGATCGGCGAGAATTAATGTAGAAAATCTGGACTTGAAAATGATTAAAACAATAATAAATACACCTGTTTCGGAGCAGTCTATATTTTTTAGCCTACAATATTGTCTATATGCATACATTCATAAATCCACCTGCTGACAGGCTGTTGAGTGCTGAGCAATTTATTTATATAGGGAGTTATATGTGACCATACCATTAACAACCTTTTTACACGTTCATTATGCTTAGTAGCATGTGACGGGTCAAACTAGGGGTTTTTCATGATTCTGAATCGATTCCAAGCATTAGTTTTGCACAAAAAATATTTGTTGGGCTAAAAACGGCCATAGCCACTTGCCCAAATGTGCCCAAATGTGATGAACTCATGATCACATTTGTGATGACGGCTATTTTTATTTTAGCCCCGTTTTTCGTGCAAAACTAATGCTTGCAATGGATTCAGAATCATGAAAACCCTCTAGTTTGACACGTCACATGCTACTGAAATTTTGCCTTATATAGGTTGTTAATGGTATGGTATATAACCCCCTATAAAAAATTAGCTCAACGCTAACAGCCGGTCAGCAGGTGGATTCATGAATGTATGTATATAGACAATATTTTAGGCCAATAAAAATAACTATGTACCAAATATCCCACCCCACGCCCACGGCTGACAGACTATAACACAGTGATAAACATTAAAGGAATGGTGGAAAACAATTCCGCCAATGAACCTCAAACAAAGGATTATTGTTAACGGTTTCATTTCCAACGAACCGACTTGTCGATAGAGCACAACCAGGACTGTCTGTATAACGTCGAACACTGCCCTTTCAGGAAGCTGTCTCACAATGTGTTTCATTAGTCAGACGCCTGCGGTTTGTAAATTATTAACAGACTTCCTATCAGATAGATAAGAGCACAAGCAAGTGTCAAATCCAGCACTTTAGCAGAGTTAAACTCTATCAAAGACGCCCTTTGAGATAAGTTATGGTCATGTTTGCCTTCTGGCCTCAGGACTGATTATTTGTGTGTGCCACAGGTGAGAGTGATGCTTGCGCTTGATCTCTAGACAGGAAATTCTCTAAGGAACAGAGGTACAAATCGAGGCACATCAACGATCCAAGAGGCTGTCCACTCTAAGAATGTTAACTATAACCAGTAAGTTGCCCTAAACCTAAAGCATCCGGCAGACTGCTTGGCGAGCGCTGGTACTTTGGCATGGGGGGTCAGATCATGGAATGCATTCTGTACTGGCCATATATGGAGCGTGTTGTGAGTGTACAGGGTTTAATGAGGTCAGATCAACATATGGAATGTCAGAACAGGAAGGGCGGGTGGGAAAGGATCAACATATGGCATGTCAGAACAGGTCAGCTCCATATATGGAGATTTAAGGGTTTGACATCACATGTAGAGTTGCTGGCCGGCTCCATATATGCAGATCTAGGTGATGATCCAATTTTCTCCATGTATGGCTAGCCATGGTTAGATGAGGTCAGTGTCGTGATCTTCATATATGGAGATGGCCATATATGGTGGCATGACGTGTAATGAGGCGTGATGTTATGAGGTGTGACCATATATGGAGGCATGATGTCACAAGGCGTGACTATGGAGGCGTGATGTCACGAGGCGTGACCATATATGGAGGTGTGATGTCACGAGGCGTGACCATATATGGAGGCATAGGGTGACTGACGGAGGGACGGATGGGAGATTCAGGTTTTCATAGTAAATGCAACCTATGGTCGCAACAACAATCATGCGAGCATCCATACTTAGTTACTTAGCCATACTTAGCCAAATGCAAGATATTTTAGCATCAAAGATGTACATTTACACTACACATGCAGTACATATAGTGTATACATAAAATAAGGAAATACATACCCCTTCAGGGCTTGCCATTAAGGTTTGTCTTGTCCAGGACAAGTAATAAAACTGTGTATTCAAATTGGTTGGTTTCATATTGTGACGCTCCTAGCAGCGAACAATATTGTCTGGCATTACTGTCTGGGTTTCCTAATAATCATCTTTCCAATATTGTTAGTAGCCCTAGAATGTCTGTGATCTTACATACATTTCATGTACCGGTATTCCAAAATACACAGCCAGATCAGTCCTATCCACAGACTGACCACGTTGGCATTTAAACTTGTAGCACTGCTTATTTACTCACCCAGTATTTAATTCCTAAAACTTGGAGTCAGATATTGTCCTCTACTTTCATATCCATTGGAAATTACTGGCAGAAAATGTGTGATAGGTAAAATAGACACTTTTCCATGAGGAAAGGCTGGACTGAAAATTCCTTTGGGAACAGTCGATGTGTGGGGAGCACAAACATTTACAATTAACAGGTGTGTTGTGATTGGTGTGGGGTAATTGATCACACCACCTATTTTGTGTGCCCCATACATTTGTGCTTCCTAAAGGAATCACAAATAACACTTAAACTCACTGCCAGACCGGGAGGAGAGGAGGAGCCGCTTTACCACATGGGCATGCAACTCGAGGATGCACACAGGTTTTCGGCAGAGAAAGTTGGATTGCCTCAGCCTTTTTTTCTTTTTCTTCTTCATTCATGGGCCCTCACGGCGTCTGGACTGCTCATAAGTCAGACATCCGTTTAGTCAGACCTGCGTGGCCGGTTGTGTTAGGGTTAGGGATAGTGTTGGTAATGGTCTGACTAACAGGAGGTCGGTTGGATGCACCGTCAATATTTACGCCACTGGTGCGCGGATAGGACTGATCTGTCCATCAATCCATCCATCCATCCATCTTCAACCGCTTATCTGTAGTCGGGTTGCGGGGGCAACAGCTCCACCAGAGTGTTCCAGACTTCCCTCTCCAGAGCAACATTAGTGACTTCCTCCTGGGGGATCCCGAGACATTCCAAGGCCAGTGAGTCGATGTGTTTCCTCCAACTGTCTGGTCTGTCCCGGGGTCTCCTCCCAGTGGAACCTCCCTAGGGAGACGCCCGGGAGGCATCAAAACCAGATGCCCGAACCACCTAAGCTGGCTCCTTTCCAGGCAAAGAAGCAGCGACTCTACTCCCAGTCTCTCTCGTGTGACTGAACTTCTCACCCTATCTCTAAGGGAGATGCCAGCCACCCGTCAGAAAGAAAACTCATTTTCGCGACCTTATTCTTTCGGACTGGTCATGACCCACACTTCATGACCATAGGTGAGAGTAGGAACGAAGATTGCTCGGTAGACAGAGAGCTTTGCCTTCTGGCTCAACTCTCTTTTCGTCACAACAGTGCGGTACAGCGACTGCAATACCGCCCCTGCCGCTCCGATTCTTCGGCTGATCTGCTTCTCGGAAGTCCTCTCACTTGTGAACAAGACCCTGAGATACTTGAACTCCTTCACCTGGAGTTATGCCTCATTCCCTTCCTGGACTACAATTCCCATAATGCTTTGTTCCACTGCTCCTCCTTGTGGATAGGGGAGGGCTGTCTTACTGAGACAACATGTAGTCCAGGAAATAAGTGAGCCCAGTGTCCGTGACATCACGGAGCCCATGTACACTTTGAAATACTGAAATATCTAAAAACACATATTACCTGTGTTGGGGACATTGTGCATTTGTTTAACTGTATGTAATGTGTTTTTTTTTTTGTTTTTTTTTGTATATATGGACATATCCTGATGTTTCTTTGAAGATTTTGATTAGTGATTGTGCTGCCATGTAGGTGTGGTGTAGGTGTGAATAATTGCTTTGAAAATACTATGTTGAGATAATAAACGTATGTTAAAAAAAACCCCACACACACATATTACCCACATAAAACCCCCAGGAAAGTGTTTGTCTCCCAAACATCATTAAAATAAGATCTGGTTGCAAAAGGGGTGAAGTGGCCCTTTAAATGTATAGTATGATCACAGACATTCTAGGGCTATTAACTTGTAAACTGAGAATATTAATCTATATTGAAACATCATGTATTCACCAAAACCACCTTACAGTTAGTTGATTTACAACTAACTGTCACAAGTGACTTTTGTGACCAGACAAGTGAATGGGAAATATACTTGTCCAAAGGACAAGTGCCTCAAAAAGTTAATGTCAAGCCCTGCCCTTTAAGTAGCAAAAGTATAGCCTTTTCAATTCCAGATATGTGCCAATAGTGATACATGTGTCATTAGTAGTAGCAATCCTGAGGTAATAAGATTAAACAGTATTAATACTGTTAAAGTCTCTATTACTATAATTTATTTCTGTATTACTGAGAGCCTCTAAATGAACCGTTTAAGGTTTGTCAAGTAAGCCCTTGGTGTGTTCTTCAAAGAAGAAGAAGGTATATACTCTTGAAACGGCTTTGAGGGAGACATAACATTTTTTAAATGTTCGAGCCTGGAGAACCCTGCAAGAAAACAGCACTTAAAAGTTAGGGCAAAACCTGTGTTGTTTTAGATTAGATTAAATTTATTGTCACTGCACATAGTATACAAATACTTCGACCATGAAATGAAGAGTGGCGTCTAGCCAGAAGTGCAATACAGTAATGCAGTAAATGAGAGAATAAATGCAGAAAGATTTACAGTATGTACAGTAATGTATACATAATAATACATATAATAAATAGTAATGAGTATGATGGTAGAACCAAGCATAATTTGGATAAGTACGTGAGAAGAAATAACTGTACAGTGCAAGTAATGCATGTATAGCATATATACAGTATGCACACCACCCCACACTCTCTAACATGCTACTGAATATAAGCATGAGTTCAGATGCGTAGAGGGATGGAAGGGGGTCAGAGTTGAACATCACAGTAGAAATCCAGAATACTGTCTCAGTTAAAATGACATTGTGAAAATAGATCCAAATCAATTTCAAAGACAATTTATATAAAATCTTAGGTGCGGTACAATGATTTGCTTGGAATATGTCATTTTGTCACTACCTGACCCGCCAAAGGTAATAAAGTCAAAGGTAAACTAAATAATCCAGTGCTGATGAACTGTAATTAAATCCATATTCAATTAGTTGTGCTGAGAATCATGCAAAATGTTGCCAAATATTTCTTACTGTAGTTCCTGTCTGCTGAGCCTACATATCTATAAAACTTGTATGTTGCAAAAGAAGGATTTAAAATCCGAACTGCCATGCTTTTTTAAAGCTGAAATGAGCATCAGTGGGGATTAATATGCATTAATTAAATCGACTCGGTTTCCTTTAATGAGAGGCAAAGGATTTGATGTTAATGCCGTTGATCTCATGGCTGCTACAATCTGCCCAATTAACTGGCGTTTCTGCAACACGCTAAAATAATCAATAAAATATATATTTCACTGCCAGCATTAGTAGTACTTTTGGACAGTCAGGTAATGATCAATCTGGGAACCCATTCTGTAAAAAACAAAAAGAATAAAAAATATTTCCCCCTTTCGTTATTGCCTCTGGGGTCACCTGCATTGCCTCTGGGGTCACCTGCATTGCCTCTGGGGTCACCTGCATTGCCTGCAGGAACTCGGTTTAGCTCCTCCTGTTTTTTGGTCCACTTCCTCCCGGGTGCTTCTGTCTTTATTCCTACTAACAACACATGCTAGAGCAGTGGTGCTGCTATGACGGATTAGGTAATGAATGCAGCACTTTATACCTTTACATGCCCAGTATAAACAAAAAGATGGTTTGTGTGTATAGTGAAAATACTCATCCTCAAAATAATTAATTTATCCATTTGTAACTTTTGAAAGTGTACCTAAAATGTAGGTTATATACTATGTACCCTCACAAAGTTAAATTAACACTCACAGGTGTTACAGTATGGAATCTCAGTAGTTCCCAAACTTTTCAGCTTGAAACCCAAAAGAGATATTTTTGATGTCTCGCCAGGACCAAAATTAATAAAATTATCCAATCTACAACCTCACAACGCACCGATATATGTGACACATTGTGAGCTTGTAGATCTGCAAATGAAAACATTGATAAAAGGGATATTTCCTTGCGACCCGTAAAAATGGCTCCACGTCCCATTGTTTTGGAAACACTGCTTCTGCTGCAGTCAGACCTTTAGTGAGAGCACTGCTGTGGCCAGGGTTGCCATGTCCGCTTTGGGCTTGTTTTTCCTTTGAGGTCGCTTGTAAATATTGGTAGTTGTGTTTTTTGGGCTTGTTTCTAAAGTGTAGAACTTTCCTTATTTGGGCTATATTCCTAATGTTCTCAAAAAATTTCAAAAATTCATAAGCAATTGTCCACGTATCCCCATCTGAAAATCCTTTGCTCCAGGGACCTGCGTACCATTTTGCACTTTCCCCCTTTATTTTCAAATAGACGATGTATGCAGTAGGTATAAATGTGTTATTCGCTTCTTTGGGGCTCGTTTTCATAGACCTGGCTGCTCCTTTCTCTTACAAAATCCAGCAACACTGGCTGTGACCCTCGCATGCATCTGTGTGCAGTGTGTGGAGAGATAGCCAGGGAGTCTGTCTGTGTGTGGAGGGCCAGGGAGCAGACTCCAGAGATCCATCCATCTCAATCTGACGCTACCGCTGACACCTTACAAAGAGGTACAATTAATAAGGACATTACCCAGCACTGGGCAACAATGGAGTCCTAACGCAGAGACACAAACCTCGGGAGGCCCAGGGAGGGGACAGAGGGGCGGGTTGGGGGGGCAGGGAGTGAGTGAGTGTTTATGGGTGGGGGCAGGGGGAGTCAAAGCACTTCCCAAATGGGCTTCATTAGAACCAACGTCTTTGGAACATGAAGTACTATTTATTATAGATACAGGTTTTCCATTATGGTAGATGCTATACCAGGTAGCTACTTTGGTTTACATCGTCGCAGTCCGGCGAAACCTTGTATTATGTCCAAAAAATGTTCAGAAAATTGAACAAAGAACGTGTGTTCCAATGGATCAATTGTCGTTATTAGTCACAAGCTGTTTTTAATACTAAATATGATAAAAACCCACAGAGACGTTACCTATTTCAACCTGGATCCCCTTCTTTGGGAATGTGATTATTTTTCAAAAGACAACATAAAAAATAGGGCATTATGATAGCGATGACATGCTTTGTGTACTATTACAGTATGTGCACCACTGCTAACAGCCCATCCTCCACTCACTGAGTGTTGAAACTGTAATGTCTGAATCTGAGTCACAAATTGTGACAAAAGTTGCACTATTACTTCATTCTAAATCCATAAATCAATTTGGCTGAATCAAACGGTAGAGCTATTGTTATAGAAGAGATTCATTCTGTTTTTGCATTTTGGATCCAGCTGCATATTATAAGGAGGAAATCAGAGAAGGTACTCCCAGACAGTCGCGTCACGAAGATGCAAGATGCAGCTAAGGGCAGACCATTCACCAGCTGTTTAAAAACCAGGAAGTGACTCCTGCTTTTAGCTGCATCTTTGCATCTTCGTGACCCGACTGGGAGTACCCAGATAGGTTTATCTATCAGACATGGTCAACCAGGTCTATGAAAATAAGCCCAAAAGAAACAACTATATGACCACACACACAGACTCACAAAGCAACAAGTGAGCTTGATCTGCTATATTTTCATAAATATCCAGAATTGAATTGACACATTTGTTATAATGTTTGAGGGGGGGGGGGGGGGGGGGTCTGCGGACACATACATATTAATTTGGGGGTCGATATGAAGATCTTTGAAAGCCAACATTTGACAAACAAGGCCAAAACCCTTCAACCTCCGACATTTACAGAAAGCCCAAAGTCGCTTCTAATAGGCAGACATGACAACGCTGGACATGGCAGCGGTGATCATGGAGATCTCATGAAATGGTCCTGTTATTAGACTAGTGCAGGTTGAGAGCAGCCTTGTAGTTCACAGCACTGACATTTACAGCAGTCCAGGGGTTGTGTGTGGACACTGGACTGAAGACAAAATGTTCAACTCTGGGGTCACAGGTTATGGCTAAATTTCATCCGCGGTGGCGGTCACATGGAAAAGACAAAAGGGAGGAGGCAGTTGAGGTGTTATGTGTTGTTCTTAGAAATCTTCTCTGAATACTCTCAGAATCCATAGAATGCTTCCAAGAGAATGAAATGATATCTATCTATATCTATTATTATATCACTACACACACGCACGCACACACACACACACACACCCCGCAGAGACAAATGCAAGCGCGCGTGCACATTGGCACATTATCAAAGCTAAAATAAACTGACAACATGGACAATGGTTTGGAAATGAATTCTTCAATAATGAAGTCAAATCACTCCTAGCTCTATACCAACAGAGTCAAGAGATACTCCATGGTGCTCTTTTATATTTTCCCGTTCATTCCGTGGGGAAGGGATGAGCTTGGTTATGGATTAACAGTGTGATCAATAACAAGATAAGAGCCTGGCTCTCTAAGCTGAGGAAAATTAATTTGAAATGCAGTCAAACCCTTATCGACCCGGAGCCTGGGTTTGCTTGCAGGTAGCATGGTAATCCACCAATATTGTGATGTGCTGCTAATCTCTCATTTTAAATATGACCTCCATTCACAATGCTATATTAGAAGTATACGAGCTGGCCTGCATATAGCCTTTACTGTATTAGTTCTTTGTTAGTACGTTTTGTCATATATTCTTCACCGTAAATGGAATACCGGTAACTTTCATTTCAGAAAAACGTGATTTAAAGACGGGGTGCAATGGCTATTTGGAGAATTTTATTTTGTAGTTTCACTCTGAAACGGAAAGATGTGTGTTTTTTAACCAATCAGAATGTCGCATCCCTTCAGGGTATGGGACGTAGCTCCGCTACATGCGTGCATTGAGTTTGTTTGTTTACATGTCAGAGAGACGGGCAGCAAAGCTTGTGGCTTATTTCTAACCTAAAATGTTGTCAGATACATATTTTAGAGTGGTAATTACATTTAAAACGAGTAATACACTGTCTGGATGTCATCCTGAATGAGATTAAAAACAGAGTAGTTCTGTAATCAAAACCAGCTGTGTTGGAGGAACGTGCAGCGATGGGAATCAACCAGGTGAATGAAATCAAGATTATTTTTTATTCATGCGAGACTCGACATGTCATCATGCATCACGTTTTCGTTCAAAGGAAGTAATTCAAATTTGATTTTCAGGACTTTTGATATAAAATACTCCCATTGTTTTGGCATACAGTAGATTGTTAGGTATGCCCATATGATGACCATGGATATGCTCTAAAAGTGTGAAAAACTTTTTTTTTAATTTCCCTACGTCTTTAAAGAATCATACTTATTTATATACATGTAGGTACTGCAATACCTCAATCATTGGCTTTGTTGAATAACGGCAAACTTCCTGACTAAACCTGCATCTCACTATTACCCCAGTCCCAGGTAGAGGTTGGGGGACTGAAGCATAAATATATCAATCGCCAGGGTCACATTTATACAGTTTCAGTTTGAGAATAAGTGTTTGGTGAATAGCCGTTCTCAGGCAAAATAAACGTTAATAAAGAACACACGCCAAATCAACACAGCAAAAAAACAGAAACATGTTATTTGAACATGCAAGAAATATCAAAAGCATTGACTCGACAGAGAGAAAGATTTAACATTTAAACTTAATTCAGATTAAAGTCATGAAGATGCAAGCCAAAAATACCTCTCGTCACAATCTTTTTCTGTTGACTTGATGGCATTTGGTTCCACTGGTAGTGGATTCAAATCATCCATTGTAGTAATTTAACAGAAGGTCAGTGTTTTGGTGATGCAAGACCATGATCATGCTACAGTCTCAGAGCCACATTGCAAGGTCCCAAGTGTCAATTTAACTCTGAACACGTAAAAGAAATAACTACACTTACACTTTCAGAGTTACATTGACAACCCAATTCTGCAGCGCAAATATCATGCACAACCCTAACCGCAGACAAAAAGCAAAGGCAAAGCTCTGTTATGCAAGCTTAAATAAGAAGGGAAACAAGCCAGGTTAATTGGTGATCAACAGAGCCTGTCGCCTGTCTTTAATGAGACCCACGCTGCCCATGGCTAGGCCCAGTTCACGATATATGGGACTTTTCTCCTGCCTGCACTGCCTCCTTTGATCTTGTTTGCATTTTCACTGCTGGGACTGTCATTGTTGGTTTAATTACTTCACCACCAAATGGCACAGATGTAAGATAGGTGTCCGTAATTAATAAAATTTCCATAAATTTGAATCACTAACCAGTCTCATTAGCTAGTGCCTTTTGTTTTGACTAAAGTCTCATATCTTTTTTTCTTTCTCTTTATTTTTTTCAACTCCAACTATACATGCAGAATAATGTTACTCAGGGCAAGAAATCACTTGATACGCACCATATTTTCTGGTAATCAAATTTCACTGTAGGTAATTAAATACACCATGTACAGTAGGCCCATCGCCAGTGATTGGGGTCAACCTGAAGGGAAAATAGCCAATTTTTATATTAAGCCATTATTAAACAGTTAAGTCTTTTCAATTAGTCTGTTCAGAGAATCACTTTGTAGCACAGAACATTTGGTTTTTACTAGTGTTCAAAGACATAATCAAATAGTTGAAGAAGTCTTCTTTGATGGCGTGTAATGAAGATCAGGACTGTGTATTTCTCTGCATTGTCCCTGGGCTGTGGAACAGTGCTTTGGACTGTAGGCAGAAACCTCTTATCTCCATATTTTCACTATTTTGTGTTTTTTACGTAAATGAATGCCGTACTTTGTCACCCTACAGTGGCGCACAAAAGTAGCTACTGTAGATTTACAAACTCACACCACGTGGCAACATGACACGTTGTGAGCTAGCTTGCAGATCTGCTATTTTTGCTATATTTGAATTTGAATCCTGAAAAGTCAGTTTTGGACATGCAAGGTTTCCACCCAACAGCAACGATTTGAAAGGACAGGGACAATTACACAGAGGGCCATGTGGGAAGGTAACACCTGTTTATCATCATGAGTGAAATGTATTTGCATCCAAATGAAATGCCATTTCACCTCCGTGGCCAACATACACATTCACATGCTCTTCATATGTGGCTTGAAGAAAAACCTATTTTTGTATCATCTTTCTGAATGATGATAAACTGCTTGTAAATTAATTCTCAGTTCAATAAGTTGTTAAGCAGAACTTTTTAACAGCATAATGAGTTATTTGAGTTGATCAGTTATATTATACGGTATATTCTCCAACATTACAACACAAATGTTGATGTTCGTGAAATATCACTCCAGTTTGAATTCAATCATTCATTGATTCATATTAATAATTCATCACAACGCACAAGAAAAAAAAAGTTACTATTTGAAATACTTATTATAGTGGGACAATTCCATCATCACTGTAATTTATTCTGTTAACTACAGTGTAGAAATGAGGCTATTCTCAATTATTGTAGACCAGGTCAGACCGAGAGGAACCAGTCTTTGTTGCTTTGTGACAGAGCTCTATAATCTTGTGGAGAACAGCCTATCATTACCAGGGAGTGTGGAAATAGACTGACATGGATGCTATGGGGAGCAATTGATTCCACACATCAATCAGTAGAGAAACTCAGCTTAATGATTGGAGAGAAGTGGCTTGTTTGTCCTCAACATCATGGCAAATGCTAACATGGAAACACTACAGTACCTGGAGCCAATGAAGGCCTGGTTACCCGTCATAAGAGATTCATTAGCTCCATTCTCTTCCTTCACACATTTTCAAAGAGGATAACGTCTGCAAATGTGCATTGATGATTGCAAAAAATAAAATGCCCTCAAGAGGGAATGGTGCTTTTCAACACATTCAAATCTGCCTGCCAGTGGCTAGCAGTGGAGACTTATTTCCTTCTCAAATTGATTGACAGCTATAGGGAACTCCATGTGAGGACTGACAGTGCGTGAAAGCTTGCAGGTATATTGCACACTCAAAGTAATACTATTACTTTGATAATAATATCATACTAAACTGTATACTATTCTAATAAACTTTGCTTCATTATGGAAAAACTAATAGACTCTTCAACACATGCAAATAAAATATATACGTGTAGGATATATATACACAGTATATGATGCACACAATTGACAGGTGTGTTGCAATTGCTGTTGGGTAAGTGATCACACCACCTATTTTGTGTGCCCCATACATGTGTGCTTCAATGCACCAAGTAAAAACAACTTAATTTAGTTTATTTAAAATGTGTGCTCGTACTCCAGACAAGTGACTTTTGTGCCCAGACTTATCCGAAGGACAAGTGCCTCAAAACATTAATGTCAAGCCCTGTATACACCACACACACACACACACACACACACACACACACACACACACACACACACACACACACACACACACACACACACACACACACACACACACACACACACACACACACACACACACACACACACACACACACACACACACACACGAGAGACTGCTATTTATGTCTTTGTTGGCCATTGATGAATATTGAATATAAATACAATAAAAGCCATTATGCAACAACCTTTTTCTTAGCATTCCCTTCCCCTCTTTACGACTTGGAAATCCATGGCTGTCTCTGCCCGTTAGGATTAAATGATAAAGTTGTGCAAAAGAGGCGGAAACCATCTTTCACCCTCAAATGGAAGGGCCGTACCTGATTAAGAAGGCCAGGGGAAAGACTTTGGCAGGCCAACGGCAGAGGTCAAGGACGGGCCAAGCAGCCTCACTCCCCCACCACATCATCTTTGTATGACGGCTCCACTCTGGGGTTGGGGTTCACCCAGACTTTTCATGAACAGAGTGCTTAACGTCAAACACAAGATTAGAGCGGGGGTGTCACATCTTGGCAGGACCAAATGAAAATATCAACCGCCTAAGCCCCCCTCTGGAAAGCCAGGGGACAGGTATCTAATATTGGAGAGTAAGCCTAGTTAGCAAAGACGGCCCGGCCCGCTGCTTTTCACGTTCTCAGTGGTGGTCAAAAGGCCACACTGTCTTTGGAGCCACTTTATTGGTGAAATATATTACAGTTGAAGCCTGCAGAACTACCTTATTAATAAAGCAAGGGGAGAGATGCCCTCATGACATATCTCTGGAACTAAAGATATCTCCATATTACTGAATAAATTACAATCCTGGATTTTATTTCTTTTGCCATCTAAATGAAAGGTCACGAGATTCGCCAATATAAGAATTTGTTTGAACAAACATTTGCTCCTCAGTTCATTATCTGGGGATGGCCTTCAATCAAACTAGAATATTTTACTTTACGTAAAAATATTTCTGTGCCATTTTGACAAAGTGACAGCATTTTGGAACTAACCATTATGGAACGAATGTTTAAAAGGCAGTAAAACAATGTTTTAAAAACATGTTTAATAAACAGTATTGGATAGTCAAGATGATCTATCTTTAAATAAATACTAACTGCATCAACTAAAAACAACACTTCCATTAAGCATTCAAAGACAATTACTGCTTCAATTAGATGAGCTGTCAAACTATTGTAACAGTTATTGTATAGAATGTCAATTGCATGTACTGTATACACCGAGCACATTTAAAGGAGTAGCCATTTTGTAGTACCAAAATTACTTGTTTCTTCCCCGTAGTGTAGCAACAGAAGCCGGTGCTTCAGCTCTTTAAGAGGCTTGGAAGCATAAAAGAGGCTTAGCTGCCCCTCTCGCTTCTTCACCCCGTAATCAGCTGGACTCAGGGAAACTAAAGTAGTAGAGAGACAGAGACAATGCATCATTTTATTTCAGATTTAGTTGGACTGCAGTGCTGACATTGCTTTACATTGAAATCAGAAATACAGTGAATATATTTTGCATTATTATATCACTTAACGTTACTTGCAGGAGACTCAGACGCTATCATCATTCTAATGCAATACATTGGGAAGTAACAGAATTCTTATTTCACATCTGGAATAATACGTGGCATAATTTGCAAACTCTGTTACACCCCAACTTGAAATAAATAAAACTGTGACAGAAGCAGACGTACAAGACGTACGTCTCACGATGTGACGCATTGTGAGCTTGTAGACCAGCTATTTACATTATTTAGCATAAAATGTGGCAAGTCTGACCACATAGTAACTTTGGTATTGTCTTGTGAAAGCTTCACCAAATTTACCAAATTAAAGTTAAAGACATAATAATACCACATTTACATCTTCCAATGTACAACAACTATTGACAGGAACCGTCCTCCAATGCTATACTGAAAAAAGAGCTGCTAATACGTACAAAATTGTAAGCATTTTACTGTGAAGCAAATAAAGTCTGCGTGAAGAAACACAAGGTGACACTATCCACCCAAATGCTGCACCCTGCACATTTTTTGTTTTAAAGTGCAAGTAAACAAACAGCTTAATGCTATGTTTTCCATATGATCCTGGGCAATGTCTACTTTTTCTCCAACACATTACTATTTATGATGAGAAACTCTAGGAAGACATGAAGCTGATCTTGAAGGCTTTGCTCTAATCCCTCCCCTGGAAGTGGTCTTTACTGGAAGGCTAGTTGACGATGGGCTCGCCCAGCAGCACAATGTTGCATGGGATACAGCATTCAGCTTAAGCCAACTTATCAACTACATTCAAAGCACATCCATTGAGCTATGTGGGGAGACTTTTTGCAGATCTATTAAAAAATACTCTTATCTGTATTTAGCATATGTTGTGTATGTCAGTGCTGGCAGCTTTGGACGGATTTACACTCAAAACACCTCAAGCTATTCTTGAGCTGAAACTACTGATAACATTCTGAAACTTCCGTAGACAAGCAGGTTTTACAAATAGATAAATTCATTCTACATCCTGTTGTATCATCTTATTTCGTTTCCCCCCTCCCTGTCATTTTAGTGCACACAGTGAACAGTTTTTTTTTATGCCATTTTGTATTTTGCCTGAAAATAAATAAATAATAATAATGTTTTTGGCCTATCACCTACAATCAATAAAACCTAAATCAAAAGTTAAGCAAAAACAGTTGATTTATACAGAGAATAAAACGTCAGGGTCCAAAATGTGCTATTCAATTGTGAGATGTAAACACCTGACAATGTTTATACAATATACAAGACATTGGTGTCAGATTGTCCTTTTGTAGAGATGTTTTCTTTTTTTCCCGCTGCTACACATTTTTACTGTTAGGTTAATGGATATTTTTATGGACAACCTAATCTTGTGAAGGGGGAAAAAGTGATAAAATAAATAAACAAAACACCTGTCTAAACAAAGTAGTGGCAATATTGGTTAACCAAAAATGGTTTCAGATCACCACCGAATAATGTTGAAATGATCCATGAGAAAGCAAAGCCTATTTGTGCATTTCAGTGGGAAGTCCTCTACTCCACAGAGAGATGAAAACACTCTCCGCAGTGTGCATTCTCCTCTTCTCTTTACTGTCTACGCAGCAGAAAAGCACCATTTACACTCAAACGTAATTACTATTGATTTATGCTGGTCTACATTTGGTTTAGCCTAAATTAAGTTAAAACAACAACATCATATAACACATCAGACCAATATTCACATTTGAGAAGTTTCTAAATAAAACAGATATCACATATTTAAGGGAAGTTGTGTTGTTCAGTCGTTTAGAAAATATTTCTTATTAGAAATGACCAAAGTGATTAACAATATACGATTGTTAACAAGTTATGTTCATTTTATTTTATTTTACAAAATCTTTATCACTCTACAAATAATAATTATTTATTATTATTATTTATATTATTTGTCATTTCAATAAATCTTTACTTTTGCCAAGACCTTGATTTATTTGGCTGAAATATGATATTTAATTTTGTACCATTGAAAATAACAGATTCCTTGGCCAACATTTGTGTAACTAATGGTATATGACAACATAGTGCTGTTGCCATTGAAGCAAGCGAGAGAGAAACAGTTATGCTGGATTCAATGCTGAGAAGTGAGGGGAGGTAAAAAGAAAAAAAACACACCAAACAAACAGAAGTATCCTCTCATACCTGTTGAGAACTCTTTCATCCTTAATGGGCTCATTAGCCACATTGTTAATTGAGTGCTATTCAGGGCAACATCAAGGCAAATAATAATTGTTTACTTACTTGCTGAACCAAAATGCAGCCAACAGGAGACCAATGCTGCTTTCTCTAGTATTATGTTTAAGGGGGCTTGTGAATTCTAGCATGGCCATGTTGTGCAATTCAATAGGAGTATATTTTATGTTCTCTAGACTCTAGTCTAGTCTAGAGTCTCTAGACCCAATCACTCCTCTGCTCACTGACGCCTAGCCGGGATTTTCAACAACTGCTATTCAGCACAAGTTTTTGTCCAGAGAATATAACTGTCAATCTTTACTGTCTTTTACGCTGCAATGCACATAATAATAATAATAATAATAAATACTGGACATTTATAGCATGTTTATAATAATGTTCATGTTTCAAATCCTTTATCAGGTAAGTTTCCTTCTCCCACATGGTGCCATATTAGTGGGTAATGGGATTCGAAAATGGAAGCTAACTCATTGGAATTAAATTTATCAGCATGTGCTCAGAGGTAATAAGCTGTCAGTTATAAAATGAAGATTTGTATTTAGATATATGATAGGAAGAATAATGAATAGGCAAAATAAATGAAGCTGCTTTACAACTAAATTACTTATTTGGAGCCAACAGACCACGAAGAGAATCACGATGATGACAATGATTATTGCAGATAATATTTTCCCCTGTGGAGGTGAAGATGGCAAATATGAAATAATTATGTAACGCGGGCCCGCAAAGAGTTAACAGGAAGGGATATTTGCAGGGATGTTTTGAAAGGAGAAACCAAATCTTGAGACACAATCAAACTTTCTAATGAAGGAAATCTAATTAGTGTGATTGAGGAGGGGGTCCCTACACGCCGCACTGATCAAAACCAATCCCTTGTTTGCTGCCATCTCTGTGACTGTTGCATAAATACGTGTTTATTTACTGTAAAGTAATGCTGCTACAACGAACGCTCTAATTATTAACATAAAAACTAGCACTACAACCAACTCTAAATTCAGAGTTATTGTTGAGTCCTTGATTTGCACACTTTAAAAAAAAGGGTAAAATAATAAACATATTGAATAAAAACTGAAGTAATGCATTTAGTGTTCACTTTCTTACTTTTTTTAGTTTCGAGATCAATATTCCAATTCCAATATTCCTTTTGTAACTCAGAAACTACAGAAGTAAGGGATGCATTCCACGTTAAATTATTGCTAATGATTTTACAGTGCAGTTGAAGTTTAATGTTTCAAAATGGCATTATTCATTCTTGGGATGATCTGTGTTTTTACATGATTGGGACTATAGTAGAAGCCGTTCTCAGTAATAACCAAGCCCAGGGCTGAGGTAGCTGAATTTCAATTGATTTAATACTCCCGGCATGATGAAAGTTTTCTATAAATGACACCACAGTCAACACATTTCAAAGGAAACAGCCAGTGTACAACAACTGTGACAGAAACCAGAGAAGAGAATTAGATGAGAGGAAAGCGAATACAATTGAATGAAGCAGAGGAGAATTAAAGCACATACAAATGTAATGAAATATGACAGTAACTGTCTGGTTTATCATCATTTTCCTGTGGTATCCCTATAACTAATTTGTCACATTGTTATTTACAAAATGCAAATTTAAATGTGAATTCATGGCAATTGGGGATTATTATATATATATATATATATATATATATATATATATATATATATATATATATATATATATATATATATATATACTGTTAAATTGAGTCATTTCACAGCATTAATTAAATAATTATCTCTCCAAAACAAGAATTGTGGAGTGCATACTGACTCCAGATAATCATATTTATATTGTTGTTGGAAACTATGAAGTGTTCAAGACATTTTGCAGTTGGTAAAGCTTGATGTGAATGAATGCACTGTCCCTTGACATCAATAGAAGGCTACAGCTATGTTTTAATATATATCACACAATATCACACAAAGACATGTTCTTTCATCCGAGCGCCGTGTTGTAAACAAGGAAAGAAAAGTGTATTAAAAATGCTCCGTGTACAGGGCTCATGTCTGACGGCTGTCAAATCATTAAAAAGGAGAGGTGCCGTTATCAATTGCTTGGGATCAGCAATAGTGGTGGCACATCACAGAGATGAGGTATATCTTCCATGGGGCCACTCTCAGGGCCTTTTGTGAATTATAGAGTAAGATAAAATCAGCTTCATATTTCTCCACAAAATCGCCTGATGAAAGCAGCCTGAGAGAGAATTACATGGCAAGAGTTTTGTCACTAGCCCCATAGGCTTTATAGGTTGGGAATTGAAAAGGTAATGAGAAAAGCCATGCTGCAGGTAGCCTGTGTTTAATAAGTCATCACGCCACTATCTATTGTTACACGCAGAGTCCGTGCCAAGATTGTATTTGCACCACACTTAATACTGTGCTACCGGGCATTTCAGTGGATACTGTATATTATATCCAGCGCATTTGGGCAAACTAGCGCCTTATACCATTACACAGAATTCTGTGATAACGGTGAACAAAGAACAGTCTTAAAAAATGAGATTGTTTTCCCGCTGCCTCTCCTCTTGAAGAATATGTGATTGCAATTAAGATAGAAAGGCTTGGTTAAAAAAAAAAAAAAAAAAAAAAAAAAAAGCCAATAGCAAGACATTGTAATTATGTGCAGAACCTTGAACTAAAATTCTCTCCCCCTGCACAATACACACTCACACTCACAGATGTACACACAGACCATTCTAGCAGCACCCGGCAGC